>NC_133584.1:28661676-29033173 GCF_964106895.1 Numenius arquata
GCTGCGTGGCTTTAGGCAAGATGCTGCCTTTAATTCGGTCCTGACTTTGCTGCAGCTCAACAGGATGCAAACCCCAGCACAGCGAGGACAGAGCTGCCCCCAGGTGCCTGACAATCTCTGCTTCCACCAAAGGATTAGAGATCCTCTGGCTTTGCGCTCCTGCATCAGCTCTGGGAAATCTGGCACCACCATGGCTGATGTGCGAGCCCAGATCCCATGAAGCGTTATTAAAAATGATGGCCCGGGGTGGAACTGAGGTTGTGCCAGCACTCAGGCAGAAATATGAAGACCAGTTCTCTGCTGGCTTGCAGCTGCCTCCCTGCAGCCTCAAACTTCTCAATGTTTTTCAAGTTGGCTGGTTTGGAGAGTGGATCAGGCATCAGAGACCAAGTTTTCTGACAGCTTAAATTCATGTGTCAGGGTATGAACTGGTCAGGATTTGGGACAGGGGCTGCTCTTACTGTGAAGGAAACAAGTCAAAGGAGCAGGTATCATCCTGCTCCCTGACTGTGTCTTGGCCCCGTATTTACAACCCATGAAGATACTTCAGTCCTGGTTGGAGTTTGCATGGCAGTCTTGAGCAGGGTGAAGACGTCCCCATGTCCGGGTGGTATGAAGAAGTAAGGCCCTTGCTTTGGAAGGAGGTGGTCTGCTCCTGAGTGCTGAGGGCAATGGAGATTCAGGGGCAGGGTGTCCTGCTCAGGGCAGCCAGGTCGCCCCAGAGAGCATTGATCCCTACTCCTGCCCAGGTACCACAAGGGAGCAAAGACCACTGATAACAAAAGCACAGCCACTCGTTAGGTTTACCCTCATTAAACCCAGAGCAGCCTCGCTCCACAGCACCCTGGCATAAGAGGCTTCTGCAGCTCTCGCTTTTTCTGCGGTAAAATCTTTATTAGAAAAGGAGGCTCCTTCTGTCTGGCAACATGGACCCTTTAGACAACGCAGTTTTGAATGGACTTACATAAGGATTTTTGTGGTGACCTAGTATTAGGAATGTGCTGCCGCACTACGCCAATGGAAACCCCTAATCACCTGACAAATATTTGGTTTTGTTTTGTGTCTATTTACTCAGAAGCGTAGAAAATCCACAGTTACTACATTAACAAGAAAGACGTGATAGGACTGTTGAACTAGTTACAAATAAATAAAAAAAAAAAAAAAGAAAAAAAAGAAAAAAAAGAAAAGCCAGATGCTGGGAAGAGCCAGCATCAAAAGACCAGGCCTTATTTTGCTCCATAATGCCTTAATTTTTCATGATTTTTCCATCAATGAGTATTTAGGTTTTTCCACAGGTTTTGACACCATCTCTCCGAAGGCTTATGTCAGTTGGCTGGGTGCAGCGTTGTTGCAGCTTTGATGGCGAGGTTTTTATCCTCTGCCGACAGTTCGAATGCAGCTCACTGGAGCTGGGCTGCAGGGCTGACCCTTTGCAGCAGAAATTAATTTATTATTTCCATCTTGTCTGATCAGCCTGTCTTTAAAAGTTTGATAAAAATCACAGCCTGGTTGTTTGCTATGCTGACCTCAGTATAATGCCCCAAAAGAAGGGAAAGGTGATGAGACTTGCTAAATCATAGAATCATAGAATTGTCTGGGTTGGAAGGGACCTTTAAGATCATCTAGTCCAACCATCAACCTAACTCTGATAAAACCCATCACTAAACCATGTCTCTAAGCACTATGTCAACCCGGCTTTTAAATACCTCCAGGGATGGTGCCTCAACCACTTCCCTGGGCAGCCCATTCCAAGGCTTGATAACCCTTTCTGTGTAAAAATTTTTCCTAATATCCAATCTGAACCTGGAGCAACTTGAGGCCATTTCCTCTTGTCCCATCACCTGTTCCTTGGGAGCAGAGACCGACCCCCCCCGGCTACACCCTCCTTTCAGGGAGTTGTAGAGAGCGAGAAGGTCTCCCCTCAGCCACCTTTTCTCCAGGCTGAACACCCCCAGATCCCTCAGACAAAACGAACGATCCATCCAAAAATCCAACAGTGTGTGCCTACTCAGCAAATCTGGGAGATTCCCGGTATTTAGTGTGGGGGGAAGCAGGGGATGTGCCCAGCATTGTAATGCTCATTCTTCTTCCTTTCAGGTAACAAAAGCCAAGTCCAGGCTGAACTCTGCTATGCAGAGAATAAGTTTGTGTGCCCGAACACCACCCAGGATCCCCAGAAGGAAGCCAGCAGCATATGGGCAATGATGGTCATTGCCCAGCTGCTGGCTGGAATCGGGACGGTTCCCATCCAGCCCTTTGGGATATCCTACGTAGACGACTTTGCAGAAGCAAACAATTCCCCGCTGTACGTTGGTAAGTGGGACCGTTGCTGTATATCATTTTATTTCCTCCAGACCTTAGAGGTGAGATGCAGAGGTGGATGTAGAAGTGCTCTTCTGAAGAGGAACCTGTGGGCATGGATTGAGCAGCCAGTGGGACTCAGATGAGATCCTCTCCATTAAAAGGCTGGGCTGTCTCTCCCCTTGATAGTCAGCAGCTCTCTGTAGGGTTATATTTGTGGTGTGGGTGTTAGGAAGCCAAAGAATTGGGGCAAGGAGATGAGATTGAGATGAGATGAGATGATGAGATGAGATGAGATGAGATGAGATGAGATGAGATGAGATGAGATGAGATGAGATGAGATGGATGAGCTGGGACTTCTTCCTGGTGTCTGTGAGAACTTGTGCCATCCATGAAGGGAAAGAGTAGTAAGGAAACCCTCTCAGAGCATCTCCTGCTCTTGTTGGGTATTGGTTGATCATGGTTTAACCAGAGATCTGACAGCCTCCTGCCAATTAACACAGGTTTCGCATCGAGGGTTCAAAATCAACATTTTTTTTTTTGCCATGGAATCGGTCCCTGCCCAGTGGGGGCTGCCAGGTTCAGGAGGACTTCTGGATTGCAAAGAGATAGGTGCTGGCTTCCATGTTAAACTGCATGGTTTTTCCCTGTGAATGGCAAAACCCATCTGGTGTTGACCTGCCTACGTGAGCTTTGAGCTCATTCCGTAAATTGTTTAAAAACCCGATTCCTCCTGATGCCGAACAATGTCTTTAAAGCAGCCAAAGGCATCAGAGTGATTTAGGAGTTGAAAGCGGATGTTCCAAAATAAGGTAAGCACTAAAGGAGAAGGAAAGCCTTGGGGATTAGACTCCCAAGGACAGGCTTTGGACAAGCACTGGAGTGCTTGGCAGGGTCTCCAGACCCACCCAGCTGCGCTTTGCTCCGGGATCCTGCTGGGAAGAGCTGCTGCACCACCTAAGAGCTCTGCAGAAAGTCTCCTGTGCAGGTAGCACTCGCTCCTCTCAGCTCAAATATAGTAGTCTGGGCTGGCAAAAGGAGGCACAGAGCATCCTTGACTTCCCCCGGTGGCAAGGGGTCGCTGTTCCCAGGACCTCTGATTCCCAAAGGATTCCCAAACCTGCAGGTCCTGAAGGTGAAGGACAATGGGACTGGCTTGTTCTTTATAATATAGGTGGTCACTTTAGGGCTGTGGGAATGTCAGTGGGTATGGCTGCTGTGAGTCTGGATTGCCTCAATACAACATAAATACCATCGCCCTTTGAGTCTTGTTTCATTTTAGGTGTCAACATCCTGCTATGAAAGGGGACACTACTCTCTATGTATAAGGTTAAATACTCCTTCTCGAAAGACCCCACCCTTCAATACTTAGGTTTGTGGTGTAGAAACAAAAGTACTGCCTTGCCTAATTGGGAAAAAAAAATAAAAATAAAAATAAAATAGGTGCCCAGCTGAGACATAGGTGTGAGATATGATCTTTCATACCCAGTATGCTCAAAGGTTCCAGAGCAGGAAAATGCACAGAAATGGCCAATGCAGTTCAAGCAAACTGTCTCCTTTTGAACAACTTAAGAAGGTTGTGTAAAAAATTTCTTTCAGGGAGGAAACCTGAATCCTTTCATTCCAAAGGAGTCAAAAGGAAATATTTTGACCATACGGGTTAGGTCCAAGTTATCTGTTTTTTGAATGGGATAGTTCAGCTGAACCGAGGGTGATCTGCTGCCTTTTTGCTCTCAGCATCTTTCACCTCCCCTGAAGTTTGCACCAAATGTTTTTGCTTGGATATAAGGCCTGAGGTGGCTTTGTTTCCGTAGCCTCCTGCAGGAGATTAAGGTGTCTGTCACCTGCAGGAGCCCAGGATGCCACCCCTTTGTCACAGTGGACCATGGATATTCACGGTGTAGCTGAGAACTTCTACTGCGTCGGCAAAGCCTTGATTGCAGCAGAGCAGAGGGACTTTTTCTGCAGGCAGCTGCCTGCCCACCTGTTAGATAAACGCCAGGTTCAGTATCTGAGCAATGGGGATCTTCTCATCATCTGCCACTCGATAAAAGATGGTTTCTCTCCTCTGTGTGTTGTAACACCGTTCCTGCCTCACGTGGGAAGACAAAAGCCATATCTGCATTGAAGCTAGGGTTCCCTGCTCACACTGGCATTCTCTGCTCCCTTTTTTCAGCCATCCTCTTTGCCATCGCCGTGTTCGGCCCTGCTTTTGGGTACTTGCTGGGGTCCGTGGTGCTGCGGCTCTTTGTGGATATTGGAAGAGTTGACATGGGTGAGTATTTCTCAAGTAGCAATGGACTTCCTAAAAGCCTTCTGTGAGTCAGAAGGTCACTCTGAGATGACTCGTGGCAGAAGCCACCGGTCCCGTGACCCACAAAACCTGCTTCCCTGGAAAGACCTGACCTGAAATAGCACCCCCAGCGCACTTCTCCATTCCATCTCCCCATGAGGAAGGCTGCAGATGGTCCTGAAGCCACCACTGAAGCAGAGCGCCATGGTAGAAACATTTCAATGTCCTACTCATGGTGCTGCACTGAAGCTCTGGTGGTCAATGCTGGGGTCTGCCCACTGCCACCATGCTGAGGAAGTATCACACTACCCCAGCACGGTGGTGGACAGGAGCGGGGACATCTGAAGCATCCAGGGGTGGAGAAGACAACCACAGGGCAATTATTGCTCTATGGGTGCATGGAAAGGTTCAAGTCTACTTGTCCTGCTCCCCACCACATTTCACCAGTATCTGCAGAGAGAGGGACCAAGCCAAGGCCACCACAGGACTTATTTTCTTTATCTGCACTGTGTGCTTATTATTTCTGGTAACTTAATCACTGAAGAATTCTCCCCAGCTCCATCATTAATGTGGCTTTTCCTGTGTTTCCTTAGAGAGATCAGAGCTCGCCTGACATTTTTGTCTGGTGGCTGATAAGAATAATAAATGAACCTGGGGCAGGAAACGGCAAAAAGCCTTGGCTCGCTCCCCATGGCGACAGACGGATTTAGCAGCCTCTGCCCGGTCGCTCCGTGATGACGTCCAAGATCCAGAGTGGAGTGGTCCTGTTTGGGGAAGCGGGGCGATTGTTTTGGTGGGGTGGGGGCTCCTCTCCTGACGCACCCTGGCACGGGGCTCCCACCCGGAGGTTGCTGCCAGTTCCTTTCCCAGCCACAACGTCCCACAGATGGGGAGATGTGGTCCCCATGCCAAGCCAAGCAATCTGTCAACCTCCCGTGAGCATGGCTTGGCCCAGCCAAAGGATGTCTGCGCTGGAGACGGAGTGGCTCTCACCTTCTCCTCCTTTTTCCGGAGAAGGCGCCCAGAGTTTGATCCACTCGGAAACCAGGCTCATTAATGGCACTCTTCTGCCGGCACGGGTCCTTCCCTTGGTCTCTGCGACCAGAGAGTGACCAAGCCTGGAACAATGGGAGAGCAATTTTTTCCAGGAAAGCATCTGTGCCCTTTCCCATCCCTGTCTCAGCTCAGCATCCCTGGCAGGCAGCGTGGTCCAAACCCACCACACACCCCAGGCAGAGGAGGATGGAGTCAGGCCCTCGTAGTCACTGCCTTGCTGGCTGGCTCGGCAGGGAAGAGTTGAACCTGTGCCATCAGCATACTTCCATGCTGACTAAATCCATCCTACAGTCATTTGGGAGGCTCGGCGCAGTTTGGATGGGGAGTGGCGGTGCAGGATCCTGGCCAGGGGAAAGGAGGTCAAACACGACCAGGGCTGGTCTTGCTACCAACGCCGGGGGGAGCTCCCACCTCAATCCGTTTGCTCTTCCAGGCCAGAGGAGAGACCCTCAGATTATGCCCATATGGACCCTTTGTGCTCCATCCATGTGCATGGATGTTTGGCCCTTTCACCCTTAGACAGGCAGGAGCAGAGCTCTTACAATGGGTCCTTCTGTCTTGCAGCTACAGTGGCCCTGACACCGAGAGACCAGCGGTGGATTGGAGCCTGGTGGCTGGGACTGCTGATCTCCTCAGGCTGCTTGGTGCTCACATCCATTCCTTATTTCTTTTTCCCTCGGTACATGCTGAAAGGAGAGGTGAGACCTTGTCTTTGGAGGGCCAGAGCATCTTGGTGCCAGGGCTCTGCTTGGGGAGGGAATACCTGTCCCTGGAGGAGAGGGGTGGGAGGGAAGAAGGGAGCTGAGCAATCCTTCTCAGATGTGATTACAACTTCTCACAAGTGCAGTCTCCCAAACAAGCTCTGTGCCTCTAACACATGAAGGACCAGACCCTTCACTTCCTCACCATTAGCTGGAAAGCCAGAACCACCACAGCTCGGCAGACCAAAGCCAGACCTCCTGCCATCCTCCTTGGTAGGAGTCTGTCTGAGGGGACTCGACCCTCTCTGGGGTGTCTCACCTGGTTCTGCTGGTGATGGCTGTATGTGAACTCCCTGCCGCAACACCCTCTGCAAGGTGACACTCCCTTGACGTCAGCAGCAGCAGCATCAGTGACAGCCCCAGCTCGGAGTGGAGCATCCTCAAGTGTGGCACACACGGGAGAAGCACGGGGATAAAGCTGGGCAGCGGGGTTTGATAGATAAGCTTTGCCTTTGGGAAAAAGTTGCAGAAAAGAGGCAAGATCCCCATTAAAACAAAATTTTAAATACACAGAACTATCAAAACGTTTCAAGTCGCTGTTTTTGGAGCCAAGCCCCACTGGTTCAGTTTCAAAAATAGTTTTGTTTTGAAACTGTTTAATTATCGATTCTTTAAAGGTCAAAATCAAACCCCAAATATTTCACGATTACAGCTAGAGGACTCACCAGATTGAGCTGACCTTTCTCCAACTTTCATTTTCAGGCTTTTTGCAGAATTGAAAAAGAGGTATCGTGTCAGGGTTCAGGAGAGGAAAGCTTTCCAAGCTCTTAAACCTCTCCGAGCAGGACGAGCTTTTGTCTTGCAGCTCTGCTCAAGGGCTGCAGTGAGTTTTTTGAGATAATTTTCCCCTTCGCTGTGAAGGGCAGGAAAACAGTCAGGCTTGGCAGGGGGACAAAGGCATCTGGGACAGACCCTGCTCCTCCTGAGCCTCACTGGGAGCCGGGACGGTGCCAGCCACACATGGGTGCTCCCCTCTCACTCTTCTGCTCTTCTCTCCCTCCCCAGGTCCCAACCGTGGAGGCTGGCATGCTCAGGAAGATGGAGAAGGGGGTGGCTGAAGAAACCTCCCTGCTGGAGTTTATAAAAAGTAAAGTGCTGGCACTTAAAGGCGAGGGTGAACGGGGGCGCTGGGTCATGCTGGATGGGTGGAAACCACCGCGCCAGTGTTTTGAAGCTGAGGGTGCTTGTTGGGCGCCTTTGAGACTCTCCTCCATATTGCATGGAGATACCAGGGTCAGCTCGGGCACCTCAAGGGCTGTAGCGTGCCCTTCCCTAAGGACTACGGGAAGATGGACACAGCCTCCCTCTTGCAGTGGTGTTGATGTCTGAGGAGCCTGAATCATCTCTGAAAATTGGTTTGAGGATCTTAAATGGCATGAGCACGCTGGAAAACGCTAGCTGGGTGGTTTAACCCATGGGTCCAGGAGAGGGCACAGGGCTGCTGGTGCTACCAGCCGCCGCTGTGAGGTCACCGCCCTGCAGCTTCCACCAGTTTGTTTATGTGCGGCTGAAATGGGCTTGAGTAGGGATGTCACTGATGAGAGAGAACAGTTCAATGACTTTTTTTAGCTCCATGATGACTTCTTTCCAGCTAAAGCCTCCCCCTCCATCCACTTCAGTCATATCCTGAGGCTGTCAGCTCCTTCTTCCCGACCTCATTGGGCTTTGATGAATGAGGCTGGGGTTCCGCAGCACTCTCTGCTGGAAGGGGAAAGCTAATTAGAGCCCACATAAACAGAGCTGCTCCTCAGGAGCCTGGAGTCAGTCTGCCTCTGCTGAAAGGCTGTCCTGGCTGGGCAGGGGGACATGACGTCCCACCAGGAAAATACACTGTGTTCATCAGCTGCAGGAGCCAGACCCTGCCCTTGAGCAGCTGGTGGGGCTCTGCCAAAACCCCTGTGGCTTTGTCTGTTTGCACCGCCTGAGAATATGGCCCCTGCTCCAGAAAAACAAATGCAACTGTGTCTTTTGCTAAGTGCTCTGAAGACTTGTAGGTTTGGAAAGTGTGGGAGAGAGGGTGGCAGGCAGAGCTGGCCCTTCACTTCGCTTCTCAGGGCACTTTGGCCATGGTCCTGCCAGCTGCCAGGCCAAATTGGGGTGTCTGTGCTTCCATTTTCCCCTGGCCTTAGGCATCCCCTGTATTAACTCGCTGGGAACAGTCTAAGGGTGGGGTTGTTTCATGGTACAGATTGCTGACCTGAGGATCACATGGCTAAAATACATTTTTCCTGCTGATTCCCTGTAGGATTCCCGAAGATCTTCCTCAGGCTGCTCCTCAACCCCCTCTTCATCCTCCTGGTGCTGGCTCAGTGCAGCTTCTCCTCAGTCATTGCAGGTCTGGCCACCTTCCTCAACAAGTTCCTGGAGAAGCAGTATGGTGCCTCCTCCTCGTATGCCAACTTTCTCATAGGTGAGCACAGCCAGGCAACGGCAGCTGTAGGGTAAAAATATCCATCAGCAGGGAGCCACCTGCCCATATTCTCCAGGCTTTTTAATCCCGTGGGAGGAAGTCATTGGAAAACTCATGGTGAGACCTAGGGATCACCTCGAGATGGTTGATGACTTTTCTGACCTGAGATGCCTGCAGGCCAGGCTGTCTTGAAGCCTCTCAGAGACTGTCTACATTTGTTTGCTTGCTCTTGTGGACCAGCAATTGCTCTTGTTGAAAATGTGCAGCCCCACCACATGGGCAAAGCAGATCTGGATCACTCAGATGCTTAAAGAGGTTGGCAAGAGCAAGCAATTACACACCAACCTTGATCTTGCATCTCTAAGCCAGGCCCCTGAGGCTGAGGTTTCTCATAGGGGCTGACTGCCTTGTGTTTTGGTCTTCTCAGGTAATGGTGGGGTCTGTGGCTTCTCCCAACCACCATGAGGTTCACAAAGCCACTACCTCCATCTCCTGTCTGCAGAGGGGTTCTTGGCAGGCAGGACCCCAGCTAACACCTCCCTTCCTCTGCAGGAGCTGTGAACCTGCCAGCAGCAGCGCTCGGGATGCTTTTAGGAGGAATCATCATGAAACGCTTTGCCTTCTCCCTGCGGGCCATCCCCCGGTTTGCTGTGGTGGTGCTCGTTTTCTCCATCCTCATCTGCCTGCCTCTTTTCTTCATGGGCTGCCCTACAGGGCGCATCGATGGGATCTACCCCCACAGGTAACGCAGGTGCTTGTGTTGTTGCCAGCTCCTTATTCCTCCAGCTCTTGACCTGATTATCTGTGGGGTGGGATACATGCAGGTGGAGGGGAAGAGGCAGGAGACATCGCCACGCTACTGCTTGCTCCTTGATCCCACTGCCTGGAGGAGATCTAAGCGCTACACAGGACAGAAAGTTTGGGAGGGCATTCATTCCTGATTTTCCATACCAAACAAGCAGGGTGTAGTTTTCATTCTGGATTTCTAGGAGGAAATCAGTACTATTAGTGCCCTTGTCCACATAAACTCCACATGTGGGCACCTCCCTTCGTTCCAGCTGGACATCACCTTTCTCCTCACCTGGATGGAAACTTTTGGCTCTTACCTTGTCTTTTTAAGACAAAAAAATGGCATTTAGAACTCACCCCAGGCTCGCTGTCAAGTGCATCATGCTCATTTCCCAATGAAACTTGCCCACAGCCAGCGAGGGGCTTTCATACAGATGTTTCCCTTGGCCAGCAATAAGCCTCCTGTCCTGGGGCCACAGTGGAGGGGTGAGGGACAGGGCAATCCATGCGCTTCTCCCATTTAAAAAGCCACTTAAATAACCATGGTGAAGGAAAGCAACAGCACTCTGCAAATTCATGTGCGGGCAACGTGTTTATATTTTGCTCTGAGATCTGCATGGCGTGCACTGCAAGGTCAGGAGCACGGGGAAGTCCACTGAGGCACTGGCATCTCAAGCTTCCTGCGTGAGAGCAAGGTTCAAACGCGAGGAGACCTCTCCGATCAAGATCAAGCACGCAAGTGCTAAATTTTGGGAGGCACCTTGGCCTCGCAGCGTTCACTTCTTGCCTCCAGGGTCAGGTTGAGTGCCTGTCTCAGCTCTTCTGTGACACACCAGTCTGAATGGGCTTTGCTGGGAGATGCTGGAGGGACTTGCACGGAAAAGGAGGCTGTTGCCTTATATTGCTTTGGAAACCTCCATTGCAGGGCAGCTGTGCATAAGAGCTTTTTGCCTGGATCCCCAGGTAGCTGTGGGCTACATGGACAGGTGAACATGAGCTCTGCTCCATCCCACCATGCCCAAGGGCAGGTCCCTGATGGCAGCTTCCCATAGGAGATGGAGCAGCCCCAGCCCACCATGGCCAAGGGCAGGTCCCTGGTGCCAGTTTCCTGCAGGAGACAGACTGTGCTGCTCCAGCAGATGAACTCCCTTAGGTAGTAAGGCAAGACAGGACAGATAATTCGGTTTGTCCTCTTGACTTTCATGCTGTCGTCAGGCTTGTTTGGAAACAAGCCCGCTTCCAGTTTCTGTCTGAATGGTGTATCCAGCTGGGGCTGTTCGCACATCTGTTTGTGCAGTTCTGGATGGAGCCCAGTTATATTTCTCCAGGCATTTGGCTGATTAGTTTTCAGCTGGGGGAAAAAAAAGTAAGTGTGTGAGTACTTGTTTGCAGACATAATATAATTACTGCTAAGTTCACTGTACACTTGCAGAGGTACCTGCAGGGGATCAGGGGATGGCACAAGGCCAGCCTGCTGCTGGCAGTGTCCCAGCACAAATAGGAATGGGGAAACTGGTTAACTAGTAAGAGGGATTTTTCTTCCTCCTGTCCTATTTCTTAATTTTTTAACATTTTTTTTCCTCTTCTTTTTTTGGCAGTACATTGAGTTCCTCGCAGCAGGTTAAGACGCCGAGCGGGTGCCACTGCTCTGAGAACATCTTTCACCCAGTGTGCGGAGAAAACAACGTGGAGTACATCTCCCCCTGCTTCGCTGGCTGCACGAACAGCACCGCTAATTCTTCCACTCCCAAGCAAGTGGTGAGTAAAATGAGCAAGCAGAGGGGACCTTGCTTGGTGGTGATGGTGGAGGCCTCAACAATGCCGTAGAAGCTTGACCAGTGCGATAGAGTGGTAGAGCCTTTTTGATGTGGTGATCGGGGAGGTCTACCAGAGATGCTGAAATCCTATGGTGTAACAGAGAATTGCTGTAACACCCTGGGAGTCTGGTGGAGAAATGGGGATGGCAGCACATCCCATTGCAGGATGCCACAGCCGTGCCTTAAAATTGGAGCTGACACTCTCACCATCTTCTGCAAAGCAATGTGGCCTGGTGCATCGATAAAGCCCCTGCTCTTGACTTTGAGAGTTTTACATTTGTTTTTTTCCAAACATTTCCAACAGATCTACAAGAACTGTTCCCTGATCTCTGCTGGGAATGGGCTGTCCTCTGCCAAGACAGGCTCCTGTCCACTCAGCTGCTCCCACATGCTCCTTCCTGCCATATTCCTCATCTCCTTTGCTGCCCTGGTAGCCTGCCTGTCCCACAACCCCCTCTACATGATGGTTTTACGGTGAGCAACGGGCAACGGGTATTGCAAGGCACTGGGGGAGGCATGATGTGATGGTTCCCCATGCTGGGATCAGTGGGGCCTCTTAAATGTTAAATCTTAACCAGGCCAAGATGCTTGGCCAAATACAGCTCTGACCTCCCATGGCTTCTCCCCTGCAGGGTGGTGAACCAGGATGAGAAGTCGTTTGCCATCGGAGTCCAGTTCTTACTAATGAGGCTGCTGGGTGAGTGTCCATCTCCTAACGAGGCAGGGGAAGGCTCAGAGGCTTGCTTGAGCTCCAGGAGGTGTTGAACCTCCTTGGGGACAGCAGACAAAGCATTCAGCGGGGCAAGACAGGCAACCTGACTCCATCCTCTCTTCTCCAAAGCCTGGCTGCCAGCCCCAGCCATGTTCGGTGCCCTCATCGACTCCTCCTGCATCTACTGGCAGAAGCAGTGCACCCAGCGACGGTTCTGCGCCTACTACAACAACGACTTCCTCCGCAACAGGTACCCCACCATCTGTCCCCATGTCCTCCGGGCGGGGATGATCATGGAGCTTGTCCCCAGCTCAGCCTGGTGCTGGCTGGAGGTGATACCTGCAGACATGGCATCTCCCTGCTCTTCTCCCGACAGATACCTGGGGCTGCAGGTGGGCTACAAGGTGGTGGGCACCATCCTCCTCGCCCTCATCAGCTGGAAGGTGAAGAGGAGCAAGGAGTACAATGTGCAGGAGAAGGCAGCGGGGCTGGTGTAGCCCACCTGAAGACTGACTCTGCACCCCCCATTACCCACTGCCAGTACTTTGTCTTTTTTGGGTTTGTTTTTCCTTCTAAGGGAGCGACTTCACCTTAGCAGCTCTGAGCTCCTCTCCTCCAGCCCATGGCACTGCCGTGCCCCCGGCGAGGGATGCTCCATGCCAGTCCCATCCCAGTACTGGCTTCTCCCAGGTTCTCCAGCCACACTTTGCCCATCGCTTTGGGGAGGGGGCAACCCTCCCACCACCTGGACCAGGAGGCAGATGGGGGCTAGGGCGCAGCCCCATCCAATATACCCAGAGAAGTGCCTGCTGTGGGTGATGGTCCCTACTCTGGTGTGACATTTCAAGCCAGGTAATGCCCTCCCAGCTGGGACAGGAGCAGGGGAGACGGCTGCCAACCCTGTGGGGCTGCCCAGTGTGTCCCCCCTGCCTGCACCCCTCACAGAGGTCAGCATGGACACTGCACACGTGTTGTGAGAAGTTATCACTAGGGGTTTATTGCAGAACATTTGGGGGTTTGTTGCTCTTTTTATTTTTTAAATAAAAGTCACTTTTCCAACTGTGGTGCTTTGCCCCCCACCCCTCAGAACTGTCCCATCAGCAATACGGTGGGGATGCCTGCAGGTCGCATCCCGGCGGATGCAGGCTGATCTCAGGTCATCCCTGGCTGGTGAAGGAGAAGAAATGGTGGCAGACAGGGCATGTGCTCCCCATGCAGCTCCACCTGCAGTGAGGGGCTGTGCAGGATGGGCAGGCAGCGGAGGCCCAGCCGTGCCAGCCTGTAGCCCTGCGAAACCTGCACCCTGCCCAAAGGTGCCTGGGCAGTTCAGCATGCAGCAGGCAAAGCAGCACGGAGCTGCAGGCAGGGTGCAGGGGGCTGCAGGCATATGCCTGTGGACAGAGGAGTTGAGAATGGAGCTCTAGCCAGGATGGGGGGGGGGGGGGGGGGGGGGGCTTTTGGCATGGGCATGCCGAGGGCTGGAGGCAGCATTTGGGGGCTGTAGCCAAGAGGCTGTGGGTAGGGGACTGCAGGCAGGGTGCAGAGGGCTGCAGTTATGGGGCTTGGGCATGGCGCTGTAGACAGGGTGCAGGCAGCTGGGGCAGGGGCTGCAGGCAGGGTGGAATGGGTTGGAGCCAAGGGTCCATGGGAAGGGGGCTGCAAGTAGGGATGTGGGAAGGAAGGGGCAGGGAGCCTGGAAGCTTCAGGCATGGAGCTGCAGGCACAGGGCAGGGCCCATGGGGCTGCAGGAAGGGTCTGTGGGCAGGAACCTGCAGGGAGGGTTCATGGGGTGCAGGCAGGGTGCTACAGGCATGGGGCTGTGGGGAGGGTAGAGTGGGCTTTGGCCGTGGGGATGCAGGCAGGATACAGAGGAGTGTGGGCAGAGCTCTGCAGGCATGGGGAGGCAGGCAGTTGTGGGACGGGGGCTGTAGGAAGAAGGCTGCGGGCAGAGTGTTTGAGGCTGCAGGCAGTGGGCAGGGGGGGTGCAGGAGGATGCAGGGGGCTGCAGGAGGATGCAGCTTTGGGCTTGGGGCTGCAGAAAAAGGGCTGCAGGCAGGGGGCAGGCAGCTGTAGGCACTGGGCAGGGGGCAAGATGCATGGGGTTGGGGGCTGGAGACAGGGTTGCAGAGGCTGCAGGAAGGGTCTGTGGGCAGGGGCTGCAGGCAGGGTGGAAGGCTCTGCAAGCTTCAGGCATAGATTTGCACAGGCCGGGTCCACAGGCAGCAGGAAGGGTCTGGGGGCAGGAGCCTGCAGAACAGGTTCATGTGTTGCAGGCAGACGGGCTGCAGGCATGGGTAGGGGGCTGTGGGGAGGGTACAGTGGGTTTGGGCATGGAGACACAGGCAGGGCCCCGTCAGGGGCCGTGGACAGGGCTGTGCAGGATGCTCCCATGGCTTGTCTCAAAGGGAGTACAGCAGCTCCAGGGCCTCCCTGATCCGCTCTGGCAGCGCTCCTCCTGCCCTCCAGCGCCAGCCGGGACCTCCCCGTTCCTGGCAGGATGAAGGCAGCCCGCTAGAATGGGAAGAGAAATGTTGGCTGGTGGGATGGCAGGAGGCACCCGCTGCTGATGACAGCCTCCTGTCACCTGTAGAGGGTGACACGGGAGCACCACTTCACTCATATCACAGGAATAGCTTCATGAGTTTGTCAAGAGCCTGGTGTCCTGCAAAGGACACACCATTCATCTCACCAAGCCAATGATGCTAAAAGGTGAAGGCAAGAGCATTAGATCTGAGAAGATCACATCTTTTCCATGGCTGGCAAGTGGAGGGGAGGCTCCTGAATGCGCTACCCATCAAGGACCATGGCAAGATGCTGCTGGTTGGGATGTGCAATACCATCCACAGGGCTGAGACAGCAAAGGGTGCTGGACAGTCAGTGCGGTCAGGATCAGCAGGGTCCATGGCCAGGCACAGACATGGCCATGGCTGAGCTGGAGATGGCTACAGCATAGCTCAGGTAGGGACTGGAGGGACAGGGCTGAGCTGAAATGGGGCTCCTGGGCCCATGGGCAAGGAGCATGGGCCAGTCAGGGCCACCACACCTTCTTCCTCCTTCACATTGTGGTTGTATCCCCTCCTGGGCAGCATCACATACTAAGAGAGATGACCTGGGTGGGATGGGAGGGGACAGCAAGGGAGAAGAGTTTTCTTGGGTAAATGTATTTACCCCATCACTGTGCAGGGCAAGGCATGGCTTCTCACTGTGCATCCATGCTCACCGAGAATAAAGGGTAAGGAGAGGATGCCTTGGATTTGCTCTGGATCAGCAAATCTTTACATTAATGAGGTATGTCCTTGCTATTCCTATTCCCATGCCCCCTCCACCTGGCAGGCGTTCCCTTAACACACCCCCATAACCTTCCCCTTTCTCTGCCACCATCCCATCAGGGGTAACATCAATCTGGACAAACTCCAGGAGGTGCTGGCCAGAAAGCGTATCAGGTGACCCAAATGGGGCCACATGGAAGCTCCTGGGCCCAAAGGTGTCAAGATGGACTGGCCAATGGCTCTATGCACAGGAGTTGCAACATCTGGTTTTGGGAGCCTTGGAAACCACCACCGCTGGGATGCCAGTGATCAGGCACCATGCTATTTTTGCTTTTCTCTGCCTTTCAGCAATCCGTCCTCCACTTTCATGTGGTTTCTGCTATCCTGGATCTCACTGTGCTTGTCAATCTCCTCCAAAAGGGGAACAATGTGCAGACAAAACACAACCCATTGTGAAAAACATCCATCAAAAGAGCTTTAAAGTACAGTGAAGGCCTCAATCCCTGCAGATGTGTAAATGCAGTGGGGGGGAATAACTCTGGGTCAGGCAGCTGGAGGAGCAGAAGGTCCCTTTAGCTGAGTTTATCACATCCTGCTGTCTCGCCAAAGACACCTAAACACACTGGCTGCCAGGCTGCAGCCTGAGGAGCAACCTGCCCGACCTGCCCACAGCCTGGGAGCAAGGTTTGTACCCAAGAGCCAAAAACAAAGCACAAAGCAGACTCGGGGAGGGGGGAAGGCAAAACAACATTCAGAGTTTCCAGTTCTGCCCTTTTCCTTCAGCCACTGGAAAAAAACCAGCCCCAAATATTTAACAGGCAAGTCGTGAAGCGTGGCCCAAAGAACACAAGCAGCTCTGCAACAGCCCAACACACGCTCCATCCTGTGGCACCAGTGGCAGAAGGTGCAGTCCTGGCCCAGCCCCGCTGCCGGACAGCCCCCCCCCCGAGCCCCACTCAGGCAGGGAAAGACTTTCTGAGTTGTCTCCATCCAGCCGTAAAGCTCCAGGCTGCCGTAGCCACCTCCACCACTGAGGAAGTGCTCTGTGACTTAACCCACACCAGCCAGGCATTTGAGCAAAGTGCCTTTTTTGTTAAAGTTTTTTGATTATTTTTTTTTTTTTTTTGCTTCATGATTATCCAGTCTCTAACGTTCAGACTAAGGAGTAAATACGCACCCCGAAACAAATCCCAAAAGCCCTGTGCGTGGAGGAGCCATTGGTTTTTGACAGACCCGGCCACCAAGCAGGAAGGCTGATCTCCATCCAACATTGTGTTGAGCAGAAGCAAAGCTCCAGTCCATGTGGAGTCAAGGCACATACAGACTAAAGCAAGGCTTAAGAACATACATTTAAGCAAAAAAATTGTATGAAGGAATACTTTTAATAACTTAAAACCAACCATAGCCTCGTGCTACCTTCCCCCCTCAGCCCATAGAGGCTGGTGCTTGGCCTCTGCTTTCCAAGGAGACAGGTCTTTGCAAGCAGAATAACCACCAAAAGAAACAGCAACGTTCTCACTCCAGCATTACGGATTCAAAGCAGGTGGCCTAGGAAGGCGCTCCAGCTAAAGGAGTTCAAAGCGTGACAAACATGTTCCAACAACACTCTGGCTGCAGGAAATACAAGAATATAACATACTTGGTAAATACAACCCTCCCCACCTCTTGCACGGATAGCAGAAGAGCCATGGGGGTTCAAAAGACTAGAAATGCAAGGTCCAGCTTCATTATGAGCACAGTCTTCACTAAAGACTCTTGTTGCTCTTCCCAACACTATTAACACTTGGCAATGCTACAGCGAGGCAGAGGATGACCCAGACCCAGGAAAAGAACACAACAGATCAGGTGAGTGATGAAGGAAACATCAAAGCAGAGAGGAGACAAGCCTGCAAAGGACAATAAAGGTCTACCAGGAGCCAGCCACTCCCTCCTACCTCAAAATATAAGAGGAAACAACAAAAACAAAATTTTCAATGTCGTAGGACCTCACAATTTGCAGTGTGGCATCCTGGAGACACCTCATGCGGGTGCTGCACAGAAATGGCAGCCCACCAGAGCACAAAGCCATACGAAGCTGCTGGGCAGGGCAACGGTGTTTTCAAGGCTGTTCAGGAAGGAGAAGCTGAGCACCCAGCATCGCACCAGGGTCTCGTCCCCTACCTCTTCATTGAGCATCTTCCCCAGAAGGAGGTATCTATTGTGATTCCTAGGCAGCTCCTTGATTTCACTTTCCCTCTCACTTTGCCACCACTGCTGGCTAATTATACACACAAGAAGAGCTTACAGCAGTCACTGGAGCGGGAGGCAGGCAGGGGACCGCACAGCAAATGATCACACCAGATCTCACACGTAATGTAGGTATGCATCTAAAAACATGCCTGCCTCGTACTTTCAAGCTAAGACCTTACTATAACTCTGCTACTTGGAGAGTGTGCATAGATGTCTGTAGGAGACGAGCCTGAAGTATGGGAGGGAGAAGCAGAGTGAAATAAGCTTTCAGGACATAGCCCTCAGTTAAAGAAAAACTCCCAAGGACTGTCCAACAGTGGAAATCACCCAAAGACACAGCAAAGGACACAAGCAGTGTCCCACAGAAATGGGACTGCATTGGTTTGGTAGAACATGAAGGGAGAAGACACAGAAGAAAACAGCTTTTTATACTCTCAATGATTGCCAAACAGAGAGAGTCTGTGCGCTTTGCCGGAGCAGCAGAGATGATGCGCACAGCGCTCCCAAGCAGCGAGAGGCTGGGGAAAGAAGTCCCCATCAGGAGGTGATCATCAGCTCCGAGAGGTAACAGACTTGAAATGCTAAACCAGGGCAGAGGACAACACGCAGACTCCAGTCTCTAAAACTCACCTGGCAGTTCACTCCTTCCTGATTTGCCTCGCAGCTACCAAATGAAAAGCCTAAAGATTAAGGAAACAGAGAAGCCCAGAGGGTCAGCATCCCAGGGGAAGACAAAGAAAGAGGGGAGAGGAAAAAGATGTTGAGCGTGACAGGGACAGTCAGAGGAAAATCACACCAGCAATTGTGTCATGTTGCTCCCAAGCCCAGGAGCAACAGAGGAATATAACACAATGCTGGTCTCCAGCTTAAGTTTCTTCTTTTTACAGCAAGATGAGGTTTGAGTGCTTCAGACCATCTTTTTCCTTTCAGTTCCCAAGTGTCCTGCCCCCCAGCCTCCCAGGTCTCTCCCTCCAGCCCTGCCCTTCTCCATTCAGGCGATCTTTGCCAGCCATTTCTCAAGGCCCTCGAAGTCAGCATCTCCTTCCTCTCCCTTGCTGCCCCGAGCACTGCACTCCACGAATTCCACCTTCATGGGCAGCTGGGAGAAGTCAAAGTCCTTGCCCTTCTTCCCCAGCTGGGCAGGGCCCCCGGTGGCTGAGTTATCCAGACTGGTGGGGGCTGCAGAGCGGGTCACTCGCAAGGTATTGCTGCAAACAGAGAAGGGAAAGGGTCAAGACCTGTGAACCAGGGGAACCTGGTTACCTACACCACAGCTGCTGGGATGTTTTGGACCCAGCTCTGTCAGCAGGAAGCCAGTTATACCGAAGACAGAAGGTCCCATGGGTCTGCAGAGGCAGGGGCAAGCACTTTGCCCACTTCTCCTACATTCCCACTGGAAGGGACAACTCCAGAGAGGCTCAAAGGAGCAAGACAGACAGAAGGCCACACAAGGAGAGCGTGCTTAAACAGGTTTTGTTTTGTAATAAGCAACAGCAAGTGAGGAAATGATGTTCTCATCTGAATTTCCCCAATATCCCCATGGCAGTCACCAGGAATTACATGTGATTTACCCCACAGTGCTTAGGATCTGCATTAGTTTAACAGGTTAACTGGGAAGAGAGAGGCACCCAGGATATTGGGGATCACACAGGTGATCACTCCACTTCCACTTGAGTGTGCCAAATACCTTTGGGGATTGAGAGGGGGATCAAATCTCCCCACTGTTCCACCAACACCTGCCCAAGGACCAGGCTGCAATGTCACTACCATTCCTGCCCTTCAGCTTGCTGCAGCACCTCAACTCCCCGCCACATGTGGAGGGGAAGGACGGACCTCCTTATCCACACTTACCAGGCATCCAAAGCAGAGGCAGCACAGGGAGATGGAACAGCCCAACAGATGCAGAGGCACTGTGATTTGACTGCCCCAGAGGTCCCAAAAAGCAAGGCTTTTGAGATTCAGGAAGTCAAAGGGCTGCACCAGGCACAGCTGCAAAGGGCAATCTCTTCACCTGCTGAACAGAGCCCCAAGGACGGTGCTGCCCCTCTTCCAGAGACAGAGCACCCTGGCAGTGCCCACTTTCAGTCAACCCCAGCTACTCCTTATTCACAGAATGGAGCTAACTTAATGGGGCACAGGGAAAGAACAATGCTGCCCAGAGGTGTGAGTTCAGGAATAAGAGAGGAGACACTTCCTTGGGTTCTCCACACAAAGGCATCCAAGTATGGCAGTGCAGGGAGGAGGATGGCAGCAAAACCACTGCCTAACGGGGCACACATAACCTATCTAGAAATCCAGCTTCTACACACAGGTAACTGGCAAATGGTCTACATCAGAACCAAGGAATGCTTATTTTCCTGGAGGGCTTGAATTATTTGCGGCAAATAATTCCTCCTTTAAAAATGGGAAGGTCAGGTATTCAGCCTGGAAGAGGCACCAGCACAAATAACTCTGCTGCCGTCTACTGGCCACAGAGATTATAGAACCACAGAATCGTTCAGGTTGGAAAAGAGCCTGAAGACCATTGAGTCCAACCATAAACCTAATGCTGCCGAGTCCATCACTTGGCAACAAGATGGCCATATCCACAAACATGCATTTGTTTGGAGAACAAAGAGCTACAATCCTCCTCCTACCTCCAAGACCACCCTTCCGCTAACTGGAAACCAGTAAATGGGACCCACAGGCAACAGGAAGGCAAAATACCCAGTTCTGAGTGTGCGGGGGAAGGAAAATCTCTACTAGATGCTGGTGGAGAAGTCCACCACAGCACAAGAGCTGCATAGGTCTCTCCCAGAGCAGCTTTGACTCAACTACAATTATGAGACTCACAGGCAGAATCTTCACACACAGATTAAATATAGCTTAGAAAAAAAATCATCTTCTACTTGCCCCCTCCCCAGATGAACTTGCCAGCCGTTGCCGCTGCAGCTCATTCAGCTGGCAGCTTACACAGTCTACAAGCCACTTTCTCCTCCTTCCACGTCCTCTTACAACTTAAAATTAGCAACAGATCATCCACCATTTGTCTTCCCCCTTCCTAGGAGGGATATAGAGCCAACACAGGGTCCCACACAGGCTCCTGCAATGCCTGTTAGGAGACCGGGAAAACTAGAAACTGCTCTCTCCCCAGCTCTCAAGCTTTGCATGCCAAGCCCTTTTACATCAAAGCAGCCCTGCGAAAAGAAAACCTGTGCCATTACAACAGAGCAGAGCTACTGAGATCTTCACACCACTCACATAAAGTCTGACATTTGGAAGCCAACCCTACCTGCACCTGAGAGAGGACAGCACCACGGGAGGTATTGCTTAGCCTAGGGACAGCAGCTTTTAGGAAAGGACTGGGATGCTGTTTCTCCAACCCACTGCTTCCAGAAGGGAATACACTGTCTGTGCCTACTGCTTTTTTGCGTGCTTTAGCAAGAAGCAATCTTTCCTCATCCTGGTTACACCTACACAGACAAAACAGACTGCTCTTTCTCTATGATGAACTTAGATGTGGCTCAAGGAGCTCACTGAGCACTGAGGTAAGAGACAGAAAGGAAAAGAGAGAAGCTCAGAGAGTTTAATTTCCAATTTCACACTTACAGCTCTTTCTCCAGCTGCTGTTGAATAAGTTTTGCTGATTTTGCCATTGTGACATCTAGAGAGAGAAAAGAAAAGGAAATCAGCTCTGTGGTTTTATGTCAGAATTATGAACCTGGTTCCTCCTCCTAAAGGTACAGGTAAGGCTTGCTCATACTATGCAGTCATAAGAGTTACTGTGACAAGGACAGCTGTGCCTCCGCTTGGCTAAGGGATGCTGGAGCTTTGGGTTTGTAGACATGAATGGGAGCAACCCAAATGCCTGATATAATATAGGGAATTTCTTCTTGCTAGGCAGTAAGTTGCTTCAAACAGAGGACAGGGTTTGATGTCCCACCCACAAGGCCCAGCACTCTCACCTGCCCTGGAATTACAGAGGTCAACATAGCGCTTTTCAACCATGGCCATGAAGGCCTCAAGTAGATCCTGAAGTAGTGCACAAAACAACTAAGAAAATAAAATCTGATACTGCCCCAAATCTTCAGATTGTTATACAGAGATTCGTATCTTCACCGTAAAAGTTGTAGGGATCTGAAAATCTAGTCGCTTCCAGTAACTAGATGTTCCTACTCATCCGATCAAGAGAATACATATAATCTTGGCAGTTTTAACACTGAAGCTCCCAAGTACGTACAGATAGTTCATTACACTCAAGTTGATCCTACTTTCTGCTGCCTGCAGATGCAGGAAGACAGTTCTGCCCAAGCAGAAAGCCACCTGCTTTACTTAAGCCCATCTAAAAAGCTGTAGCTCTCCCAAGCGGTGCTTCTCTGCAAGGGTAGTAGATATACCTGACCTAAGAGTTCTTCCAATGCCTGCTAGAAACGTTCCTGCTGTATAGTCAAAGTTTAAAACTAAGTTCCAGACTTCGTTTTGCTGAAATCCCACCTCCTAAGAAATTCAGCATTCATGGCATGAATCCCTGTCTCTCAAGGGCCGAATCTCGATGGCCAGCCTGCACAGCAGCACACAATACCTTGCTTATTGCAAGCGATCAGCAGCGCGGGTGCATTTTTGAGCACAGTGCTATCGACCAGGACCTGGTACAGGAACTCCGCCACATCCTTCACCTCCCGCTGGAAGGCCACACTGTCCACCACAAACACGATGGCTCTGGAGGAAAGAGGGAAGAACATGTGCTGGGCAAAGCTCTGCAACCATCTTCCCCTGCAAGTACTCCAGCCTGGATTAACAAATTTGTTTCCACAATTGATCTCATCCAACCCAAGAGCAGGTCAGCACGTGCTGGCTGAAATGCACCCCACATCCAGCCCCAGCAGGAAATCTTTCCCCCTCTGCTCCACAGATATATCGCATCCCCTAACCCTCCCCGCTGCAGTTGCTTTGCCTCCTGATGCACTACAAACACAGGTAAGTGGGAAAGCAGAACAATAACTAACCCCTGCTGCTCCACAGCAGTGCTCGACTCTCAGGGCACCACGAACCTCACAGCACCCTCAGAACCATCATTTGGTTCATCCCTGTCCAAAACATCACCTGCCGCCTCCTCCCCTGCCAATCTCCTCCACGTTACCTGGCTGCAGCCTTGAACCTCTCCAAGAACTGAAGCCGCAAACTCTCATGGCCCGGAAGGTCAATTAAGGTGACGTTAGCGCTCTGGGAACAGAAGCAAGAAGGTATCAGCAACAACTAATCTAGGGGTACCTGTGATCACAGACCAGGGAAAACCAGTCTGAAAGTGTATTCCAGTTCCCCTGGTGTTGGGGCAGCAGTGGGCGAGTGAATCCCCGTATCAGGCAGAAGCACATAACTCTCCCTCTCTGCAGTCTCTCCACCAGCCCAAACAATTCCGACAGGCAAAAGAAATGCTGAGGAACAACAGCCAGGGCTCAGTAAGGAGGGTGCCAACACCAGCAAACCACCCACCAGAGCTGAGAGGACAGAGCACGACCACAGAGAAAAAGAGAATGTTCAACCCACTTCTCATGCACAGTAACCCCCCAGAACTACCCCACGCACCGTGCGAGTGACAAAGCTTCATCAGATGTACACCGTCCCTGATGGCAAGTAGATCAAACCACAAACTCCTGTCCTGCAGGTCCCTGATACAGAACATTAATCCCACAGTCTCTGCATCAGCATATCTATTCATGTACAGAGCCCACCCAAATACACATAACTTTGCTGGAAATAACACAAAAATGTCCTTGCAAGAGACTTTTTTTTAATTGAAAGCTACAAAAGTTTCCCTTTCCACAGGCTGTCGGCCACAGAAAGCAGTGACAGTAAAGACAACGAATGCCTCTCACACGCTCCTCATCGAAATGTGGCCAAGTAGGGCCACGTCACCGTTCTCAAGGTAACGCCCACTGCTCTCAAGGGAGAGAGAACACTACACAAGACCCTATCCACTCTCCGCTCTTGGATTTTAATGGAAACCTTGTCTACAATTTGAAAAAAGAAAAGAAACAGTTCGCATTGCAGCATTCCAGAACCTCCCCCCCTCCAAATACCTCCTGCCTGCTTAATCTTAGAGATATAAATAAAAACAAAAAAAAGCCCTGCACTTCCCTTTACCAAGTTTTTAAATTCTTATTATCACTGCTGTTACTAAAGATTGCCATAGAGGAGCCACAAAAACATCCTCTACTTTTACAATTTGCCAGCACGGAAGATGCTGCCAGCTTGCTGCTTTCACTGCCACATCTGCACCCAGCAAGAGAAAACTGTTCTGAAACCAAAGACATCACCATAAATTGAAAATAACTAAATCTGTGGCAGCCCAGGACCTGAAAGTAACCAAAACCCTTTTTGAGACCATATGAAGTTCAGCTGGGGACTCTTTATAAGCCTGCTAAAATCAGGTTTTCTTGGGGGACGCAGAAATTACCACCAAGCAAATAAACCAAACTCAACAGAACAATGTTCCCTCACAAATCTCCCTCCTGCTCCAAACCACACCGCCATCCCCACAGTGCTATCTGTTTTACTCTACTTATAAAAGCCGCTCCTTTTCCTCTTCTCTAGAAAACACCACACGCTGCTCGCCTTTCAAAACGTGATACGCAGACATAGTTTTCGGTCAAAAAGGTTTTACGGTTTGACAAGCAAAGAAAAAAGAACTTGCAAAGACAAGGAGTCCCTAATACCTCCCAGTATTTTCCTGCTTTCTCAGTGTGCACTGCCTAGAAAAATCCTATCCTACACTCAGACCAAACTGGGGACTGATTTCAAGCAGGGAAGACTGAGCAGCACACAAAGCATCACGCCATGTCTAGCACAGGGAGCAGAAAATTAAAGGCACCAGCTGGCAGTGGCAATCACGCACGAGTCACAGCCAAAACCCTGCCCGCTCACCTTGTCACTGCTGACTCTGTAAACTGCAGAACTGTCGGTTATCGAAGTCTGGGTATCGCGGTACCTCCCTGTCAACAGCTGTGGGGAAAGAAGCAGTCATTTTCAGAAGAAGTAGGCACACCGCCATGGCGCTTCACCCCCTCAGGAGCTCCCGGCTCCCCGCTCACCCGCGCGAACAGCAGCGTCTTCCCCGCGTCGCAGAGGCCCAGCAGCAGCACCGCCTTCCGGCTGCTCCTCCTGCCCTGCACGAATCTCCAGATCACTGCGGGAGAGAGGGGGGAGCGCCTCAGCCCGCCGCCGCCGCCACCGCCGCCCCCTCAGCGGCCCGGAGGCCGCTGCTCCCCGCCAGGCCCCCGGGGAGCGACCGGGGACAGGGGGTTCCCCGCGGGCCGCAACTCACGGAAGGTGATGGCGACGGCGAGGAGCGCCAGCAGAACAGAGAGCACAGCGGGGCCAGGAGCCGGCAGCTCCCGCCGCAGCGCCTCCAGGTGCGGCTCCAGCGTCCCCGCCATGCTGCCCACCCGCACACGTCGCCGTACTCACCTAGACTTCCGCTTCCGGTCCCGCGGCCTGCCGGGATTGGCGGGCGAGGGGGCGCAAGGGCTGCCAGGAGGCAGGTCGCGGGGGGTGATGGGAGTTGTAGTTCCTGGGGGGAAGGGGGAGTTGGGGGCGGCTGTCGAGGGGAAGGGGAAAGGGAAGGGGAAGGGTTTGAGGTGAAACAGAACGGATTTTCTGTTCAGTAATTTGCAGAGTGCTGCAGCTAAGCCTCTTCTAACCAACTGAATTATTTGACATTAACAGCCTATTGTCCAGACGCTGTTCACTCCCAGAGAGATAAGACCGATGTTTACAGTGGAATGCCCAGGGATGGTGAGCAGAGGCTCCTGCTTATCCTTATTGCTGTAACAGCCAAGGCCAGCTCACTTTGGGACGTGCCTGTCAGAGGGTGGGAAGCGGAAAAGCATAGAGGGGTGGCACCTGTGTGGAGGGGCGATGACGGGGGACCCAACACTGACCAGCGGGGTATTCCATCCCATCTGCATCAGGCTCAGTATAAAAGCTGAGGGATCAAAGGGTCAGCTCATCCTTCAACGGCCGGCCGGTGTCTGAGGAGGACTCTGTCGTTTGTTTCAGTGCCCAGCCCGGTCAAAACCACACCACCTGGGCAACTCTTGACAACTAATGCTTGACAACTGTTTCTGTGAAGAAATTTTTCCCAATTTCCATCCTAAACCTCCCCCAGAGAAACCTGAGGCCGTTTCCTCTTGTCCTATTGCCTATTTCTTTTGGAGAAGAGACCAATCGTCCCCTTTGTCTCAGAACCAGGTCCTTAGTTTGACACTGATGCCTTTGGTTTTGGAACCTCTGCCCTGGTTCAAGCAAGACATCCATGAATGATAGCAAGGTCAGGAGAGAGCCACCAGGATGGTCAGGGGGCTGGAGACGTGCCCTGTGGGGTGAGGCTGAGGGACCAGAACTTGTTGAAGCTGGAGAACAGATGGCTGTATTTGTACCAGGCATCAGGAAAGAGGGAGCCAGGCTTTTCACGGTGGTGCAGGATGAGGAGCAATGGGAACACACTGAAATGAGAGAGGTTCAGAGTGGGTAGGAAAGAAACTTCTTCTCCTTGAGGGCTGTTAAGCAGTGGGACAGGTTGCCCAGGTAGGTTATGGAGTTACCATCCTTGGAGGTTCTCAGTGCCTGACTGGGTCAAGCCCTGAGCAACCTGGTCGACCACTTTCTTTGAGCAGGATGTTGGACTGGAGACCCCCGGAGATCCCTTCCCACTGGAGTTACTCTGTGATCCTCAAGTGAGGTTCCTTCTTTCCATGCCCTCTGCTTACAGGACAAGGGGTTACACTTGATGTGGAGTGCAGGTGATGCAGCTGCTCTCAGGGAAAATTTCCTAACTGTAGCCATAGCTGGTTGTAGCCTTAGAGGCACTGTATCTTTGCTAGTCTTTAAGAGCAGGTTTAAAAAGCCACCTGTCTAGTATACTTCATCCTACCTAAATGTGAGGAACAAAATGTCATTGCTTTCCATCACACTCTACATTTCTGTCCTCCAAGGTTATCTTCAGTCAGGCTTCAGTCTTCTCATGAAACATACCATAAGCATCCAAAAGTCATCACTGAGCCCATCAAGATATTCTTTCCCTCAAAGCCAGAAGCTCTTAGCATCTTTCTGCCCTCAGCAGCTCTTCCCTGCCTGCCATGACAGGAGGGTCGGGACCTGCTGCATTACCCCAGACTCTGTTCCTCTGACACAGAGAGCTTCAGCAGACCTTTTTGTCTCGCCTTTTTATTTTCACCGTGGGTCAGAGTCAGGCTGCCCACCTACATGTTTGTTTTCAGGTCAGCAGCACATCCGACAGACTACCAAAACACACGTGTTTCTAAGTAAGTTTTTTTTTTTTTTCAGAAAGGAAGTCTAAGCCTGGAATTTCCCTGTGAATATACTTATGTGTTTTAAGAGTACTGCCTGGTGGAAATGACTCAGATCCAGCCAGATGAGATGGTGTAATTTCCATTATAGAATCATAGAATCTATTGGAAGGGTCCTTAAAGACCATCCATTTCCACCCCCTGCCCTGGGCAGGGACACCTCCCACTAGACCAGGTTGCTCAAAGCCCCCTCCAACCTGGCCTTGAACCCCTCCAGGGATGGGGCAGCAACAGCTTCTCTGGGCAACCTGGGCCAGGCTCTCACCACCCTCACAGCAAAGAATTTCTTCCCCAGATCTCATCTCAATCTCCCCTCTTTCAGTGTCAAACCCTTCCTCCTCCTCCTATGGCTCCCCTCCCTGATCCAGAGTCCCTCCCCAGCTTTCCTGGAGCCCCCCCTTGAGGGACTGGAAGGGGCTCGAAGGTCTCCCTGGAGCCTTCTCTTCTCCAGGCTGAACCCCCCCAACTCTCTCAGTCTGTCCTCACAGCAGAGGGGCTCCAGCCCTCCCAGCATCTCTATGGCCTCCTCTGGCCCCACTCCAACAGGTCCATGTCCTTCTGCTGTTGGTGGCCCCAGAGCTGGAGGCAGCACTTGAAGGGGGGTGTCTCCCCAGAGCGGAGCAGAGGGGCGGAATCCCCTCCTTCACCATGCTGGCCACGCTGCTGGGGATGCAGCCCAGGGTGTGGGGGGCTTTCTGGGCTGTCAGTGCACATTGCTGGGGTGTGTTGTGTCACACCTTCCATCTCACAACCACTGTACTTGCTTGGTTTGGTTTGTTTTTTTCCCTTCTCCACCCTTCAGCTTCCCTGACATAAACACTCTCCCTCTCCCTGTGTCCCAACCACACTGAGCAACTGTCATCTGCTGAGGGGAAAATGGGATAACCTGCGTGAAGCAAAAGCACAGAGAGTACGAAACACCTGTTAATTAGGCTCTAGGGCATATTTAGTCCATTTTGCTTTGGCAAATGTTGAAACAAATCTCTCCAATGGCCCTTAAGACGCAATAGCCAGGTTGGTATCTGGCACTGTCCTACAGCGAGAGGTACAGAGGAAGGAACGGGTTTAAGGACCGTTTTCAAAGATCTGAGGACACCCATTTAGATTTGATATTTTATTTCTTGCTGTGATGGCAGCAGAGATCGGTAAAGTCTCAAACAGCCACTGTCAGAGTGATGAGGAAGGGCAGAGAAAGCAGTGAAGGCACAGGGCCCTCTGCGGGTCAGTGTTCGGTGCGGAGGGCACGAGAGGAGTCATGGCTTGAAGTTTCCTCCCCTTCCAGCAAGTGTCCTTCCCATCTCACTACTTTTCCTCAAGAAAGGTGCACACCTGGAGGAGATCTGAAAAGGGAAAGGACAGGGAGAAGTTCAGCTCTTGCCTTTAAACAGTGCTGTCCCACCCATGCCAACAGCGTGATCATGTGGAAAATATATTCAGTGTGTCACAAAAACATGTATATTAACCTCAGATCGCACACACACTGATGGGCCAGGGTGGGTTCTTTTCACTGTTTCTTAAAATGCATATTCTCTAGAGGTGACTAAAAATCATTGTTTCCCTTTGATGCGAGAGCACCAGCCTTCAAGACTGTTTTCAGTTCATCCAAGGAACTTTGAGAAAAGTATACTGGCATCTTCATGAGTCATCCTCATTTTGCTTTAAAAAATTAAATGGACATCTACAGAAGAAACTGTCCGTGCCTGCAAGGCTGAGAACTGCAACTCACAGACTTCTTCCCCGGGGGCCATTATGGTTACCTGATGGATTGCAGGTGTTGAGACTAGCAACTGAAGCGTAGTATTGATCTCCAAGGAACTCCTTGTACGTTATTCCATCGCGGAGTTTGACCAGACACTTGGTCAAGTCTTTAAACAGAAGGTCCTTGGTTTTAGACTCAAACAGCTTGAACCTGTCTTTCTCGATGCCTTTTGTTCCAAACAGTTTCTGAAACAAAGGTAAGAAGAGGTGAGTGTATGTAAAAACTAGAAAGCTGGCAAGATTCAGCTTGTAAAAGCCTAGCTCTTAGTCCTTGTTCTTCATCATCCTGGGGACCCCCAGCCAACCTCCAGATATTTAGGATTGACTTTTCTGTCCGTGTGGTTGGATGAGGGATCCCTCAGTGGCAGGCAGAGTTGTGGCATGACTGCCAAAACAGCTTTTTTTTTTTTTTCCATTTTAACATGTCACTACACACAGAGCCCTTCAGCAGGTCCTATGCCTGAGCCATGAGTTGAAAGCAAAAGGAGCTGACTTCCCAAGTACCTCTCAGCAAATGTTAACATTTTCAGTGTGAAATCAAAGCAAGGTGGTTCAGCCTCGTTACTCTTACAGCAGTAGCTGCAGGACTGAAGGGCAACGGAGCTGGTGAGGGGTTTGGAGAATAAGTCTTATGAGGAGCGGCTGAGGGAGCTGGGGGTGTTCAGCCTGGAGAAAAGGAGGCTGAGGGGAGACCTCCTCGCTCTCTACGACTCCCTGAAAGGACAGTGTAGCCAGGGGGGGTGGGTCTCTTCTCCCAAGTCACAGGTGATAGGACAAGAGGAAACGGCCTCAAGTTGCTCCAGGGGAAGTTCAGATTGGATATTAGGAAAAATTTTTACACAGAAAGGGTTATTAAGCCTTGGAATGGGCTGCCCAGGGAAGTGGTTGAGGCACCATCCCTGGAGGTATTTAAAAGCTGGGTTGACATAGTGCTTAGTGACGTGGTTTAGTGATGGGTTTTATCAGAGTTAGGTTGATGGTTGGACTCGATGATCTTAAAGGTCCCTTCCAATCTAGACAATCCTATGATTCTATGACTGTGCATGCAGAGATGCTGCTGCCTGACCCAGCTGGGTTAGAGACCAGGCACCAAGAGGAGTTTCTGAAACACACCTGCAAGAGCATAGCCTGAGAAAGAGGTGATAAGCTTATGTCACATGAGTACAGTGTGACAAGAGCAACCACTACAATCCAGCTGTTACCTCAAGGTGTATTTTCTAAGATGGCAGAGGAGAAAGAGCAGTTTGAAAGGGACGGAGGAAGGGACAAGACTGTCACCCCACATGGGTAAGTTAAAATCTTCCACATTGCACTGACTCAGAGCATCATTGCTCTAAAAATGTCAACATGCCGCATAAAAAACACCCCAGAACATTTCTTCCTCTGTCAGTACTACTAACCTCTTGTCTCTCCAGCAGCTCGCTGACTTGCCTTGTTTTCTCAGGACGCGTGACCACAGCATGGGTAGGAACTTTGGCCAGGTGGCAGGTCCTGTAAGCCATGATATTTTCCCTCCGCCCATCAGTGCACAGCAACTCAAATTGGTCCATTTTCAGATCTTTGGCCCAGTCTTCTTGATTTTTGCCTTTAAAGAGAATTGGTTTGGAGATTCAGAGATCTCATGTAGCAGAAGAGCGTCAGCCTCACAACACCCAAGCAAGGCGTTTGTCCCTGCCTGCGTGTGCGCTGGAGACTTGGCAGGTACAAAGGAGGCTGTAAGTAATGGTTGGACTAGATGGTCTTAAAGGTCCCTTCCAACCCAGACGATTCTATGGTTCTATGATTCTAAAACTCAGGAGAAGTCGAGGAGATGAGTCAGACCCTCAGAGTAGGCTGGGAGATTTAGTTACATCTCCTGCCTTGCATTTTTTTCCCGAATGCTTGGAAAAGCATTACTTTGAGAAAAAAATTCAGCCGCTGCTTTCAGAAATGCCAAACGAACTTTTGATTTTCAGGCAAGTGGGGAGCTAGGGTGCTGCACAAAGGTGTCGAGGCAGGAGCCTGTGGTTAAGGGACCACCTGAATAATTGTGCCGCTGAAATTAAATGATAGGTAGCGGGGAAGTGTCTCTGGGCAGATGCTTGAATTCTGCTCCTCCTGCGTGAGGGTGAGATTGACAGGACGAGCAGGTAGAGCTTGCTGTTACCTCTGCGCTGGCATCAAAAAATAATGCAGATGGGGGAAGGCAGCCCTGCCAAGACCCGCACGACAGAATAACCACCTACCATCAGTGTTTTCCTCCACAATTGAATGCTTAATAAAGGCCACGTCCCCCCGCTCGACCAGACACCTGGGAAGTACAAAGAAAGGCAAGTGATGTGGGTGCTTGAATCCTGGCCCTTTCCCGCAGATTTGATTCTGACCTATGTCTTATTTTGTAAAATGAATCCCTGGGGACACCCAGGTGTAGAACCCCTGCCATGAATATGTTAAGACTATCTGAAACACAGGCTTTTGATACATTCTGGAAAAAACATGCTTCCTTCTCATATGGTAAGTAGCTGATTTATTTTATTGTCAGAAAGAAGCGGTTTGGCCAGGTACAGAATTCACTTTGCTTTCTGCAATGCCTGCCTGCATGGGTTAATAGCTTTGTAAAAACACTAACGTGCACCAAAAGGACTGCAAACCCTGGAGCAGGATCTCTTTGCTATTAAATGTAAATGAAACAAAATTCCTTCTCTTTTTAAATTCACGCCCAATATGACTTACTTAGACTTGAGTTGATACTGAGTGAGTGTGGAGGAGGTGGCACAGGGGCTGACCTCTGGTCTCTGCACTTTCTAGAGGATGGCTCATTTTAACTATGGCAAGCAGCACTTTTAGCAGGGAATGTCTAGTGGCAGCATTGTTTGCAGGTCCCCATCTTTTAACACTCTAGGAGTTGCACTTAACACCTAGGAGAGCAGCTCTGAGGAGAAAGACCTATGAGTCCTGGTGGACAATAGGATGACCACGAGCCAACAATGTGCCCTTGTGGCCAAGAAGGCCAATGGTCTCCTGGGGTGCATCAAGAAGAGTGTGACCAGCAGGTGGAGGGAGGTCATCCTCCCCCTCTGCTCTGCCCTGGGGAGGCCCCATCTGGAGCACTGTGTCCAATTCTGGGCTCCCCAGTTCAAGAAGGAGAGGGAACTGCTGGAGAGGGTATAGCAGAGGGCTACAAAGATGATGAGGGGCCTGGAGCACCTTTCTTACAAGGAAAGGCTGAGGGACTTGGGTCTTTTTAGTCTGGAGAAGAGAAGACTGAGGGGGCATCTGATCAACGCCTATAAATACTTAAAGGGTGGCTGTCAGGAGGATGGGGCCAGTCTTTTTTCAGTGGTGCCCAGGGACAGGACAAGAGGAAGTGGGCACAAACTTGAATATAAGAAGTTCCACCTAAACATGAGAAGGAACTCCTTCACTTTGAGGGTGGCAGAGCCCTGGAAGAGGCTGCCCAGAGAGGTGGTGGAGTCTCCTTCTCTGGAGACATTCAAAACCCACCTGGACATGTTCCTGTGCAACCTGCCCTGGGTGGACCTGCTCTGGCAGGGGGTTGGACTAGATCATCTCCAGAGGTCCCTTCCAACCCCATATCATTCTGTGATTCTGTGAGCTAAAAGTGTAGCACTGCTGCCATTGTAGGAGGTCTGGCCAAAATGCTTGTGTCTCTCCAGGTTTGCCTGGAGGCACCAGGGCATTAAGTTTTACAGAATGAGAACATCTTACTTCATTTTGCAGGAAGCTGCATAAAGAAAAAAAGTATAGTTTATGTATAATATTACAGACATAGTGTAATATTACTGTAATGTATATACTTCAATACTGTAATGGAGAAAAAGAAGGTCAGCGAATTAGCATCAACATGAAGCTGTACTCTGTATGTGATTTACCCATAACCTCTGTAATTAGCCCCAGCGTATTTGAGAGCACCCGGAGTGTTCCCACCACCTACCGGAAAGCTCCAGTATATCCATAGTATTTCTCATGGCTGCTGGCGACACACTTCTCCGGCGGGACCCCCCCTGAGCCCTTGCAGAGTTGGCAGAGGCGGGAGTTAGGAGGAGACCCAGGGGCACAGCCCTCGCTGAAGTATTCATCTGAAGGCAGGAATAGGAGAAATTCACTTTTCCTGCACTGAAAAGTTAGGTTTTCTTTTGATAACACGTTCTTGCGCTGGATTTGTATTAGTGGTCCCTGGAAGCTGGAAAGAGGCTGTGAGAAGGAGCATGATTTACTGGACAGCAAATCTCATGCACCCAGTTTTCACTATGAAGCTTGTGTCTCACTATTATTGATAACAAAGTGGGGCCTAAGGCTCAAGTGTGATAGGCACTGCCTTGGAATAGAAAGAAGAATATTTTAGCTGCAAACCTTTCCCAGCCCAAGCCTCCACAGCTTTTATAGGCTGGCAGAGACGCATTTGACAGCGATGCCAGAGCTCTGAGGGAAGAAGGGACAGTGGCAAAGGCAGGCAGGAGGGTGGAGAGGCTGAGTCTAGAACTTACTAACACTAGTATCTTCTTGCAGTTAGAGATTTCCTTTTATGTGCTTAATTTGCCTTGGTCAATAATATTTCCAAATTATTTCAGTTGGACCACAATTCTCACTGGTTGAAAGCTGGATGTGGAAGTTGATCTTCTGAGCAATCTCTAAAGTCCCACACCCAGTACAGACTTCTACCCCCTTACTCTCAGGCAGTCACATCAGTTCCTTTAAGTTTCTTGGATGAAGATCCCCTGTTCTCAGCCCTTCTCCTCCCTTCTGAGACTCATAAACCCATCCTTTATCTCCACTCCACACCCTGCACAAGCCAACATGCTGTATCTTACTCTGACACAGTCACCAACAGCCTAAAACTTCGCTCGGTGAAACCTTAAGTAACAGAGTCTTCTCCTTTTCCCACCTCCAGATGGGAATCTTTGAGGCACAAGGAACTTTGAAGATGGGATGAAGGATGGGAAAACATTTTTGCAAGCAGACTCCCAGCTTGAAGAAATGGATGCAAAACTCGACTCACCGAAATTGCAGTTCCCTGTCTTGTTGTGAATCAAGCCCATGGGGATGTTCCAGCCAGCGGTTCTCCCGACAGCGGTGTGGCACGACTTCTTGCCCTGCAGGTTGTTCCACGTGATATCCCTGTCCGATTTCTTCACAACAGCCACAGCAAAGTAGGATGCTTTCAGAAGATAAAGTAGAGAATTAAGGGCTGGCCCAAGGATCCCACCCTGCTCCCTCAGGAGCTCATTGCCTCCCCTTGGGAGAGGACACCTATGAACAGTGCAGCATAAAGGAAATACTTTGCAGCGACCATGGGGCAGAGTTTGCAGGTGTGGTGCATCTACCCCCACCAAGCTCCTGGGAAATTGTTATCCCCCGACATTTCCCCACACCCCAAAACTCTGACACTTGGGTATGCGAGAAGGCTGTAGCCAGACATACATGATGATTTCTTATCCCCATATCCCGATTTCATATGCCCTCTTTAGCAAAGGACAAAAATCCTCCCTTCTCTCTCTCTTCCCATTTCTATAAAGAACAACTTCCTAACGCTACAACCCAGACTCTCTTTCCCTGTTCGCAGCCCTGGCGCTGTTCTGGTGTGACCGTGCTCCAGACAGCAGCAACTAAGAACAAATCTCTGCCACTGCCATATGCTTTGCCTTGATATTTGCTTGCAGACCCAGACTTTCCATCTGACTACTAAATCTGTCTCCCAAATGCTTAATATCTACATTGGACACAGCAGCTCTTTGCATGGCGACTGGCCATGTATTCTCCACTCATGACTGCATATGTATTTTTCTACTTATTTCCATCATCACTCTTTTCTGTCCCTCTATTGACAGTAATTACCTGGTTCTCCTTCTGCTTTGCTGCATTGACTGTAATCTGAGGGAGGGAAAAAGAAGAAGATATTAGATAAAAGATACGGCAAATCCAAAAGAGGATCGAGCCCACTAATTTCTGGAGAAAATTCATTCTGGAGGTGACTACTTCAGGTAACACCTTGTGCATCAACAGAACAAAGCACAGCTCCTCTGAGCTAAACCAACAAGTTTTACCAAGGCCAGCGCTAAGGGACAGAGACATCAAGATTGAAACGAGGAAGAGCGGTTGCTGTGCTCCTGATTGTCAATGCCCGATGCCCCAGGGCTCATGGAAAGACAAGGCGTGCGGCAGCGAGCAGAGCTGCCTCAAAGCACTGTGTGTTTTCTGCAGGATGCAGCGCTGGGGCTGCTTTCTGGATTTTAGAATAAAAGCAGTGCTTTTGCACTTCCAGCCTCTTCCCCACCCCCTGGACCCAGAGTGGCAGCCTGGGCTGTGCTTACCATCATAGCTTTCTCCCATCACTGGCACCAACCCACACACGCCAGCAGTGTAGACAAAACCTCCGTCCAAGCTGATAGCATCTGCTTCACCTTTCTGCAATGAAAATGGCGCAGAGATGAAATGACACCATATGTTCCCAGACCAGAGCTTTTCACAAATCAGACTGTAAAAGAAGCACTCAGTTGTGGACCCATGCCAGCCACGTGAAGTTCAACAAGGCCAAGCACGAGGTCCTGCACATGGATCACAGCAATCCCAAGCATAAATCCAGGCTGGGCAGAGGATGGACTGAGAGCAGCCCTGAGGAGAAGGACTTGGGATGCTGGTGGATAAGAAGCTCCACACACCCCAGCAATGTGTGCTTGCAGCCCAGAAAGCCCCCCCCACCCTGGGCTGCATCCCCAGCAGCGTGGCCAGCAGGGCGAGGGGGGGATTCTGCCCCTCTGCTCCGCTCTGGGGAGACACCCCCCGGTGCTGCCTAGAGCTCTGGGGCCACCAACAGCAGAAGGACATGGACGTATTGGAGCGGGGCCAGAGGAGGCCTCAGAGATGCTGGGAGGGCTGGAGCCCCTCTGCTGTGAGGACAGGCTGAGAGAGTTGGGGGGGGTTCAGCCTGGAGAAGGGAAGGCTCCAGGGAGACCTCAGAGGCCCTTCCAGTATCTGAAGGGAGCCTACAGCAGAGCTGGGGAAGGACTTTTTACAAGGGCATGCAGTGATCGGATGAGGGGAAACGGTTTTAAACTGAGAGAGGGGAGATTTAGATGAGATACCAGGGAGAAATTTTTCACTCTGAGGGTGGTGAGACCCTGGCCCAGGTTAGTGTTGAGAGGGTGGTGAGACACTGGTCTAGAGAAGCTGTGGCTGCCCCATCCCTGGAGGGGTTCAAGGCCAGGTTGGAGGGGGCTTGGAGCAACCTGGTCTGGTGGGAGGTGTCCTTGCCCAGGGCAGGGGGTGGGACTGGATGAGCTTTAAGGTCCCTTCCAACCCAAACCATTCTGTGATTCTATTTAAGGGAGAAGGGCTTGGGGCTAAGGGGACGTGAGAGGCAATCCCTTAGTATACGGAGAAATGAGGTCTCACTGATGCAAACAGAGGAAGTTTTGAGATTATTGTTCCCGTGTCCTCATCATCTCCTCCAGCAGCAGCTCTCGTCCCCAGACACTGGCAGGCTCAGGCGTGGGTCTCTCCTAGCCTGCTTCCCCGCCAAACAGATTTCCTAATCTCACCCGTCCTTTCAAGTTTTCATTTCGTATTGTCTTCAAGGTACTGACCCAATGCTCTGAGCTGCCACCAGCATCCTTGCCTATGCTATGGAATCACTCCTTTTCTAAGCAGGCAACTGGTTTTCTCTGCACTTTACAAAATTTGTAGTTTGCCTTCCTCTTCCAAATAAAAAGTTACTTCACACTAGAAAACTGCTTTTTATTTAGGAAACCTCAAAAAAAATAACACTGTCCAATAAGGTTTTTTGAAAAATGTGAATTGGTGAAAAGCTAGTCAAGCCTTTTCCCTGTGATGAGGTTGGTTTCTTCCCACTGGCATTTTTCACAAAGCTCCCAATATTTTATCTTAAAATCTACCCTCTGCCCCATCTATTCTGAGGCTGGAAAAAAAGCAACACTGTTTTCCATCTGAAAGGTTCACAGGGAGAAGAAACAGAAAAAAAAAGCCATACCATGATCTTAATAATGCACTCCTTGGTGTTATCTGCCACGATGCAGTCCACCTCCCCGTTGCTCATCACACTCCAGAGGTCACACTTGCTCTTCTCATTCTTGCCCACTGCGCACCACCGCGTCTTGTTTTCTCTGCGGTTGGAGTTCAACTGATCTGTAAAACCAGGGGAGGAAATAAAGGATAAGTCCTGCTGAGCAATAAGGCTATAAACAAGCTACTTTCTGGGACTCAGCCATGAAACCATCTGTACACACCAACTTGCTTCTGCAAGAGGTTCTTGTTTAAAAAGCCCTGGGCTGGCTGAAAGAAAGGGATGATTCTCAAGCCGAAGGATGCTCAAAAATCAACTTACAGGTCAGAAAGGACAATTTCTGCATAACACAAGCTATTCGTGCAGATTTGCATTAGCTAATCATCTAATCATTTGCATCACTAATAGTATTATGCATTAATAGTACTTGGTATTGCCGCCTATAATATTTCTCCAGACCTCACTGCCCAGATAACCATGAGAATAAGACCAGACCAAGCTGGAAAAATACAACCTGGTTATGTTTCTGTGAAGTGGCATTTGAATAATCTGGTTTGATGCCACATGAATCCATGCACTCCCTTCCATAAATGCCAGAGCAGCTGAGCCTATGACAGAGATCTCTGAGCAACTGTACATTTTAAGTGGATTTTGGGGGACATTTGTGGGATGTTTGTCTCTCAGAAAGCCAGCTAGGACATCAGTAAGTGCTTGATGAGTCCAGACAGAAATAAAGGACACTGTTTTCCTCAAGTGGCCATCACTGGACTCTGGTGTCCCAGGATGTTCCTTCCTCGTAGTCCCCAGAAATTGCTTTTCTAAACCGCAGTTTTGACCATGCCCAGTCCCTATCACCAACTGAATAACTGTAGGCAATTTTTGTTATTGTAATTGTGGTGAAGGGACGAGGGGTGGAGTGTGTGTAAATTTTACACCTTTGTCAGTGTGGTGATGATGTTATTTTGACTTTGGCATCAACAAATTCCTTTTGCTGATGTAAGTGAAGTTTGTGAAGATTGTGGGATTTTACTGATAATACCTTTCACAGGAAATACTTTGCAGAGAATACTGTCTGTGTTTAAAAAAAATTGTGTCCCTTTTCCCAGAGGTATCTACTGATCCCATCTCTTTAACGCAGCTCACGCTGACATAACATTAGTATTTCATGTCCCGCCTACCTTTCTGAAGGCTCTGGATGGCACTGTAGTACTCAAAGCCAAGGTAGAGCTGGGAATCCATCAGAGATGGGATACGCTTCAGCTGCACAGCAGAGTCTTTGAAAAGCAAGTCTTTGGGGCCTTGGTCCTTCTTGCCAGGTGGCCCAAAGAGATGGAAGGAGCTGGTTGTGCCCACACCAAATTTCTCCTGCCACAAGGGAAAAATAATCAGCAAATGACCATACCAAAGCGCTTGGAAAGCTGGAGAGACCAAGCATATCCGGTGGACAGAAGAGTGGATGCTATGGGAAGGAAAGAAGTGCTAGACAATACCTGTGCTTTTGAGAGGAAGTTCCAGATGTCATCAACCTTGTTATCATCTCGAGCCACAACAGCGTGAGCAGGCACCCTGGCCCAGTGACAGAATTTGTAGTTGTCCACAGGCTGACGGCTGCCATCCAGACACAGCAGCTCGTACTCACCCTTCTCCTCTGGGGCATTTTCTGGAAGAAAAGAGAAACCATGAATTGCATCACTGTGAAAATAGATAAAAAAGCCAGTCTGGGTCAGCTTTGTAACGAATTTATTTCGGTGGAAGCTCGGGGGAGAATTCTTCACAGAAGACAGTTTGCAGTGGTAATGAGGTCATCGTGGTCATACAAAGACAGTGCAGAAAGGAGAATGCATGTGTGTGGGAAAGAGAGATTATCTCTGCCTCTGTCATAACCAACCCAACAGCAAGAGGATTTATGTGGCAGTAGTGCCTGGACATCCAGGCATGTACAAATAGATACAAATGCAAATAGATCTACAAACAGCATACAAATGGGTTGAACAGGTCAGGAGCTGCACATGGTCTGTGAACGTCAGTAGCATCAAGGCTGAAACAGAGCCCAGGTCAGAGATCACAGGGTTACAGGAGAATTCAGGTGGGAAAGGACCTCTGAAGATCGCCGGTCCAAGCCCCTGCACAAAGCAGACCAGGCTGTTCTAGGTGGATCTTGAAAACTTCCAAGGATGCAGAGTGCACAGCTGTCCTGGGCAACCTGTCCCAGTATTTGACTGTCCTCAAGGAGAAAAAAATTCCCCTTGTATCTGATCCAGGCCTCCCTTGTTTCAGTTTATGATTGCTGTTTCTCATCTTTTCACTGTCCACCTCCATAAATACCTTGGCTCCACCTTCTTGCTAACCTCCTTGCAGGCACAGGCAGGCTGCTCTGAGTTCCCCCCAAAACCATCTATTCCCCAGGCTGATCAAGCTCATCCCACTAAACATCTCCTTGCAGGACAAGTGCCCCTGCCCCATGACCATCTTAGAATCATAGAGTCATAGAATGGATTAGGTTCAAAGTGACCTTAAAGATCAAGTTCCAACCCTCTGCCATGGGCAGGGACACCTCCCACTAGAGCAGGTTGCTCAAAGCCCCATCCAGCCTGGCCTTGAACACCTCCAGGGAGGAAGTGTTCTCTTGGTGGCCTTCCACTGAGCTCACTGCTCAGGTCCTGGGCATGCCAGCCCATCTTCTGTCTCCAAGAGGTGTGGAGTTAGTGAACTCTTGCTGTGGACTGAATTCCTTCCAAAATGCCTCCCAGAGGGATGGGTGAGTGTAATCACCTACACAATTGCTCACCCCGCGTTTGCAGCAATAATGTTACAGCTGACTCTGAGATGTGGCGCCAACAGTAATACCATTGAACTTAAATCAAGAAGATTTTCCTTCTTCAAAGAAGAACCCCACAGAAAAGAAAGTGGACCCCACCACAACCATATTTTTCAGTGACAAGGATGAGTCACTCCACAGCGTGCCAAACGTGTTTCTAGAGATGAAAGGAGAAGAGATTTGGGGCAAATCTGGAGAGGAATGAAAGTCTGCATAGTGTAGACTAATTGCAGGACAGGTTGTCAGCAAGAGCTTGGACTGGAAAGGAGAGAAACGAGTGATCTCACAGGCCTACCTAGAACAGTTGTGTGTTTCACAAAAGCCACCTCTCCTTTTCCATCTTTCAGACATCTGCAGGTGGAAGGAACAGAAGAGATGTTAAAAAAACCCCAGACATCGTGGCTCCCGATCTCCTGTTTCAGCAAATTGCTTCATCGCAAACTGCAACCATAGAGCAATAGTCTTCCCCCAAAAAAAGCTATGCTGGCAGGAAAGAAAATGTAATGGCAGAGAAGTAGTGCTCAAGAAAGACTTAGCTTGGTGATAATGCTGTGTATTTTTAATTCTGTGCAAAACCATACGGCCCAGCTGCCTCTCTCATCTCCTGCTAGCTGCCTGCCAGTTATTACTAATTGGATCTTTAGTTACCAGCACTCCCAGTTGTTCTATAAATTCAGTCTCCTCGGGACCCCTGATTACAACACAGCCCTCCCTGGTGTAACGAAAACTTGCATATGTCAGGGCTAGAATATTTCCCCAAATGAAAAATAACTTTCACTCACTGAAAAGCTCCAGAATATCCAGAATAAGGTGCTGTGCGAGAGCATTTGGTTTTGGAGTCCCCTTTGCACTGCTGGCACAGTCTTTGTTCAGTGGTTGCACCAGGCACGCAGCTCGCAGAGAAAAAGCTGGCCACCGCTGTGGATGAGAAAGAAGCAATAGTTAGTCTAAAATTCACTTTTACAAGGAGCTGGAAGGGAGGGTACACATCAAGAATGTCAGTGACTCAACAGCTCTGCAGGCCACCTCTGGACCTCTGCAGAAGATAGGGCAACATCGCTTTCACCATACCACCACCCCTGGCTTAACATCAGCCCATTTATCTCGGCATCTCCCACCTCACCTTGCTCGATGGAGCCGGAGTCTTTGCCATCCCACTTGATGTCTCCCCGGTGGAGGAGTGTCCCAATTGGGATGTTCCAGCCAGCGGACCTGCCCAGGCCGGTGTGGCAGGAGGTCTTGCCCTGCAAGTCATTTATTGTGAAGCCTGTTCCTTTCTTCACCACGGCCACAGCATAGTAGCTGGTTGTGGAGCCTGCAGTGCAGGAAAAAGCAGGAAAGCAATGAAAAAGCAGGACTTACTTAGGAACATTTCAAATCCTGCCAAACCCCCGATTTCAGAGAATAAAGTGCTGCACTTCCAAATAATCAGCAACTTTGCTTGAACACTCATGGTTTACCCATTTTTTTAGGGATGAGCTACACTGTCAATATTGAACCAATGCTGCAGGTTACAACTTGTAATGGTAAGTGACCTGAAAATACTATCGCATGCAAAATGCTTTGCCATTGGACAGATGTTAGACATGCCCACGGTTTTGTAAGGATGCTTCAACAAGCCTTCTTGGCAAATCTTTCACAAGTCTCTTCTCAAAGTGCTGTATACCACACTGAAGCATACATGTAAGCCTTGCGAGAATGAAATTCCATATTTAGTCTTTAAAAGTATACCTAGTCCATCACATGCTATGTATGAATAAAGTGACTTAGTTTTAGGGGCGGTAGAGACCACACCATTCCATTTCATATCTGTATTTTCTTAGCTACTGTATTGGGAATGATTCTGCCACGTTTCTTTGATCCTGAATATTGTGTACAAACAGGCTGAACCCTGGGGTGGAGGTCAAAAGAGACTGGGAGCTTTGAACATGGTGAGACTGCATGAGGCAAGAAAGACAAAAATGGAAAATAGTATCTGTTCAGCTCCCAAGAGAAAGATGGGAGAGATGAAGGGCAGTACAGAAAGCAAGCAACAGAGCTAACTCTTATCAGAAGGTATAGCTGCAGAGCACTCTTTATGTTTTTTTTCTTTGTTCTGTGGAAAGCCTGCACCTCTTGCCTCAGTAATCTCAACTGGCTGTTCCTCCACAACCACTAATGGCAATGCTGTTGCCTCTTCAATCTTTTTTTCTTTTTTTTTTTTTTTGTTTGTTTGTTTGTTTGGTTTTGGTTTTTTTTTTTCCTCTTGATGACTGTACAGGAAGATACATGGGTAGCTCAGTGTTTTACCCATGTAGTTCAAGGTCACTGAAAGCAGAAGATCTCTGGGGCAAGCATAATTTTTATGCTATGCTTCAGGACGACCATAGTTTCTACTCATGGTGCTCTCCTTCCATGGCCACTGCATCATCATGGGATCGGTCACTTTGATCACAGCTAACGCCAGAAATGAGGCACTGGCTCTGCCCCTTTCCATTGCAGTGACCCTGTGGCCATGGGTGATGATTCACATTTTCATGTAACTGTCCCCCAACCCTTCCCCTCTGGGATCTGGAATCAAGTGGCAATACCTCGGACACACAAAAGAAACCATAGTAGAATCATAGAATGGGTTGGCTTGGAAGGGACCTTTAAAGGCCATCTAGTCCAACCCCCTGCAGTCTTCAACTAGACCAGGTTGCTCAAAACCCCAACCAACCTGGCCTTGAATGTTTCCAGGCATGGGGCATTTACCACCTCTGGGCAACATGGGCCAGTGTCTCACCACCCTCAGCGTAAACAATTTCTTCCTTGTATCTCATCTAAGTCTTTTCTCTTTTAGTTTAAAGCCATTACCCCTTGTTCTATCGCAACAGGCCCTGCTAAAAAGTTTGTCCCCATCTTTCCTGTATCCCCCTTTAAGTACTGAAAGGCCGCAATAAGGTCTACCCGGAGCCTCCTCTTCTCCAGAGTAATAATGTGGGAGCTCTGTGTGGAAAGGATGGCTTTTGCACTACCGGTTTGCTACCACTGCTTGGCTTAAAAATATTGCCCGAAAATGTACCTCCACTTTGTTCGTAGACCTCGGCAACAATGGGCTTCAGCTTGTAGGGGGCGAGGCCTGCCTCAAAAACGTGACCACCATCCAAGCTAATGGCATCTGCTTCATTATTCTAAACGACAAAAAGATTTTGGTCAATAAACAAAGAGCAGGGACGCAGGAGGGAAAAACACTTCCCCAGAGTCTCTCCTGGATCGTTGTGGGTGAGTCCTCCTCTACAGAGGGATCACAGGTAGCAACCAGTGACTCAAAGGAAACCCCAACCTTCTCCAGGCTGCTGAAACATCCTCAGTGCCCAGCACAAATATTTGCTGCCCACTCACCGAAATGGCTTTTATGCAGTCGAGGTACGTTCCTTTCTGCAGGCAATTCAATGCAACACTCTCTTGTTGCATGAGCTCCCTTAGAGTATTGCATTTGCTCTCTTCTGCTGAGGATATTGTGCACCATCTGATGCTTGTCTTGGGAGGAGCAGCAAAACACAGAGCTGTAGAAAGAACCAGAAATAAATAGTCTCAGAGAGGTAGAAAGGCAGCACGTGGAGAGAAGAAGTTTCTCTGTGAATACGTGATCTCTGGTTCCCTGCAGTCCTGGCCTCAGGTGATGGCCGAGTGCAGGATCTCCCTCGCACATCTCCTCAGTCATGCAGGAAGGCAGTTCCTTTCTTGCCTGACGTGCACTTTCGGGAACATCTGGGAGCATCTTTTATGTCCCTGGGTAATGGTTGTCCTGCACAGCATCATGATTCAAGCAGCCTGAGCTCACCACAGCATCCACAGAAGTAGAAGAACAAATCCACACACTTCAACAGAAGTCAAACTCAGAACTTTGCAAAAATGGAGAGAAAAGGCGGTCCACTGAAGCAGCGTCTTTGCAAATAACCCCAGAGGGAGAGCAGCTCTCACCTGGCCAGACTATATTCAGTACGTTGCCACACATGATCTCCTTGGCAGCTAGATGATCTCATATTTAATTGTCTTTTTATGTCTCGCCTCCTCCACTACAGCCAGCAACAGAGATGCCATTCCACCTCCACGGTCCTCTCTCCTAAGAGTCCCTCAGCCACTAAATGCAGCTGACTGGCTACTCTGGGAGACCCGAGAGAAGCAAAGACCTCAGGTGGACACAGGTTCATGCCTCCTTCAGCAACCTAAACCCCAGAAACATTGGAAACTTGCAGTTAAGGTATGTGGCCAGCCCATGCTGCACACTTCACCTTCACTCTGCCCCTTCTTGCCTGGACTGTGCAGACCAAGAGGCTGTGTCCACAGCTCGCTCCCTCCAAACCCTTGATGGCACATTTCATTCCAGCATCTCCAGATTAACCCGTGCTCTTTCCATTTTCTCTTTCACCTCTGAAATATTCTCTCTTACTTCACTTTTGAGCCATGACTCTGCCAGCAGACACCTCCCCTCCTCCCACTGGAGATGCTGAATTTGGCCACAGGGAGAATCCTTAGCCTTAATTTCTACTGCCATCATCTATGTTTTTCAAACCATGGCTGCACAAAGGCATGGTCACCATAATCCAGTGCTGGCAGCCATCCTGCTCTGGGCAGAGGCTGGATGAGGACCTCCTGAGGGAGTCAGCCTGGCTGCACTGGTGGACATTGGGAAGGCAACGGGAGCCCAAGTGCCACAGCCTCTGCTTGCAGAGCTTTTGGGCAACCTCTTGGCTCCTTCCTTGGCCACTCTTCCCCATTAATGAGACATCATTGCATGTTAATACTCAGCAAAGGTGCTGGAGGGCTTTCCAATGCCAGCTGCGCAGGGAGCACTTCCCACCAGAGGACATGAATCACCACCACACTTTATGGGGGATCAGAAGAGACCCTCCAAGAAGGGGACCCCTCTTTCCGGGCAGCTGTCCCCAGGTCAGGTGCAAGCAGCAATCTCCTTGCCATGGCCACCTGCCCATTGCCTGCCAAAACCGCGAGCAGAGAGAGAAATAATCACTTTAAGCAGTGCCAGCCCTGCAGCAGCGCAATTTAGGCATAAAATACACAGGAGCCTGAGCAAAGCGCAGCCACAGCAGCAGGATGGAGCAGCACAGGAGCAGAGCAGGGAAGCACATGGAGGAGTCTTTCGTGATTTAAGCTCTATTTTATTGTCACTGCCTTCAGGTTTAACCCAACACACGTGCAGGCTTGTCAGGCAGGGCATGCTCTAGTTTCTACCCCTCCCTGGCTGAACCTCTGCTCCTCTCCTGGCACAGCAGTTGGCCAGAGGGTGATTTTTGCCTTCACCCCACGGCAGCAGGAGCAGGGAGCCTCTCCTGAGCAGTCCCCTCCCCGGCAGTGGGTGCTGAGCATCCCTCCTCCACGCCAGCTGGCTGTGGGGGGCTGCAGACCTCCCTCCAGCCTCCATGGGCTGGCCCAAGGAAAAAGCTGCAGCCATTAGTGCTCATAACACCATTCCTGTTGGCAGAAATCCACAGCCACCAAAGCAAGCATCTGGCATGATGCTGGCATTCCTTTGCTTTTACTTAACAGCTGCCTGAGTCCGGCACGTGCTGCAGCTCTAAACCAGCCTCGTCTGGGGAAAGCCAGGGGTCCTGAGAGGTTTTGATGCTTCCTTTCCCCAAAAACTGCTTTCAGCAGACACTTACCCACTATCCCGAAGGACAGCACAGTAGAGAGTACGAGTTTCATACTTGAGCAAGGAGTGAGGTGCCGAGGGGGGGGTGCAGCAGCCTTGGTCACAGACTCTCCCCTCCAAGTCTGTGATGGCTCTGGAACCGCTTTCTCTCCTTTTTATAGAGGAACGGCCCTGGCTGTGTTTGCAGAAGCAATGACCTAACACTGTTTGTCCTTCCTTGTTTCTCAATAGCTCCCAAATCCGCCCCCCCCCCCACCTTGCGGATCAGCCCATTTTTAGGAAGCCTTTCACTTTGGCACTGAACCCCTCCGCAGGCGGGAGCCGGAGCAGGGCAAGGAGCTTTTCATTTCACAAGGGGCTTCAGACGGAAAATTCCCAAGTTGTGACATTTGAAATTCCCCTGCGGGCTGAAACGCCACAGGGGGAGCTATTTTCTTTGTGCTAGCCACCCCCTGCCTTGCACAGCCTAATCTCAGAAAGTCCCTGCTGGATCTGGCCCTAAGTTTTGCATATTTGCCAGTAACTGCTGATGCTGTGCCCGTCGCCCTTTGGCTTGCAGCACCCTGAGTGCCCACCTGCTCCCTTGCGCTCTCTTGGCAACGGCAATGGGCTTGAAAGGCAGTAAATGTCCCTTCCACGTGATCTGGCAAGCTTCTTGCACAGGCACAGAAAGTCAAAGGCAGTGACCAGGCGGCTCAGTAAGCGCCCTGCAGCCAGAAGGAAACATCACGCTGCACCTTTCTTAAATTATTGGGATGAACCTGGGAAGAAACACAGATTAGCGGTCACCCTCCTCCCCTTCCTCTGCAAAACCTCTCCATCCGCTTGTGTCACTCCTGGTTTATCTCCCTGCCGCCAGAATCAGAGGGGCATGGCCGGGTTTACAAAGGTCTGCCATTGTGATGCTGTCCCAGGCTCAATGTCCCCAGCTTTGCTGCAGGCTACAAGACCTGCTTCAGGTGGGCTTTGGCACATGCACACTAAATGAGAGTCCCTGGACCACATCAGCTAGCCCACAAGCCCTGGCAGCATCCCTAGACAGCAGCCGCCAGGGCTGGTCCGCCCACCATGTCCACTCAACACAAGCTACAAGAGTTCTGTGGGAACCCAGCGGTGAGGTCCAGCTCCCAGGCTTGCTCTCAAGAGCAACCAGCCCCACTTTGTGATCTTCTGGATCCCCTGCACAGGTTCATCCTCTGCCCTGCTGCCCAGGCAGCACTGCTGTGGGCTTGCCCACAGCAGGCTCCTGGCTGAGGCTGGCTGGAAGTACCCTGGGTTGGCTCTTCTCCCTCCTCCCAGCAGGCTCAGGGCACAGCGACCTGCAGGTGGGGGGTGGTGGCCAGAGTGGCTTCAGTGCAGGTGTGAACCCAGTGTCAGGTCAAGGATATGGCTCTACAAAGTGACCCAGGGAAGGGGGCTGCTGGAGGCAACAACCACCTCCACTGTGGCACCATGAGCCTGCCCTACCTGTGACTACCTGTGACCTGCTGGACGTCCCTACAGGCTGAGCGAGAGGCACTCATGGCCATGTGGGTTATTTCAGCATCATCTTCAGCAATTCCTTCAGCACGGCTAGTTCCTATTTCTCATCCCTTCTTCCCCTGCTTTCCCAGAAGAGCAGTACTTCCTGTGTCCAGAAGTGCCGGAGAGGGACTGACTTGCTCCCACCACAAGCCTGCCTGCCTTCCTTAAATATGATCTCCCATCGTATTTACTCCAGCAAGATGTGGCCCTCCAAGGACTTCCTCCACTGAGACATGTAGATGCCACTGAAATCCAGCCAGCTCCCTGTGGGTCTCACCAATCCTTGCCTCACTCAGGGTAGCCTTAGCAATGTCCTCACCCATGAGAGGAAGAGGTACAGGGGCTCACAGGAGGCTGCCCTAAGCTATGGATGGTTCTTCCATAGCTTTCTGTGGAATTGTTCCAAAATGCTTCTTCTAACAGATATTCCAAGAGAGCTTAGAAATTGCAGTGCCACTGAAAAAAGTGAAGATATCTGAGCACATAAATAATGGTGAAAATATTTGGACATATTGACCCCACACACTACGTAGTTACAACCCTGTCCAGAGCACATAAAAGTATTTTGCCACTTGACAGATGAAGGGGAAAGATGCAGAAGAAAGTTTGGAAAACATAAAGGATCTGTTCAAGCAACAGAAGAGCAGTTGCTGGAAAAGCCCATACTATCTTGCCTTCTGCTTGAGGTTCCCAGCCTTTTTTACATGGACCACTTACTGCTTCTCTCTCTCTTCTCAAATCGCACCTCATCCCCAATGCACTCTGTACCTGCCAAGGGGAAGGCTGTGATGGGTGGTTTTCACTCCACACCTCTTTCCCTCCCCTCTCGCGTGGCATCAGAGCAAATCCAGGGGCGAAGGAAGAGGCTTGGATTGCAATTTAGATTATTGGGCATGGATTTAGATTTAGATTATTAAATTATTAAATTTATTAAATTTAAAATTAAATTATTAAATTTAGATTATTAAAAAATAGATTTTACTGTTTACCTCTTTTCCTCCACCTTTTACCAGTAACCTCCTGGACATTCAGATGTCCAGCCAGTACTTATCTGCAAAGTCACTGACCACATACCAAGCAGCTTCTATACCTTCTTTTGATGCTACCAAATCCTACCTTTCTCCACGCTGGATTTCCATTCACCTCCTGCTCTGTGCCCATCTTGGGGTTGCTCCTTCTGCAGCTTTGCCTCTCCTGTAGCCAAGATCCACTGCTCCAGCCTGCCACAGAGCAGCTCTGGTGAGAAGAATCTCTTCCAACACACAGCTTTCCTTGGAGGTACCCAGTGGCAGAAGCACAGCAGATTGGTGGTGTGTCCTATAGGCCACCTGGGCTTGAAGGCTCAGAACTTCATCTTCAAAGGACCCAATAGGCCTCCAAGATGCACCTTTCTGAGAAGTACATCCCATCAAGGGAAGCCTTGGATGGAAAAGGCAAAGTATTCTGGGTGGCCTCCAGCTGCAAAATGCCTTCCTTTTGAAGTCCAGGACGGAAAAACTTCCGGGTGCAACCAACTTCTTCCCCTGAACTTCTATCAGACAATTGCTTTTCCAAATTTCATGTTAGAAAATGCACACTTCTTCACACAGCAGTTCCCTTCTCACACTAAATACACACACATGCTTCTTACAAGTTCTAGTTAGATCCATACCTCACTGCCTGGGTGCACAGTTTTGTGCAAAAAGAGAGCTCCTCCCATGCCCAAATGTATGTATCTGGCTGACTAAGCTGAGATTGAACAGCGAGGGCCAATTCTTACTAACGATAGAAATTCTTGTTGTCTTTCAAGCAAAGAGGTCAATGCTCTGGCTCATGCAAGCAGGATCAGCTTTACCAGAAAGGACAGAGCTAAGCCAGTGCCTCTCAGACTTTGTCCTTTAATCTAGAAAGCATCAAGCCTTCCATAGCGTGCATCTTCATGAAACGAGCTGAATTATTATTGCATATCACAAGTCCGTTGTATTGCAACACTACGGCTGTTGTGTTTTCAGAAAGAGGATACTGCTAAAAATTACACAAATGGTGAAGAAATACAAATTAACACACCCTCTGACCAATCACGGGTCACTGGCGATGATAAACACGTCTGAACCCCAGGAAAAGAACAGGGCTCGGCCCCACGCTAAGTAAAACTGAAGGTAAAATAATACTGCTTGTTTCTACAAATGCCTTATTACTGCAAACCACGCTGTGGTTTGTGGTTGAGACGAGGCTGGACTGGAGTTTTGGTTGGGTCCTAAGAAAAGGACATGTGTTGTAATTGGGCTGGGATAAAGTTAGAGCTGGCACAAGTGACTGGGAGAGGGCTCAGCTTCATCACGGTGCTGGCTGCTCCCCACGGCAGAGCTCATCCAGGAGCCAACACAGCTGAATGGAGCCAAGCTCTGGTTGTGTGTGCATGTGGGGAAAAACATTAACCAGGGAGAGGGAAAGCCGTGATCAAGGCACCACACCAATACAGGCATCTCACCTGGGTTTCTGTAGAGGTGCTCCTATCCAGTGTTGGAGGCCTTTGGAGCTAATGCTGCTGTTCCCAGGGGTCACCAGGCTGGCAGTTGGGTGATGAAAACTCAGCTCACCTTGAGATATTAAGGAGAAAACATACTGAAAATGAGAAGGAAACAAAAGGAATCCATCGAGCCTTGAGGTGGGATGGGCTGAGGGTTTGTCTGTAGGAGTTGACTTGTTTCCCTCTAGAAATGGGAATTTCTAGTTTGTGGCTTGGAAAAGGCTGCCCATGACAAGGATGTCAGTGTGGTCAGCCGCAAAAGCTGGCCTCAAGTTCTTGTCCTGTCCTGGCCCTGCAGGTCACGTTGCAGCAGACGAAGGCAAAAGAGCAGCCTGATAGGAACCTATTTTCCCAGACCATCTGCCCTGCTCCTCTGTCGATAGCTCGGGATGGGACATGGGACTGAGGCTGGCACTGAACTGGCAACAGAGCCCACCTCAAGAGATGGGAAATGATGATGCTGGGTGGTGAATGGATGGAGAACAGCCCTGCGGAGAAGGACTTGGGGATACTGGTGCATGACAAATCAGACCTGAGCTGGCACTATGCAATTGCAGCCCAGAAAGCCCCCCACACCCTGGGCTGCATCCCCAGCAGCGTGGCCAGTAGGGCGAGGGGGGGAATTCTGCCCCTCTGCTCCGCTCTGGGGAGACCCCCCCCAGTGCTGTCTCCAGCTCTGCCATCCCCAGTAGAAGACACACATGGACCTGTTACAGCTGGGCCAGAAGAGGGCCACAAGGGATGGAACACTGCTCCTGTAGAGAGAGGGTGAGTTGGTGGTGTTCAGCCTGGAGAAAAGAAAGCTTCAGGGAGAATATACTGCGGCCTCTCAATATATAAAAGGGGCATATAGGAAAGAGGGAGAGAGACCTTTTACCAGGGCCTGTAGTGACAGGACAAGGGGCAACAGTTTTAAATTGAAAGAGGGGAGACTTAGATTGGATACAAGGAAGAAATTTTTTACTCTGAAGGTGGTGAGACACTGGCCCACGTTGCCCAGAGAAGCTGTGGATGCCCCATCATCGAAAGTGCTCAAGGTCAGGTTGGATGGGGCTTTGAGCAACCTGAACTAGTGAAAGACGTCTCTGCCCATGGCAGGGAGGGTGGACTGGATGGTCTTTAAAGGTTTGGGTACCCAGGAGGGACAGGGAGAAGTCAGGGGGCTTCTGCAGAGCTGTCTGACCTGGTCAGTGTAAGCATCTGGGGAAAATCCCAGCCCTCCTGCCCGATGCCAGGTCTGTCTGGAAGAGAAAGTCACTCATTCATGCCCTGGAGCCCGGGTTGGCTTGGGGCTTGCAGCAGCCGTAAGCTGCACCCTGGGAGCACCAGCTCTGTGAGTGTGTCTGTGGCCGACGGTGGACTGGGACCAGCTTGGCATTCCCCGTGGCTCCCAAGGCCCAACAGATACCTGGAGAGCTGTGGCAGTCTTTCTAGAAACATGCTTTCAGCCCCTGTTTGGACCTACGAGTCAGTTTTGGGGCTGTGCTCCAACTCCAGAGTCATTGCGGCTAGTTTATTTTTCAGGAAATGCCACAAACCCGTTTTCCCGCTGGTCAGTAGAAATACTTGGTGTCAGGTTCTGACTGTGTTGCAATATGCTGTTTTCTACCTGGGATGAGCAGAGCCGGCCACTGAAGAGTGGGAGCTGATGTTGTTTGAACCAATATTTGCTCCTAAGTATTACTTAATTTCTAAACTGCACACAGCAAACAAAGAGCTCTCTGTCAATTTTAAGCAGCTCTTCCCGGCTCAGAGCACTAAGCCCAGCTGCAGGCTGTACCCTCCTGTCCGGAGCTGCTTACCATGGTCATGCCATTACAGGTTTGCATTTTTAGGTGGGAAATTAACATCCAGTCGACAGCCAAGTACCAGCAGTTCCATCCTTTCTGCCTTGCAGACCAGCTCTGCAGGACAGTGCCGCTGCCCCGCGTCCTCTCTGTGCACATCCCCCCCTCCAGCAAACACCAGCTGGTCCAGCATCGATGAAGAAACAGCTTTTCTTGACCTTTTCTCTCAAGCAAGACACCACTAACCCCCCCAACCCCCTTGCTGAAGTCAGCAGTGGTTTCTGCTCCACCAGCCAGTGGTCCACACAAAACTGACCCTCTCGAATATGCAATTAGTGCCATTCCTCCTAATGAAGGATTCCAGTTTGCTTAATTAACCTGAAGGTTAACAGGATTACCAGCAGCTCTTGACAACCTTGCGAGCCGTGATATTCTTGAAGGGCTTTTGGAAGGGAAGGCAGAAAAACATGGTGGGTTCATCGTTCCTGCTGCAGAGACGCTCGCAAATAGAGCAGCTGGAGCCACATAACACCCACTCCCTCTTCCCGTGTGTTTTCCAAATATCTATGGGAACAAACCAGTAAATACTGATAGCCGGGAAAGAAAGGGCAGGCGTGCCAGCCACCCTGCCCTGCGGGGCCACAGCACCCTCAGCTCCTCTCCCGCAGGACTCCCAGGTCCCGCTCCAGGGCACGCACCAGGTAGTTGCACAATTCCTCTGTCCACAAAATGGTTGTGTCCAGCTCCATGGGACATGCAAGACAGTTTCCATGGGGGCATGTACCCACAATGAGATGCTAGACCATCCCAGAGAATGTGACTGGGTGAGAACAGGAGAAAGGGTGGCTTATTTCCAGGGGAGGAGGGAGCTGTGGCTCACACGAGCCCCTGTGTACACATCCAGGGACAAGGCAGTAGGGGTGTCAGTGGGGATGTTCCCTGCAGTCACAGAGCCCAGGTCACCAGGATGGGGACAGAAGCAAGACAGTGGCAGAACTGGTCAAGAAGACCCCATGGTGAGAGGGGAGCAAGTGCAGAGAAGCGCAAGGTGCACCTGGAGGTGAGCCACAGCCACCCCACCAGACCACCACAAGGGGACACCCAGCTGGGTCCTACATCTTTGGCTGCCAAAGGAGCAGGGCAACATCACTGAAGCAAGCAGAAGAAAGTTCCTGGCAGAAGCAGCCAGCCTTGCTCAGAGAGCAGCCCTGCGTGTGCTGCAGAGGGATGCTGGTGATTCAGGTGGACCAAGAGTGACTTTGGAGGAGCTACGGACACAGAGCTGCTGGTGGGACCAAGAGTGACTTGGAGGAGCTACGGACACAGAGCTGCTGGTGGGACCAGGAGTGATTTTGGAGGAGCTCCGGACACAGAACTGCTGGTGGGACCAAGAGTGACTTGGAGGAGCTACGGACACAGAGCTGTTGGTGGGAGCAGGCAGCAGAGGCCAGCAGCCAGAAGGACACAAAAGAAGAAAGCAAGGGGTGACACCAAGAAGGGAAGACTTGTGAACCGGCTTCACAGAGCGGCGCCGGTAGCACGAGCCCCAGGACTGGCAGCACTGGCCGGCTGCTGGAGCGGCTCTCGCTGCTGGATCCAGCCCAAGGAGCAGGGACTGAACCTCTTATCATCCTCCACAGCCCACAGGCAGCTCAGCTGGGCTGGCACGGCCACCCACTGCTGCGCCAGGCATTGTGTTCAGCGGTTGCATAGCCGCTCCGTCCAGAAATGAGATTGGGGCATTAAATGAATGGGAAAAGGGTCATCTCACCAGTGGGTCAAGCTGAACTCTACCACTCGCTGCTCAACCCCTTTCCAGTTAGTTAATTTGCGGTAATCATTAATACCAAGCCCCTGTCCGTATGTGGAGCCTCACAATAGCTAATTTCTAAACTGTCACCACAACTACACGCTATTACACGTGTCCTGGTTGAAGGCACCTTCCCATTTAAACACCCTTATGGCCAATACATTTCCTTGATGATTAATAGTGGTTGTTTTGAAACCACAAAAAAAAAATGCATTGGCCAGCATTCCCTTCCACTTTGTAATTTTAAAGCAGCATTAAAGGGAATTAATGGAAATAAGGCTTCAGAATAACAGCAAGGCTTATTCTTTATTTGAGACCCTTTGAACTCTAGTTAAATTAATTTTCCTTCTGCTCTTGAGATTTTCAAACACAGATCTGGCAGTTCAAGTCACAAGCCCTGCAAGCACCTCACTCTTTGGGGGTCCATGGCTAAGTACGACACCAATGACTAAATACTGGACCCAGGCCCTGAGAAGGCATCTCTTCCCTGCCAGTGTTGGTGATCCCCATAGCCTCAGAGAAAGGGCCCCCTGCCCAGCGACCTGTGAGGAGCTCAAGGGCGGGCTTGACCTTTCAGTTACCCTTCTCCCTCCCAAGCAGCACAGGAATTTGTTTCCTGGCCATTGGTCAAGGTGTTCTCATCAAGATAAAATCCGAGGGGAATGGCCCCTCCTGTCCTCACCGGTCCACTCCCTGGTCACCCAGGGCTGGCACAGCCCCGAAGGCACCAATGGACCCTGGCATTCAAACCACTTCATCCCTTCCAGTAATTACTGTTTTGCAACGTGGAAAATAATAAAAGTCTTGGTCCTATTCAGAGCTCTGGGAGGAGCAGAGAGGGGGGAGCAAGAGGCCAAGCTGAGCAGATTTTAAACCCCCTCCTGAGTGCTTTTAGACCCCCTTTGGCATTTTAATCCTCTCAGCATTTCCAGCTGTGGAGGTAAAGGAGCAGAAATTCTAGGCAGAGGTGTGGGTCCTTCAGGGCACGTATCTGGCTGGGGATGGGGCTGGTCCTGAGCAGGGAGCTGGACATAGAAGTCCTCTCCCAGAACCCCCACAGCATCATCCATCCCCCCAACACTGAGGCACCTCTGTCAGCCCAGCCTGGGGCAAGTGATGGTAAAGCCCAGCTGAAGTGTGACGTGGCCCTAACAGCTCCTGAAAACTGTTGCAAGAATAAGGAAGGAACCAGAAAAATGTCTTGCTTCAGATGCTTTGCTAAAAGTTGCATAAGGTGGGGGAACGTGGCCGTGCTCTGTAGGTGCAATGATATCTTATAGACAAAGGGCCCTATACAGGAAGAAATGGCTTCGTGCCACTAACCTTCTAATCGCAGTGGAAAAGGAAAATTAACTCCTTTTGGGGAGTCTGGTCACTGGCAGTGAATGAAGGTCTCCGCACGGCCTTGTCCATAGCCTTGCAAGTCCCAAGCTAAAATCTGTTTTTCTCCTTTTCACCAGAGGTTTTGCCCTGCAACAGACTCTCTGCTCACCAACACCCTTCTCCCATCAACTGCATCTGTCAGTGGTGTTCTCTGCAGGCAGAAAGCCCTGCCAGTCTTCTGCCATGTGAAACCTGGACAGACACTACAGCCAGAGCGCACCAGGGCCACAAGGCGAGGGCAGAAAAACAGCCTTGGAGAAACACTGGTGAGCTGTGCAGTGCTGCAAGAGACATCCCTCACTGAAAGGCATCGCCAGCTCTTACAACCACATCCTCCTTCATTTTCAGCCTCTCCAGGAGCCTCCAGCGACAAGCCTCCAGGAGCCCATTCATGGTCATCCCATCAGTCCCTGCCCAAGGAATGCTAGAGGAGCACTGGTCCCCAACTCCACCACAGCTCTGTCCCTACCCGGCCATGGCCTTGTTGATCCAGGACACGAACCCATGGACAGACTTCCCAGACAGATCTTGAACCTGCCTGGTCACTGCAGACCTGCCTGGTGGTGCCTGGGTTGTGTCCAACCCTGCTACTATCCCCAGACCCGATCCCAACCTGAGGTCTGCCTTGTCACCACCAGCTTCCCACGGAATATGGACTCTGGGCTGGCCCCAGCTGCTATCCCGGGGCCCATCCTGCTCACCATGCATGGAGATAGTGATGGATGAGTCTCCTGCCCATCTGGTCGTGCCATCACACTGGGCTCCCCATCCTGCCAGGAGCAGTCAGCCCTTGCCATACCCTGGCACCTAGGAGGGAACAACACAAGGCTATCTCCTGGCTAGACCAGGGAATGGAAAACCAGGGCTCGACTCTCTTGTAGAGCAGTGATCCCATATTTCAGTCTATTTACAGACCACTGTATCCTGGGCAATTATTTTTTGTATGCAGCAGCAAAGTTTTTCCCATTGAACCAAACGTTTCTACTGAGTGCTGGCTCTCGAAGGAGCCCCACAGCCCCGAGCTGACATCAACACCGTCTTCTATAAACATGCCATGGAGAAATAACATGAGCAAACAGCAGGAAAGGCTTTATGGAGATCCTATTACAAACAAGGTATTTGTTCCTCTCACACATTCCCCTCAAGGTGGGAAATCCCCATGAAAAGACCGGGCTGGCCTTTAGTCAAGGACAACAGACTTGTGTAATGACAGCGGGCTCCAGGGAAGCTGGAACTACCAACCCCTCTCTCCTTTCTTGTCTACCACGAGGGATGCTAGCACAGATTTTAAGAGCACAGCAGAAAAAAAAAGCTTCTCCAAGGAATCTTTTACACCAGAAGAGCAATCAGCTTTTTAGCATAATATTTCCATTAGTAACACTTGCAGGCTCTGTCTGTGACAGAGCACGTAATAAATTGGAGAAGCCAAAAGAAGGGAACATCTTGCTCCCTTTTAGCTCTCTAAAAGATAAATCTGGGCTGCCTCTATCATCCCAGGGGGTAAACATCTTCAGAGGCCAATTCACCTCATTATAGCAGAGGTGGCACTAAGTGTCCCGAGGACGTGGCAGAGGACACAGATGATGGCTCAGACAGGGCACCCACTTGCCTGGTGGCAAGGGGAGTTTATTCCCACCTTCAGCAATCAAAGCTGAATAAAGGATTAGCTGATTGCAAGTCAAGCTATCCTGATTTTAAGGAGAGACATAGGCACCAGGAGCAGTTCAGGGTTAAATCTACAGTACTCAGAAATGCCAAAGTACAGGTTGCTCATTTATCCAGCAGCCACGGTGCAGTTTCTTCTGGTCACAGGTGACTGCTTGAAAATAAAAGAGGTGGGGGCAGAAAGGTAGGAGAGGGAAGCACAGAGGATGTGCCGCGGCCGGACTCCCGTGGCAGGGACAGTCCCCCCGGCTGGGGCACGGTGATGGAGGGCTGGGGGCTGTGGCCAGCTCCTGTCCCTGCTCATGCACTGCTAGCACACAGGGTCTTGGCTTGAAGGGACAAACAACCCCAAGCATTCCAAACCAAACCTTGGGCATAATCGTCTCCTGAAGGTTTTCAGCAGGGCGCCGAGTCTGCTAAACTCACTTTCCTGCCTCTGCAATCTTCAGCAGCAGGCTGCTAAGCCAAGAAGCAAACTCCAGCACAAGTTTGTCTCTTGAGCACAAGACACAGCCTTCCTCTCCAGGAACTGCAGCTCTTTCTGCTCGTGCAGCTTGACCTGGGACTGCTTTTTTGAGCTCTAATGCATGGCAAGATGGGTTCCCAGTTTGAGGAAAGATTCCCACTGTTGTTTCGTTGGCTGCTTTAACTCAGCCCTTACCCAGTTCACAGTTGTCAAACTCTCACGTTCCTGCATCTCTTACTCAGAGACTTTGATGGTGAAGGGGAAAGCAAGGGAGATCTAGAAGATCAAAATCTGCAAGATTAGCGAAGGTTAGGGAGCAATGTAAATATAGAGAAAGGCCTTATGTGCTATCTCCTGGTGTTAGTTGTTCAAAGGAAAATAATGCTCCCAGACGGGCTGAGGAAGATCTGGAAAGAAACACATCCTGCACCAACAGAAGGACGATGCCTGAAGGTCTCTGAACACTGATATCCATTCCCTGGGGAACAGGGGCTGTTGTGGAGGGCCATCATGCCAACCCCTCCCTGGAACTACCACGTATGGGAGCACACAGACCACGCTCCAGGGACAGTCTTCAGACTCTCCAAAGCTGATGGAAACCACTGCAGCTACACAGACACCAGCAGAGCTTTTCCATCCCTTGTGGTCTGACCTCATGTCTGGAATTTGTCCCTGGCCATTTTAAGCCATTCGTACATCTGTGGCTTCCCCCTTTTCTCCTTTCAATGCCAACAGCCTGAAGTGCTTTAGTCTCTCTCCTGGGGCTTAGTTCCTTATCTCTTAACTTCTTCCCAACCTGGACCTGCATTCTCCTTATTCATAGTTTGCCTTTTTGAAGATGGGGTCAACAGATGTGAAGAGGGGATGGCTCCTCCTGGCATGTGGAGTACCACTAGACTGTTTGAAGCAGTTTCTGTTCCTTTCTTCCCTGCTTCTGAGCTGGTTGAGCCTCAGTGGTCAAGTGTCTGCCTTGGGCTACCTTTGACACAGGTCTTCTATCTGACAGGGGAAAGATGTCTAGAGCCCACTCTGCTGCATGACCAGTGACAATATTGGCAATGTGTACCCCATGCCTTCACGCTTCTTGCTTCAATCAACATTGCGTGGCATCCGCATTTCCCTTGGCCTTGTTTCATCAAGAATTAGTTGTTATCATCAATATCAGCTCTTGGCTCCTTTCAGCATCCCAGGGAGAGGCACCAAAGAATGTGTCAACTCTACCCAACTTCGTGTCTGGTGGGGCAGCGGCCCCTCCAAGGTGTCCTGCCAGCAGCCCTGGGGCGGTGTATTGCAGAAGATACAGAGGATAAGTGTGAGGAGGAAACATAAAGCAGCAAAGATAGAAATAAACGGCCCAGATGAAGGTCATTCCCTTGGTCCGCGGCAGAGAAAAGTATCCAAAGCCAAGGTAGCAGAGGTGAGGGGGACACAAGTTGTAATATGTGATCCTCAGAACAAAGTTCAACCAAACTGTAGCCTGATGAATCCCCTCTGTGCAAACAGCGGCTGCTTGCTCAGCAAATATACTACCCCAGCCCCGGCTGCCGCAGCCTCGGCCAGGATTTTTGGAGGAGGGGATGTTTTAATGTCTGCAAAGAACTGGTATTTGGACCACTTAGGCAGATGTTGCACGTCGGGGGGCTGTACCTTCACACGCACCCACAGTGCATCCCTTTCCCCTCATTGAACCACCACCATCAGTCTTCAGAGGTATAACCAAGAGTGCCCTTGGTAAAACACCCGTGTCCAAACCCACAGCACACAGAGGACTCCATTCCCAACCTTATTCAGCTCCTTGGCTTTCTGTAGGACTGTGTTTGTGCAGCAATTGTGCACTCAGTCCCTCTGGGACAAACGTGCCCTCAGACCCCATGGGCAAGCTCTCCAGGCCCAGGAGCAAGATGAGAAACGACATCAGAGACGTCAGGGCAGGAGGAAGGAATGAATGCAGCTGAGAAGATGGTGTAGGAGCAGAGTGCCTGTGCTCAAATGTGCAGGAAGGAAAAGAGCTGATTGTGCTCCTCCTCCTCACCACATACCCAGGGCTACTGCATTCACCTCAGTCTTCTGTTCTCCTCCTGCCCCACATGTCTACACAGAGCTCTTGAGACCACGTCACGGTGCTCTCAGTCCCCAGACACTATCGTGCCTCTGATGAGTCACAGCTCTCCTCACACATAGACTCTGGACCTGAATCTGTCCCTCTGAACCTCCGACCCACCATTGCCAACAAGAAATGGCATGGGCAGCCTTGCCCCAGCACGTACTGCTGTTTGCACAGCCCTTGCTCAAACACAATGGCTGGGGCTGGCTCTGCGTGGGGTGCAGCTCCCCACCAGCAGTGCTGCGACCTTCCTCCCACCCGGACCCGCTGCCTCAGTGGGATGACAATGCCCATTGTGTGCCTCCATCCCTTGATTCAGTGCCTGCGGCAGGCAGGTGTCCGCGGTTCAGCTCTGTGGAGGATGAAGGGTCACGCTCTTTCCGTGACTCGCCTCGTCGCTCCTCAACTAACCCACAGTGTCTCCGAGGCCACTGACAACCAAATTAGGTTAATTAATGTGGTTGTATATGGTAATCAAGCATAAACCTCAGACAGTGTTGTACAGCGGGGCTTTGTTGGTCTTGGAGAAGACAACAGTCTTCTGGACAGTGTTCAAGCCCTGGATACCTTCTGTGTCAACACTGCCCTGAAGGTGAGAAGTGATGGGATTGTGGCTTATCTACAGCCCCTCCACCAGCTGAGCTGCAGCAGAACCAAGCAGAGAGCTTGGGAGCCCCAGCAAGAGCCTGACCTACAGCTCTTTCTTGAAGCAAACGCTCCCCATTTACACCTTGAGCCACAAAGCCCCAGAGCAGCAAAAATAAATGAATAAATAAATAAATAGATCTATCATCAGATACTGGGTCTCCAAAAGAAGAAACTCCCCGTGTAGGAAAGCTTCAAGTCCAGAGTCCTTCTGGCCAAAGGGAGAAGCAGCAGACCCCTACCTCTTGTGTACGTGATGTGTGCAGCGGAGTCAGCTGTGGGAGCAGAGTACCAGCTTTTCACTCGTAGTCAAAAGCGAATCACTCACTCACAAAAGCTCCAGAGACCAGACCAAGAAGCTGGTGGGACCAGCACAACTCAGAGCTATGGGGATTTCACAGAATCACAGAATCACAGAGGTTGGAAGGGACCTTTTAAGATCATCTAGTCCAACCAATGAAAAAAAAAAAAAAAAAAAAAACACAACACAAAAAAACAAAAACAAAACCACCACACACGCAACCCCCACACACACCACCACACCACCCAACACTAATCCATATTCCCAAGCACTATGTCAACTCCTCTCTTGAATACCTCCAGGGATGGTGCCTCAACCACCTCCCTGGGCAGCCCATTCCAATGCCTGACAACCCTTTCAGTAAAGAAATATTTCCTAATATCTAACCTGAACTTCCCCTGGCGTAACTTGAGGCCATTGCCTCTTGTCCTATCATCTGTAACTTGGGAGAAGAGACCGACCCCCGCCTCTCTACAGCCTCCTTTCAGGTACTTGTAGAGAGCAATAAGGTCTCCCCTCAGCCTCCTCTTCCCCAGGCTGAACAGCCCCAGCTCCCTCAGCCTCTCTTCGTAAGACTTGTGCTCCAGACCCCTCACCAGCTTCGTTGCCCATATAGTTATTTGACTATAAACGTCCTTCCTTCTGGGGGTGAAGAGGTTGGTGGTAAAGGAACCAGGCCAGAACAGACCAGCACGTGCTGGGGGACAGGCAGAGGGGCAAAGTGAGACTTCCTGTGAACTCCTTCAGCTCCTTTGCAGGCTTCCAAGGCCTGCAAATTATTTTCCTTGCACTGAAAACATTTCAGACACATCAACAGATTCTCCCATTGCAACTGAGGATAGAAAGGGCAAATCTCAGGGGCTTTTTTTCCTACAAAAAAGTAGCTCTGATCAGGAAATACTTTATTGTGCCTGTTCTCTAGGCAGCTACCTGTGATTTCCACGCTGCTTTGATGACCCCTGCAGGGACAAGCAGTAAAAAGTCCTGAGATTTTAATCCCTCCCTCACTGTGAAGAGCTGTGGAGTGGACATGGGCAATGCAGTTTTTGTAGGGGGCAGCTATCAAGGCCGGACAGTCCCTCCTCCTCGGGGAACCAAAAATTTAACACTTTCAGGAAGCCCCCAGAGTTTGAGGTCCTTGTGCTGGGAAAGATGTCTTCTCTCAGTAGCACACAACCGTGGTGCTGTATGAATGGAGGAACCTGCTACAGCATCTGCTGCATGGAAGTTGCCGCAGAAGAGCCAAAATATGAGTGTGTGCACATTGCTGACAGCATGAAGTGGGGCTGGCCCTGTCTAAGGACATCTCCTGATGTTTTCCAACTTTCCCTTTCCTTTGACATACAGAGGTCCTCCATCCCTCCCAAAACTCCCAAATCTCTGGATAGTTGTTTTCAAGCTCATCCTTCTACAAAGCCACATAGGTGCTGCTTTTTCCCTTTCACTGGTGGGCACTCTTTCTCTCCAAGTCCTTCAAGGACACTAACACTAGTCTTCTTGTTCCCTCCTTGCTGATGGGACTCCATGGTCAAATTCCCAACAGGTCTGACACAGCCTCACATAAGGACTAACGCTCTCGGTATATGAGGAAGAGGCAGCTCTGCTATCATGAGCTGCAGGAAAATACAACAGCAAACCCATGACTTCAGCATCCTTCCTCTTACTGAACTGAGGCTCACTTGAGCGCAGCTGGGACTTGGAAAGAGCAGAGCAAACTCTCACATCCCACCTCCCAGACAAGAAAAGAAGATGGAAAGACCTGATTTAACTGTGGACATCTCCTCCAACACTAGCTGACCATGACCCATGCAGTAATTACATTTTATCATGGATGAAAGTACCTCTAATATGAACTGAACCAATGTTTTAAGAGATCTTGGACAAAAGGCTGTTAAATGAATATCAAACTGCACACACCCAGCTGTGATGCCCTCCTTGCAGGGTGCTCACGGGAACACTCTGCAGTATCTCTCCACGCACCCTCTACCACTGCCAACCTCCTCCTTCTGATCTTGTCATCAGGGGCAGAAGGCAAGACACTGGTTGTGGCATGACCCTGGCAAAGACATCTCAGTCAGCAGGGCAGGTATGCAAAGGACACTCACCTTGGAGACCCAGCAGAGTAGCCCATCTTGGCCATCATCTTCAGATGATGACCCTCAGCTTTCCTCCATAAACCGGGGAATACCCCTCGGTGAGAGGTGAGGCCAGGGTAACTCACACATCTCCACCTTTGGGGCAGCTGTTTAGTACTCATGAGTCAATGCTGTGGCTTTCCTAGAAACCTTAAAATGTCTCCTAGATTTCACTCCATTTTGTTTGGGTTTTTTTCACCAGGTGAGGCATCAACATTTATCTGGTGCCCTGTAATGCTTTCCATAAATAGGAGGCGACATCAGACCATGAGGTCCCCACCCTGTTTGCCTGCTGAGTTGTTTCAAAAGGCATTTGCTCTGTAAATGCCTGCTCCACCTGGTTTCCCTCCGTCAACATGGCTTTTCTAGCAAGGTTTCATCTGAAAACCATTTCCACTATTTTGTCGTGGGCACCAGGTGCTGGCCAAGGCAGAGCCAGGGCTGGACCCAGCACTTGCCCGCTCCTCCAGGTCAGATGCATCTGCACAGGACTCCCACTGGCCATGGAGAGTCCTAAAGAGGTCTTTGGCTGTCCCCAGGTCAAACACAGCTTCCCGAGCTCCAGCAGCCTCCTTTCCCACTCTGCTCAGCACTAGTGAGGCCACATCTGCAGTGCTGGGTCTAGCTCCAGGCTCCCCAGTATGAGAGATGCACTTAATGGAGCCAGTCCAATGCAAAGCCACAAAGGCAACGAAGGGTCTGAAGTGTCCTTCAGAGGAGGAGAGGCTGAGAGAGTTGGGGCTGTTCAGCCCAGAGAAAGTAGGCTCGGGGGAACCCCATAGAGGTTTACCATCTTCTGATGGGAGGGAATGAAGACGAGGGAGCCAGAATATTCTCAGTGGTGCCCAGGGACAGGGCAGGAGGCAATGGGAGCAAATTAAAATACATGCCATTCGTGTATTTCTGACCTGCAGACAGACCAGCAAGTGCTCCCAGTAACATGTAACCTGGTGTCTTTCTTTGGAGAAGACGACACGGACAGCCATCAGGAATTGTTCAGAAGATCCTAGGCTCTACAAGGCCCTGAAGGATAGGGTCTAATGCCAAAGCCACCCTAAAATATACAGGTCTTTCAGTGCCTGAGTGCTGCCAGCACTGCAGGCTTCAGAGCCTTCAAGACAAAGCCTGGGTTTGTGAGGGATCACTTCTAATCTCTTGGAGGTCTCTGGCAAGGAAACAAAACCAACTGAAAAGAAATCGCAAAGCCTGTTCCCAAGGTGAGTGGAGATGTATTTTGTTGTTCAAAGGCTTCTGATAAGGCCACTGAGATTAAAGAACAAATAAGTGTACGGTTAGTGCCAAAGCAAACCGAAGAGCATTACAGCCAGCAGCAACGACGCACTTCTCCCCTAAACCCGAGCACATCCAGCTGTTCTTCAGCTTGTGCACCCAAGAGGAGCTCTGCCTGGAGCTGGCCCAGGCTCTGCCTCCTCCCTCTGGGACAAGACTGGTGGGACCCCACACAGCCCAGTGTGACAGCACCGGTCCTACACTCGGCTCTCTCCATGCTTTGCTTTGCTCCTGACCTCCCAGTCGGATGCATTTGCTCCCGTTGGCCCCAAGCATCCCTTCGGAGGGAGCTGGTACCAATGGGCACGTCACCGAAGAGCGGGCTGACTTCAATGTCCCAGGAGAGATGTTGAAGATAATAGGAGCTGGTTAAATCAGCAGGGCTCACTTGCTCTGCAAAGTGTAAAACTAACTAAATATCGATTTAGGTAGGTGCTAATGGACCAGCGGCTGCCCAGGAGCGGAAGGGGAGGCCTGGTGTGTGACAGATTTCAAAATGACTCGGAAAGTAAACTCCCACTTTGCTGATAACGCAACGTGCACTGGGTTCCCCGCAGAAAGTCGTCTGGAAATTATTGTGGCTTGTTTCATGAATAGGTCTGTCCAGAAACTGGTCTGAAAAACAAACAGAAAAGCTGCACAAAGAGTTTGCTGGAGGTGGGGCGAACACCTGTCCCTCTCTGAAGTTTCTCTCCATTGGGGTTTTTGCAGGAAGGAGTGGAGACCTCGGAAATTAGGATGTCCCAGATCCCAATTTCCCCACTGTGTCTGGGACTGACTGGGGAGACACACACAAACCTCTCGTCTTTCCAGCCCCTCTGAGATCCAGCGAGATGCACGCTGCCAGGGGACAAAATGCACGGCCAAACTGAGCAGGTGTGAGCAGAGAATGATGGAGATAAGTCCTTGTTTAAGCAAAATGCATGCAAAAAAAAAAAAAAAGGCAAAGAAAAAGGTGGGGGGGGGGGAGAGGAAATGCTGACGTGATGTGATCAGGAACAGCCCTGCCAGCCTTGGCAGCGTGTAGGACTTGGCCACGCTCTTTTCTCTTGCCAGGGCCAGGACAATGAATTGTGGCATTGCTCGAAGGTACCTTTTTGTGTGTCTATTCTGGTTGTACTTTTGTGCCTGTCAAAGGCAGATCCCCAGACTCAGCCACAGCTCGGCCACAGGACAGGGAACTGCTGGAGAGGGGACAGCAAAGGGCTACAAAGATGATGAGGGTCCTGGAGCATCTCTCTGATGAGGAAAGGCTGAGGGACTTGGGACCTTTTAGTCTGGAGAAGAGAAGACTGAGGGGGGATCTGATCAACATCTATAAATACTTCAAGGGTGAGTGTCAGGAGGATGGGGCCAGTCTTTTTTCAGTGGTGCCCAGGGACAGGACAAGAGGAAGTGGGCACAAACTTGAATATAAGAAGTTTCACCTAAACATGAGAAGGAACTCCTTCACTTTGAGGGTGGCAGAGCCCTGGAAGAGGTTGCCCAGAGAGGTGGTGGAGTCTCCGTCTCTGGAGACATTCCAAACCCGCCTGGACACGTTCCTGTGCAATGTGCTCTGGGTGGCCCTGCTCTGGCAGGGGGTTGGACTAGATGATCTCCAGAGGTCCCTTCCAACCCCGTATCATTCTAGGATTGTGTGATTCTGTGATTTCTGGCAGGTGGGAGGAGGTGGCGGCAGCACCAAGCAACTGGAAACCTTAGGACTAAGGACCCAAACCAAGAGGCAGAGGCGGATTTAGGGGTTTCCTGATGCTGTGAGTGTGCAATAAGCGATGGGCCAGTGGAGCCTGGGCAGGTGGCATGGGCAGCACAGGCACAGCCAGGATCAATGGTGGGAAACAGGACCTTGTGGTCATGGCCAAGTGAGGAATGCGTCCCAATCCAACATCAGATGTGCCTTCCCTGACTTCTCCCAGTGGGAAAAACCTCCTTCCAGGTCCTCAAAGTCTAGCTACCTGCATTGAGGCAAAGGGACAACAGTCTCAAGCCAGGAGACTCTGGCTGCAGGTACCTGGACTCCCACCACAGATGCAGCCAGTGCCACCTCTGGTCCTCCCTCATGGGAGGCTCCTCAGCCCCTCTCACCAGCTGAAGTCTACCCCCCACCATCACAGCACTGCCAAGAGGTCTTCCAGGCTCCTCTAACGAGTTCAGTGGTATTTTTACTCCTGGCCCTCCCTAAGATAGTTTTAAGCCTGGGTATGGCTTTTCTGGAGGACTCTTGTTTTCCCCCTCCAGTTAATGGCTTCACTGGGAATTTAAGGAGCATTGACTGCTTCTTTTAGACACAAAGAAATTTTCATTTATTTTGCAGAGGTTCTGCTTTGACTTTAGAAGTAAGGTGCCATTTCCAGCAGGAGCCCCATCACTCTCCATTCCCTGCTAAGGAAACCTCTGCAGGTCACTGCCACCCCAGGAGATCCCAGGGGTTGCCCCAACCTCCATTAGCAAAGCCCTAGAAGCAGTTCTCTCATCTGCCCAGGGCCCCAGTCTCTGCTCTCTACAAAGACGCCTCCCTGTCTGCCTGTACCCCCTAAGCTACAGCTACCTCTCTCTTGCCAACACACACAAAGACATCAGTCCCCTCCTGCTGTACCGGAGAGCAGTGGTGGCCTTTCTCATGCACCTCGCTTTCTCAGCATGGTCTCAGCATCCCAGCTCTCGCAGGAGAACAAAGCTTTGCTGCTCCTGCCTGGAAAGCCTTTGCTGACCTGTGACCCTCGCAGGGAGATCTGTCGTGCTGCCCACCTGAAGGCGGCTGCTCCCACCTTGGGGCTCAGCAAGGAGCGTTGTTGGTGGCAAACACATCTGCAAGACCAAACAAAAACCCACGCACAGCTTTCTGCTTTGTTATTTTTATGCTGGAGCAGTCCCCACCTAGCAGGAAAAGGAGTAAGGAGCAGATAAAGGGAGGCAAACAGCAATCGATACCACTGAGAGGCTCAGGCCCTTGCAAACCCCAGTGCTCTCCTTCACACCACCCATTGCTCCAGCAACCGGTGCAGCACCCAAGGTTGGAAATCCGGGCCGCAGGTCTCCTCTTTTCCTCACCGGAGAGGTGGTCACCTTCCTACATGTTCCTCTTCACCTCCACTCCCATACAGGCTTGCAAACGTACCAGAGATGCCTGCTTTCCAGGTGCAGGTGCAGCTTGTCCAACAACCCTGGGGAAAACCCACCAGCAGCCCCTCCAGGCCACGGACAGGCCAAGCAGGAAAGTTATTGCATGAGAGTGGCAAAGTGGGGTGTCTCAAGGCAAACTGAGGTCTCCTTGCTCATCATCTTAAGTAGGGGTCAGGGTACATGGACAGGGGACAGGAAGGGACTGGAGTCTTTGGGGCTTTTCATCTGCCTTCTGCTGAGATCAGCTCATCCCCAGGGAGTGAAATGGGCTCACCCTCCTAGATGGGTGCACGTATCATCATAGTATGATGACACTATGAGCATCATACTCAGCAACAGGCAGCTGGGGCAGTTCTGCACCACCAGGACAGTCCTCACACCTACATAAAAGTTATAAGGCTGTTAGGCCACCCCAGCAGGACCTGGCTGCCCAGTCAGCAGAGACAGAGACCAATCCCTCCCACAAGGGGCACCTTTCGCTTCTCAAGAGGCACAGCTGCAAAAGACACATCTGCCTGCCAGTATCCTGACCCTGCTCCAGCCTCTGTGGGAGAGAAGAGACCAATGGGTTTAATCTCAGATGACTGCCATCTCCACCAAGGTCCTCAGACACTGGTCCACAAGTGGAGCCCCATCCTATCCAGGTCACACTCCAAAACAGCTTCTCTGGGATGCACTTGCAAGGTAACAGAAGCAGCCCTCAATAACCAGCAGAAAAGAGCTGCCAAGATCCTGCAGATGGGGCCTCCAACACAAGAAGCATGTGGGCAGATGAGCACGTTAGCTGCGCTTCACATCACCAGATCCCAGCAGGAGCAGACAACCGCCTTTTCATAGAATCATAGAATGGTTAGAGTTGGAAGGGACCTTAAAGATCATCGAGTTCCAACCCCCCTGCCATGGGCAGGAACACCTCCACTAGAGCAGGTTGCTCAAAGCCCCATCCAGCCTGGCCTTGAACACTTCCAGGGATGGGGTAGCCACAGCTTCTCTGGGCAACCTGTTGCAGTGCCTCACCACCCTCACAGGAAAGAATTTCCTCCTAATAGCTAATCTAAATCTCCCCTCTTCCAATTTAAAACCATTACCCCTTGTCCTGTCACTACACTTCCTGACAAAGAGTCCCTCTCCGGCTCTCCTGTAGGCTCCCTTCAGATATTGGAAGGCTGCTATGAGGTCTCCCCGGAGCCTTCTCTTCTCCAGGCTGAACAACCCCAGCTCTCTCAGCCTGTCTTCATAGGGGAGGTGCTCCAGCCCTCTGATCATCTTCGTGGCCCTCCCCTGGACCCGTTCCAACAGGTCCATGTCCTTCCTGTGCTGAGGACTCCAAAGCTGGACACAGTATTCCAGGTGGGGTCTCACGAGTGCAGAGTAGAGGGGTAGAATCACCACCCTTTTGAGTTTCTCTTCCACATATGTGTTAAGTCATGCCCAAGAAAGAGGCTTCCAGGCAGCAAACAGGAATACAGGAGATCCTGACCAGGATTACATATCAAAAATGGACCTCACATGAGGTCCCCATGGACAAATAGACTTGTCTTTTGGCAAACAAGTGAGCTGAGCAGCGGCAAATCCCACAAGTGACAGTCAAGCAAGAGGACACAGCCAAAGAGGAGCGAGATCAAGCCTGGCTGGGCACCCTCACATTGATGAGCCTCTAGATGCTCCCAGGCAAGCGTGCCCCATGCCCTGTCACCCGAGGTCCTGCCTGGAGAATGCTCACAGACCCCTCAGCCACCTACCCCACATCACCATGGCCCCCCCAAACAGACTTATCCATCTCAGATCACATGAGGCGTAGTGCGCAGAGGGAAGGAGAGGGGAGAAGCACCAAACCTCAGTCCCAACAGCGGGAAGGGGTTTGATCCCTGCAAACTGTGAGCTCACCCATGGCTCTCACCCAGCCCTGGACTCCTTGATAAGCTGCCAGCTTGGGCAGATAGCAGGAGCGCAGGATGGGTGGAGAACACGACAGACCCACAGTAAACTTGTGGTTTTGATGAGGCGGATGGGGAGAGGCAGCGCCTGCCTGTGCCAGAGCGAGTGGAATGGCTGCCTCCCTGCCTGCGAGGGGGGAGGGAGGACCTCAAAAAGTCTGAGGTCTGGGCTGGAAATGACCTATCTGCCTGGTATGCATTTCCTGAGACCCATGGTGATAGTGAAGGGAAAACAGGCACCACCAGGGTCCTCTCCACTGGTGCCACGAGGCACGTGGGGAGCCTGGTCCTGCAGAACTGGTGTTGCACAGCCTGAGCCACCACACATCACAGCCACACATCCTCCATCTCCACTGCTGCCCCAGGGGTCTGGTGCCCAAGTACAAGGAGCACATGGTCCCACTACCCGGGCTTAGGGTTTCTGGTCATGCAAAACCATGGCTGGGTCTTGCTGATGCTGTGCAGGATGCTGGGATGAGCCCCAAAGGGGAAGGATGGGGAAGAAAAGCCCTCCATCATGGAGGCCAGCCTACCAGTCCTCCTTTGAGTTGTCTTGCACTGTCTACCAGCCAACAAGAAGCAGACACAGTGACCATTTTTCTACTGGTACTGGGAAACAGTTGGCTTCCTATTAGGGCTGTGCTGTTGCTGCTCATCCTGGCACAGCACAGTCCCAGCATGGGACTTCAGCCAGTCTGAAGATGGCAGATGCAAGATATCAATGTGTTAAGCACGACCTGGAGCAGCGGGTGGTTAAATGCTGTGTCTGGAGCAGTGAGTATGGTGAGAGGAAGCAAAGGAAGGAGCCAGGGATTGCCATAACCTCAGCCCAGGGTGGATGGAGTCAGGTGGTGTTGGGAGAGGATGAGTTCCATGCCATCCAGGTATGACCCAGCCTGCACAGGGTCCCAGCAGCACAGACCTGAAGACTGTATCAACATAGGGATTATCAAGAGCTAAAAACCCATGATCAAACCATCTCTGCCCTCAGCTTTGTCAAGAAGAAAAAGCAGGACACAAGAAGGGCAAAAAAAGGACAAAGAGCAACCACAAAGAGGAGAGCAGGAAGACACAAGAGGTCAAAGCAGAACATCAACTGCCATGGGTGAAACCAGGGAGTAAGGCAGAGATGCAAACATGGGTGGCACGGCCACCCCCTGCAGTGTCCACAAGCACCCGGACAGCCTGCCCACCACTCTACGTGACATGTCAGTGGTTTGCAGAAGACTGCCAGCAACCCTCGAGGCTGCGGTCACCAAAACGTGCCACTCACCAGAGCGGAGGCTGGTCACTCCTTGGGGCAGGCGCTGGAGAGCAGGGCACCGGTGGGGAGGTCCGCTGTGGGCTCGCCGTCCCAGGCGGCCCCCCCGGGGAGGGGCCACCAGCCGCAGGCACACAAGCCAGGCTCCGGGTGTTTGCTTTCCATTCTCCCAGTCTGACGATAACCACCCGCTCCCCAGCCAAGGCTCCGGCTCACCATGCTGAAATTCAGAAGGTATTTGATCACGTAAGTGGATTGTTTATTTATTTATTTAAGTAAAATACTGCTTCCTTAAGTAAAATACTATCTCCATCCTACCCTGAGGTCGTGTTCTTGTAGGTCCCTCTGCACTGACAGATGGTTGGAAATAGAAGGGATGGTGGGAGTGGGCAGAGGAGCGCTTCTGCCCTGCATAAATGCAGGGAGGTCTGGGTTGATGGGGCTCTCTCTTCTCGTGAAGCTCCAAGGGCAGGACTTCTCCCTGGCACGACAGGCAGGAGAACAATGTCTTTTGTAAGGTTCAGTTCTGCAAAGGAAGAAGAGCGGCAAAGACCATGGAGAGGCAAGTAGGGTGCTGATGCCTCCTGCTTCACCCCAGGCGAGGGCTCAGGGCTCTCAGCTCCACACACTGGACGTGGAGCAGAAACACGGCTCTGTGCAAACCCGATGGACGCTTGTAGGGTGAGGAGTGCTCTTCCACAGCCTCTGTGCCGGAGAGGATGGATGAGGAGTAGAGAAGGGCAAGGCTTGACTTTGCGGTAGATCCTTCTTGCTGGGGTGTCCCCGTTTGAAGTAAAACCGAACCAATTTTCTGTTCTGTAACACAGAATGGGGGTAGGTCGTTTTGGGGCAGGACAGCCTTTTCCCAGGAACCTGCAGTGTCTGGGGCGTTGCAGATGCTGCTGCTGAACACCAAGCAGGGGGCTTTCCTAACTCAGCTGTTTCACGGGTGGGTTGGGGACTGACACAGGCAGGCAGTGCCATTGTGCCCTTGCTGCTCCACCTTATCTTCTCCTGAGCTTCCTGCAGACCGTTGTCCCTGTTCTCTCATTTATTGTGATCTAAATGAAGAAAATGGCTCCAATCACTGCTGAGAGGAATCAGGCTATCACTGCTGTTCTTGTTGTGTATATTAATACCCCGTGCAATATCGCTCGCTGCCTGGAGCATATCTACCCATGGCAAATCAATAAAGTCATTTTCTCCCACTTATCTGCCCGGAGAACCCAGCCTTGGCCACCTCCCACAGCACCCGGAGGTCAGCTGAGAGCCCGCACGGCTCAGCAAGCGCCAGCCCACCACAGAACCATCCCAGCTTTGTGGTGGACAGGGAAGGGGCACAGGTCAGAGAGAAGCAGGTTGTCCTCAGAGGGAAAAAACGGAGGGGAATCTGCAGTGATTGAAATCCAAGCAGCCCCTCCTCTTCTGCCAGGAGCAGGCAGTGAGACACCGCTGGGGGCATCATCCCTTGGAAATAAATGACAGACGGGTTGGTTTGACATTATATCCATCAGCTGCTGTGGCTCTGCTGCTGAGCCCTCACATCTTGGGATGCCACATCCATCTTTGCACCTTTTATTGTCACCTTTGGAGGTGACAGCACACGGGGCTCTGATCCACAGGAGCTCTTCAGCTACAGCCTGCCTGCAGCCGGGAGCATCTCCAAGGACCCTACAGGTTGCCCTCGCAGCCTGACCAGCCCTGTGGGGCAGCTCTGACTCCCATCAGCTCCAAGTGCACCTCGGGCATCTTCCTGCTGCTTTGATCTCAAGTGTTCCACTCTGCCCCAAGACACCCATGCCCATGATCTCATCCCGGCGCATTAAACTGAGAGAAGGCTGTGAAGGAGTCGCCCATGGAAAGCAGTCAAGCCTCTTGAAGGCTCGTTGTCCAGCTACAAATCATACTCCAGCCTCCAAGACAAAGGCTTCTCGTGCTCCATATGCCATTTTATCCCAGTTTTGCTGGCTTCAGTGCAACTACTTGGCATCTTCAGTACAAACTTCGGTGCTGCCACAGCTCTTCCTTTCTCAGCGCACCCTCCCTGAGACGTGTGTGTCCTATCAGAGCCAGCCTGGAGGAAGGGCTCTGGCTTTGTGCTAGCCTGCAACGTGTTGCGTTGTTCAATGGTCATCTCAAAGAGGCAGCAGACTGGCAGCAAAAGGACCTGGATCATAGAATCATAGAATGGTCAGAGTTGGGAGGGACCTTAAAGATCATCGAGTTCCAACCCCCCTGCCATGGGCAGGAACACCTCCACTAGAGCAGGTTGCTCAAAGCCCCGTCCAGCCTGGCCTTGAACACTTCCAGGGATGGGGCAGCCACAGCTTCTCTGGGCAACCTGTTGCAGTGTCTCACCACCCTCACAGGAAAGAATTTCCTCCTAATATCTAATCTAAATCTCCCCTCTTCCAATTTAAAACCATTACCCCTTGTCCTGTCACTACACTTCCTGACAAAGAGTCCCTCTCCGGCTCTCCGGCTCTCCTGTAGGCTCCCTTCAGATATTGGAAGGCTGCTATGAGGTCTCCCCGGAGCCTTCTCTTCTCCAGGCTGAACAACCCCAGCTCTCTCAGCCTGTCTTCATAGGGGAGGTGCTCCAGCCCTCTGATCATCTTCGTGGCCCTCCCCTGGACCCGTTCCAACAGGTCCATGTCCTTCCTGTGCTGAGGACTCCAAAGCTGGACACAGTATTCCAGGTGGGGTCTCACCAGAGCAGAGTAGATGGGTAGAATCACCTCCCGCGACCTGCAGGCCACACTTCTTTTGATGCAGCCCAGGATGGGGTTGGCTTTCTGGGCTGCCAGTGCACATTGCCAGCTCGTGTTGAGCTTCTCATCCACGAGCACTCCCAAGTCCTTCTCCTCAGAGCTGCTCTCCAGCCATTCTCCACGCAACCTGTATTTGTGCCTGGGATTGCCACATCCCAGGAGCAGGACCCTGCACTTGGCTTGGTTGAACTTCATGCGATTTGCACGAGCCCACCTCTCAAGCCTGTCCAGGTCCCTCTGGATGGCATCCCTTCCCTCCAACATGTTGACCGTGCCACCGAGCTTGGTGCACTTGCCAAGCATCGGCAAACTTGCTGAGGGTGCACTCAATCCCACTGTCCATGTCTCTGACAAAGATGTTAAACAGCACTGGTCCCAGTATCGACCCCTGAGGAACACCACTTGTCACTGGCCACCACTTGGACATTGAGCCGTTGACCACAACCCTTTAAGCGTGGCCATCCAGCCAGTTCCTTATCCACCAAGTGGTCCATCCATCCATCTTTCACAGATTCTCTACAGGTTGAAAGTTTAGTACCAGGGACCTTTGTGGAAGCAAGTCCAGAATTCTATCTGCACAAAGCACAGATACCAGAGTAACAGAAGGTGCTGCCCACCTCAGCACCGCTTGCTGAGGAAGTGTTGCATCGTTCTGCCTTTGCTGCTGGGTGCTGGTGCAGATCTCCCCAAAGAGAGAGTTTGGGTATATCACTAACTACCACAGTTAGTTCGCTCTTCATTCCCTTCTTGCCGCTTTTCTTAGGCTGGCCAGGTAGACGAACTCATTATCAGCTGCACCTTGAGTGATCAGAGAGTTGGATCAAGTCTCCAACAAGACCTGTCACGCAGCATCACTTCATCCTGGAGCAGCTCCTCCTTCACTGCCTTCTCCCTCTTTGGCCTCTCTGGCCATCGATGATCTTCCACACCGGGGTATTTCAACAAGCCTTACCTCGCAGCTGCTCTGGGGCAGCCCCAAGGCTCTGCTTCAACCCTCTCCCTTTATTGTGTCTCAGCATCTTAAGCACTGTTTAAGCATTTGGCATTTTCCTGATCCATTGCTTGTCATACCCGTTCATCTCTGACAGCATGAGGCTCCCCTTGTGCTGCTTGCATGGCCAGGCGAGGATCCTCATGCATGTTAGCCAGATGCCTGTCTCTCACCGAGCTTAGAAGTGGGAGGTTCAACAAGGCCAAGTGCCTGGTCCTGCACTTGGGCCACAACAACCCCATGGGTGCTACAGGCTTGGGGAAGAGCGGCTGGAGCTGCCTGGCAGAAAAGGACCTGGGGGTGTTGGTCGACTGTCAGCTAAACATGAGCCAGCAGTGTGCCCAGGTGGCCAAGAAGGCCACCAGCATCCTGGCCTGTGTCAGGAACAGCATGGTGAGTAGGACTCGGGAGGTGATGGTCGCCCTGCACTCAGCACTGGTGAGGCCCCACCTCAAGTGCTGTGTCCAGTTCTGGGTCCCTTACCACAAAAAAGACATTGAGGGGCTGGAGCGGGTCCAGAGAAGGACAACGGAGCTGGTGAGGGGTCTGGAGCACAAGTCTTGTGAGGAGCAGCTGAGGGAGCTGGGGGTGTTCAGCCTGGAGAAAAGGAGGCTGAGGGGAGACCTTCTCGCTCTCCCCAACTCCCTGAAAGGAGGGTGTAGCCAGGGGGGGTCGGTCTCTTCTCCCAAGTCATGTGTGATGGGACAAGAGGAAATGGCCTCAAGTTGTGCCAGGGGAGGTTCAGGTTGGATATTAGGAAAAATTTTTACACGGAAAGGGTTATCAAGCCTTGGAATGGGCTGCCCAGGGAAGTGGTTGAGGCACCATCCCTGGAGGTATTTAAAAGACGGGTTGATGTAGTGCTTAGAGACATGGTTTAGTGATGGATTGTTGGGGTTTTTTTTATCAGAGTTAGGTTGATGGTTGGACTAGATGATCTTAAAGGTCCCTTCCAACCTAGACGATTCTATGATTCTAAATGAGCATGGTTGCCATCAGGTTTGGGGGATGCTGTGCTGCTGACGACTAGTCTGTTGACCGTGCTAGTAAGTACGTGCCTTTTGAATCCTCAGCAGCACCGTCATGACCTAAGACCTCCCAGCCTCTACAGTCCCAAGTACTTTAGACATTAAAAGTCTCCCAGAAGGTGCTCAGCGTTTCAATTCAGTGAGGGACATTATTGAGAGCAGGGCAGAACCATACCCATCAGTGTCCAAACTGATGCACAACCACAACTACAGAAGGAAACTCCAGTTGGTCGTAATGCTCAGTCAATGTTTTTTTCTGGAGCAAGTCCAGTTTTTCGATACCAAACCCAAATTCCTCATGGGTGGGATGCACGTCACCACTTCCGACAGCCCGTGTTTGCATCATTGCTAGCTCATTGAGCTAGCACGTCTCCCACACGTCACCAGAGTAGAAGATAAAGCACCACGGAGATGAAGAAGCTCTGGGACAAGCAGGTCTGTGCGTCCCCAGGCCCACTCTCTTGGTCCTAAGCTGTCCACTGAAGGAAGTGGGCAACATCAACAAGCATCAGCTGTCAGAGCGGGGCTTCTAAGCAAGAACTGCCAAAATTTCTGCTTTTCTTAATTCTTCCTAATTAGATCCCTCTGTATCATGCTCAGCAAAGCAGCCTGTGCCTGGTCCCTCCCTCCGAGAGGTGGAAAGCAGACATCTGAGGCTTGCAAGCTGGACTCCCACCCAAGGAGAAGCCCACGACAGAGGATTCAACCAGATTCTTGGAACAAATCATCTCCTGTTTGGCAATGATAGGTTCCCTGGGCAGAAACCAGCAGAAATGAAATGCAAACTAATCCTTTTTTCCAGGAAGCTTAGTCCCAAGACTGCTCTGTTCAAGACTGAGACTATGATCAAGCTCCACCATGGTTTGCAGCAAGGCCTGCAAACAGCAGAAGTCCTGCGGCAACGTTTTTGATGGCCGGAATGTCCCCACACACAACCCAAAACCCCGTAGCGTAGTGCCGATGGCTTGGAATCACGCTGCCATTGTCGACTTGGCTAGGACCAGGCTAAAAACCAGGTTGAGCACCGGAGAGGCACAGCTGGGACCTCCACGGTAGCACCACATCTGCAGCCACAGCTGGAGCCTGCACAGGCGGCAATCACCTCCAATGGCAGGCGCCAAGAGAAGGGGAGAGCAGGGAAAACAAAGTTTTATTGTCTCTGTTTATAAAGGCAGGGTCCCAAAGTCTCTAGGCCAGGCAGGGCAGGGCAAATGCAAGCAGCGCCTGCTCCGCTGCACCGGCAAGGTGTCCCCGAGCAGCCAAGGGACTTCGCTGTTATCACTGTTTACCTTTTGGTGCCGATATTTGTGCCCCCAGCTGGAAATTTCCACTAAGCTACACTGCTCGAGCACAGCCTCTGAGGTTCGTTGGTTATCGCTGCCGCTGCACCTCTTTCACCTGTGAAAATGTGATCCCACTTCAAAAAAAAAAAAAATTAAACAAAGTCTCAATGCCTCTTTCCCCTCTGCCTCACACACACGTTTCTTCTACCTACTAATGGTCTGAGATGTCTTCTTCCTTGTAGGAAGTTGAATGCAATATACAGGTGCCAGCCAGGTCGGCTCTGGGTCTTCTTCAGCCTCCTCATCCTCCTCTTGGTCACGCTTCAAGTCGTGGAGAAGCTGCAGCCTCCCAGGTAGGTCCCAAGCAGGACTGCAAACCTGCATCTCATCCTCCAGCCTTTCGCTGACCACTGAGGTTGGCTCAAAACTGTCCTCCTGAAAACCACCCAAAGTGTCTTCTTTAGACAGGGAGGAAAAATCCAGGTGGGAGAGGGCCCCTCTGGGGCTCTCACATCCAACCCCGATGCCCTGGCCAGAGCTGAGCCCGCTCTGGGTCCAAACCAGGTTGCTCTGGGCTTTGTCCTGGCTGGCCTCAAAACCCCACAGCCCTTGAGCATCCTCCCAGTCCTCCCAATTCTGGGGTCATCTGCAAACTTTCCTCTAGCTTCTCCAGGCCACCTGCTCTTCTCTCTCCTTGCCTTCTCTCGCTTTGCTGCTTTCCACCAGCCCACCACGCTCCAGGGGCACTGGCACATCTCCGCTGACCTGTTCTTCTTTTCTTGCACCCACCCCGACCTCCCAGGGCAGTGGTCAAGTCCTGCACCCACCAGCAATGCCACTCGCCCCAAGAAAGATGGGGGAACATGCTTTGGGGTATCTGCAGGGGGGGGGTTGTTGAGCTGCAGGGGAGGAACTGCCCTCTTTGCACGCTCCATCCATCCTCTGCCCGCTTGCAGCTGTGTCTCAGGTCCTCCCTGTTACAGAAACTGCCGGTGTGAGCTGGAGCATGCCCTGCAGCAGACCACGGACCGTGACCAGAAGAGGCTTGGCTATGCCCTCCAGACCCCCAGCTTGCTGTGGGAGGACAATTCCCTGCACTGGCAGAGGAAAGCCATGCCAGACCCCGCTTCGACAGAGAGCATGCAGGACGTTTTTCAGATGCATCTGTATTTCAGCCGGGACACCCCACTGGAAAGCAGCCCAGGCAGCCAAGAGGAGCACTGGAGGTGGCAGCCTGTGGAGAGCAGCAAGGAGATGAAAGCCCATCCTTCATCCACGAGGCTGAAGTCCTGGCTTCCTGGCCTGAGAAAAGCAACCAGACAGCGTCCTTCTCCAAGTCTTCCTGGGAGGATCTCCGCAGTTTTGGGAGATGCTGATGTTGTCACTAGCAAGTTCATAAGCTTTGCAAACAGGATGACTACAGAGGAGCACCGGAGAACATCACCACCAGGAACAAGGCAGGTGGTGGTACAGAGCCAGTCTCAGCCTCAAGCCATGGGTTTCCCCCACCATCGGTGGGGCAACTTGCTTGAACACTCCTTGCCAAATTCAGCTCAGCCTCCCCAAGCAGAGGACTTTTACAAGACAGACCCAGAAAGAGGATTTTTCCCGAGCTGGACAGACATCTCTAAGGGTGACAAGGTGAATCTCAGAGAAGACCAGCAAGTCAGAGGGGTCTCCTCTCAAGGGGAGACATGCAAACCCAAGACTGACATTGTTTTCCTCAAAGTCCACAAGAGCGCCAGCAGCACCGTCATGAACATCCTCTTCCGCTTCGGTGAGACACACAACCTCACCTTCGCCTTCCCCATCGGGGGTGGCAACCAGCTCTTCTACCCACGCCACTTCTTGGCGAGTTTTGTGCAGGGCTTCTCCCCCAACAGCCCTCAGCGGTTCAACATCCTCTGCCACCACATGCGATTCCTGCAGCCGGAGGTACGGGCAGAGCCTTGGGAAGGGCGAACAGGGGAGGGAGAGAGGGGCTCAGGGGGAGCAAGGTGGGACACCTGTAGAGCATGTAAACTCTTCAGGGATGAAGCTGAAGAGAGACAGGGGGGACTTGGTGCTGCTGTCCCTGATGTTGATCGGTACCTCCATGTTATGGTCATCTCCCGAGAACTTCTGTGAACAGGTTTGATGAATCATTGTGCTGTGACCTGAGACAAGCCAGGGGACAGTGTCCATAGCAGTCAGCAACTATCATCTCGTTCTTGTCTGGTGGGCCCTTGGAGATGTCTTGCTCCCTGGACAGGCCCAGAGGGTACCAGCTGCAAGAAGATAACGCCTTAAGCACATCAGCTCAGGTCAGCCGTGCCCAACATCCACCCTTCTGGATGCCGCTGGAGGACATGCAGATCTGGCAAGGAGATAGGACATATCTCACACCTGAAAAGGCCACCCAGCTGTGGCAGGGAGCTGTGGTCACTGCTCTCCCCTGTACCTCTTTGGGGGCTCCCTATGGCTGACATAAATGCTCCTTTGATGAGCTTCACCCTAAAAACAACCCCAGCCCCCACCATCTCCAACCCCAGCAAGTGTTCCTGCACAGGATTGTGAGCAAGCAGGTCTCTTCTCCCTACCTCACCTTTAAAACCTCCTTTTCCCCCCTCCACAGGTGCAAAAAGTGGTGTCCAGCTCGGCATTCTATTTCTCCATCCTGAGGAATCCTGTGAAGCTCATGGAGTCCTCCTTCGCATACTACAAGGGTGCATCAGCTTTCGCCCATGTCCGCAGCCTGGAGGAGTTCCTCAGCCAGCCCTACCACTACTACAACCCCACAGACGGTGACAGGCACTACGCCAGGAACCTTATGACGTTCGACTTTGGCTTCAACCCTGATGGAGAGGTCTCAGTCGAGCGGGTGCAACTCATGCTGAAGGCCATCGAGGCATCCTTTGACTTGCTCCTCATCTCCGAGTACTTTGATGAGTCCATGGTGCTACTGAAGGAGATGCTGTGCTGGGACCTGGACAGCGTTGTCTCCTTCCCGCTCAACATCAGGGACAGCAGCACCAAATCCCGCCTCTCAGACACCGTTGTGGAGAAGATAAAGGACTGGAACAGGCTGGACTGGGAAATCTACACCCACTTCAACAGGACCTTCTGGGAAAGGATTGACCGAGACATTGGCAGGGAGCGCATGCAGCGGGAAGTAATGGCACTTCGGGAGAGGCAAGGAGAGCTGGCGAGGACCTGCCTGCAAGGCATGGGCAGTGTGGCCCCAAAGCACATCAAGGACTCTTCCCTGAAGCCACTGCAGCATGGCAGCGCAAGGATCTTGGGCTATAACCTCAAGCAGGGCTTGGACAAGGAGACAGAGCGCATGTGTCGGCGGCTGGTGACCCCAGAGCTGCAGTACAGCAGCGCTCTCTACAAGAAGCAGTTTGCCCAGAAGCCCCCTGAGACCCACCAGCCCTCTCAGCAGGGCAATGCCCTGCAGCACAGGCCAGAGGGCACCCAAAACTGAGCCTCCATGTCCCCTCCAGGCATCGCTCTCCGGCTGCCTTTGCTGAGGACAGCAAGGTGCTCCCCTCCTGGGCGCAGGGGCTGCTTCTGCCCCAGGGGGGCAGGCAGGCTGGGACAATGCTTGCCCAAGAGAACCCCCGGCCACCTCTGTCTGTGCAGGACCATGCACAAGCTCTTGGGTACCATTGCTGCAGAGCAGGACAGGCTCCAACAGCAGGTCCCGGGGACTGGACATGACCTGACACTTCCAGGGTAGGTCCCGAGCAAACAGGTCAAAATCCTGGACTGGTGGCCGAAACCTTGGAGGAGGCGACTTGGGCTTTGTGCTGCATAGCACTGACTCCAGCAGCGAGGAGAACCAGGAGGACAACCCGAGTCCTCCCACTGCAGGTAGATAGGGTACAGTTCCAGCTGGGAGCGGCATTGCTGCCCCTCACCTGGTGCTCCCACCAGCCAGAGGCTGCAGCGGCGCGGGGCCAGGCTGTAAATCAGAGCTGCAGAGCTTGGTTTACAGCTTGGGAACAAGTCTGTCTGTCCAGCTGGGGCTCTCCTCCACTACGCCTTAATGCTACTGTGCTGGAAAAGCAGCCTCTTAATTAAAAATAACAATATTCACCGTCCCCCTTAATTCCCCTTAATTACATCAGTCTGCTCACTAGGCAATCTCCCCAGCAGCCCAAGAAACAAACTTCAAACATCTGAAAATGTACTGGGGGAAGAAAAAAAAAAAAAAAGAAAGAAAAAGAAAAAAGAAAAAAAGAATGTTTCTTTTTTGCCCTGACTCGGTGGTTACACGTTGCCTTTGGATGCTGCGCTCGTATGCTGCATTTATAGGATTGGCTCCTACCCCGGAGCTGACGCCGACACCACGGTGTCAGACTGCAAGCTAAATGCCCGCACGTCCAAGAGCAGTCTCGTGAGCATCTCTGCAGCCAGACATCCCAACCCAGACTTGGAGCGGCTGTAGGAACATTCCACGCTCTGCCTGGGGAAAAATACCACAAGAGCGGGTTGTGGTGGGTTAGTCAACCTTACTTTTCACATCCTACACTTATCGTCAAATCAAAAGCAGAGCCAGCAAATCACTTGGATAAACAGAGGCTCCAGCTCAGGATTTTCAGTATGATTTCCAAACCAAGAGAGGTTCACAAAAAATTGCTGAGGGATCTGAGCATCCCAGGCTCTCCCTTGGCCAGCCATGTGGAGCCTCAAAGGTTTCAGTTTCCACCCAAAGGTGCCTCGTCTCCTGCTCACAGTTTAACTGGGCTCAAACCCAGACTGTGTTCCCGCAAGGGACCAGGCAGCGCTGAGCATCCAGCCAGGCACCATGAGGGGGATTTGCTGCATGGGTTTTTGAGGCATTGTTTGATCCATAAAGTGTCACCTCTGAGGAACGGCCACGTATCGCTGCGTCGGTCCCTTCTCTCATTTCTCCTGTTGGGACGTGGTGTGGTCTCATGGTTTTCAGAGGTCCAGCTCTCCTCTGGGCGGTCTCTGGTTCACCCCAGTGGGCAATCCCCCATGGGAGCAAGGGAGATGGGCAGCCCACGGGCAGCATAGACAAGGTCATCCCTCAAAAACCCAGAGGGAACATAGTGGGGATGCAGGGCTGGCACCCAGGGCAGGGGACATCACATGTTCAGGTACCAAACCTGCATCTGATGCTTTCATTCCGTATTTTAATCGGGTGACACTTCCTTATTCACCATTTGCAACTCAGTAAACAGGAGCAGATCTTGCCTGCCTGAGCTCCTGCCAAGGTGACCCAGGGCAGGGACACCTGTACAACCAGAGCATCGCATGAGAAACACACCCTGCCCCGGAGCACACACCCCGCGATTGCTCTGAAAAGCTGTGGTGCATCAAGAATATGTTCAGCTCAGGAATTTTCTGCCCAGAGAAGCCCTGAAAAATTCTGTTTGCTGTAAAATGCAGGAACTGGCTGTTTTTGGCAGGGACAGGGGAGATCTGGGCGGCAGCTCCATCTACAGCTCTGCCCAGCAGCCCTGTTCCAAGGATGCTGGGTGTGGGATTGCCCCAGCCCCTGCTCTTCCCCGTGGAGAGACCCCCGAGGTGCAGCACCCCCGGGGTGCTCCGGCCCCGGCATTGCCTGGGGGCAGCCCCATTTACCTAGCAGGTGTTACCCCCCGCTTCCAGAGCAAGAGGCAGGCAGGGCAGAGTTGGTTTGGACATCTTCACAGCTTCTCCCATTTCTGGGGATGAGATGGGCTGATCTCCCCACACAGACCTCACAGGAAGGACATCACTCACCTAAATGCCAATCACAACGTTTATTTTACTACTAGCCATCATTTTATCTTTAGGAATATTTCACATAGACGTGGAGAGGAGCCCAGGGACAGACTTGCTCACCCGCACTGGCTGCGTACCGGCTGCCTGGGTCTTGTTTTTTAACCACGGCCACTTTGTGCACCATTACTCCATGCCATACAGCACGTTGAGCCCCGGCTAAGCACCATGTCCACAGCGGAGCAGGGTCTCCTGTGGCCAGTGAACTCCCTTGCCCTGGAGCATTATTAACCCCTCTCCAAGAACTGCCAGGTTCAGCCTGTGCAACCTGGACGAAGGGACCGAGTGTATCCTCAGCAAGTTTGCTGATGACACCAAACTGGGAGGGGTGGCTGACACCCCGGAGGGCCGTGCTGCCATCCAGCGAGACCTGGACAGGCTGGAGAGCTGGGCAAGGAAGAACCTCATGAGGTTCAACAGGGAAAAGTGTAGGGTCCTGCACCTGGGGAAGAAGAATGTCAGGCACCAATACAGGTTAGGCGTGAACCTCCTGGAGACAAGTTCCGAAGAGAAAGATCTGGGGGTCCTGGTAGACAGCAAAATGACAATGAGCAAGCAGTGTGCTCTTGTGGCCAGGAAGGCCAATGGAATCCTGGGCTGCATAGGGAAGAGTGTGGCCAGTAGGTCGAGGGAAGTCATTCTCCCCCTCTACTCTGCACTGGTGAGGCCACAACTGGAATACTGCATCCAGTGCTGGGCTCCCCAGTTCAAGAGGGACAGGGAACTGCTGGAGAGAGTCCAGCGAAGGGCAACGAGGATGATTCAAGGATTGGAGCATCTCCCTTATGAAGAAAGGCTGAGAGAGCTGGGACTCTTTAGCCTGGAGAAGAGAAGGCTGAGGGGAGACCTTATCAATGCTTATAAGTATCTGAAGGGTGGGTTGAAGGAGGAGGGAGCCGGACTCTTTTCAGTGGTTGCCAGTGAGAGGACGAGGGGCAACGGGCACAAGTTAGAACATAGGAGGTTCCACTCAAATAAGAGAAGAAACTTCTTTCCGGTGAGGGTGGCAGAGCCCTGGAACAGGCTGCCCAGGGAGGGTGTGGAGTCCCCTTCTCTGGAGATCTTCAAGACCCGCCTGGATGCAGCCCTGAGTAACATGCTCTGACATGCTCTGGGCAATCCTGCTTCAGCAGGGGAGTTGGACTAGATGATCTTTATGGTCCCTTCCAACTCTAAAAATTCAGTGAAATTCAGTGAAACTCAAGGACCTCAGTTTAACCAAAAAAAATACCAGTTTTTGACCAATATCCATTTAATAACTCAAAATATCAAAGCCTGCTTCCTCCTCATCCCAAGTTTCCAAGGCAGTTAATGGTTTCTGCTTTTTATGGCTGCAAGAGACCCAGACAGATTGTTTCAAGCGTTGCACGATGCAATAATGTGGGGGTTGCTCAAGCCTACCCACATAATAATCCTGACTTTTTGTAAGCTTCTTGGCAATGCAAGAGAACCAGCAATTTATGCAAAAGTGTTAGGTTTTTTCCCCCTGACCGCGTTAGCGAGACAGGCTTGAAAAGCTTCGGGCTCTTCAGGGTGACTTTCAAAGCTATTCCCAAAGGAGCTCAGGGATTCAGAGGTCCCGCAAGGCCAGCTTGGCCCATTCCTTTGCCGTGCTTTAAAAAAAAAAAAATGAATAATCTCACCCTGTGGTAGGGACCGAGCGGGTAGGACAGATGCTGGGCAGGACGAGCAGCAAAATCCTCCACACCAGGAAACCCGCTCCCAGCAGAGGGGCTGCAGGGACCTCCTTGGCCCCTGTCTGCAGCTCAGGCATGAGGCTCAGAGTTGCTCTTCTGCCCTTTCCTCTTCCGACGGGGTTCATTATCCTCCACGTGTGTCACCACCCGTGCCTTGGGTATCTTGTATTTGCTCCTCTGGCTGTAAAGGAGGTTTTTCTGGAAGAGTCGTGGGATGTTGCCTTGGTACAGCAGGAGGGCAGCGAGCATCCCTGAAACGAGAGCACGGACCCCCTCCGTGTGCTGCAACGAGCATCGCCATGGCCCAGCAGTGGCTTTCAGGCCCTTGCCACAACCTTCCTTATGACCATAATGTAGCTCAGCACCACTGAAGTCCCCACTGAGGGTATCTAAAAGACCCTTGCTGTATTACTTTAAGGAGAATTTAACCATGGTGACCTTAATATAATAGAAAGGCTTGTTTTGACCCAAAAGAGCCATAAACCACACCAGCAGCCTCCTTTCCCCACTCTCTGTGTTCAAAGCAGCACGTATCCTGCTCCTCATGGTCATCCTGAAGCTGTGGACAACCTCCATAGCATAGCTCAGCCTATCGTTGCCCTCATACATCCTTGCTTCATCTCCCCCAGACTATGGCCTCAGGGAGAGTTTTGCCACGTCCCACGTAGAAATTGGATTTAAAAAACAGAGAGCAAAGGGATGACTGGGGTGGCAGGGAAGGGGGACAGAAGAGGACACTTGCCACTGGCAAGATGCAGGTTCAGCCCTTTGCCAGGAGTGGTTTGTGTCAGGGCCAGCATTTCTTCCTTGACCATTGCCCCACATCCCAACCCCTGCCCCCCGGTCCCTCCTGGGCAGATCTCACCTGCAAGGGGCCCCAGCCAGTAAACCTGGACATAGTCCCAAAAGCTGTTCCCCGAGCAGCGGAAAGTGGCAACTGTGGCCAGGGCAGGGTTGAAGAAGGCCCCCGTGAATGGTCCAGCTGTGTGGGAAGAGAAGCACGGCCATCAGTCTCGCTCACATCCTTGGAAAGATGGACAGAGCTGGAGAGGGAGACCTGCGACCCCCTCCTGCCTGCTGGGAGCATCTCTGCTGCTGCTGGAGCTGGGCGGCAGCACCTCTGGGACTGTGAAATCACAGCCCATGGGAAATCCCACCCATGTCACCCTGAGCTTCGCAAGAAGCAGAAGTCAATGCGGGACTGAGGGCTTGCGTTGGGGGACGTTCAGGGAAAGCGTTCCCAGTTTGGGGGCAAGCTATGGGTGCCTAGATATCCTAAACTGCTGTCTTCATCCCAAAATGAATATTCCCCCAAATAAGTAGAAAACAAATGTCTTAGTAATCATTACCTCTCAAGTCCTGGAAGATGAAAAAGGGACTGTTAAATTCCCACAAATGAGGTATTTTTCTAAATGTCTTAGAAAAAGAAAGGCGGGTGCTGCTCACCTGTGTAGGTCAGGAAGGTGACAGTCACTGCCAGCGCAGGGACCTGGTAGATTGGGTGACTCCGGCACAACTTGAGAAGAACAAGGTGGAAAAGGAAAGAGCAGGTGCCTTCCACAAAGGCAGCATGGTGCAGAGACGTGTGGATAGAGGAGCTGCACTCTGATGCTATCAGGTTCTGGATGAGGTGGAAATGCGTCAGCTCCCAAGACCAGTAGAGCTTGGTGACAGCCCAGCCCGTCCCCATGCCCGTAGCCTGGGCCAGCAGCTTGGCAGCAGTCGCGGCGAGGTTGGACTCAAGCAGCAAAAACTCCTGGAGAGAGACGGTCGGGTTGGCAGATGCTCCATCAAAAGAGGCGCCATGAACAGCGACAAGGAGGAAGAGCAGAGTCAGGACCACGTCTGGGCCAAAGCCACCACCCCACGGGCCGATCTCTAACAGCATCCTCAGCTCAAGGCAGCTCATGCACAACTGCAATGAGCCGGTGAGTTCTCTGGCCAGGCAGCCGTATGCTCCAGGAGACAGAAGCCTCTTGGAAAGGCGCCTGAGTGCCTGGGCCACCCCGACAACCAGGAAAAAAAAAGCAATGGAGACATTCAGGCCAGCCATAGCAAAGGCTGTGCTGGGGGGAAGGGGCAGAGAAAGCTTCTGCGCCTCCTCTTTATAAAGCCGCACGTAAGCAGACGTGGCGCAGCCCCACAGGCCTGGGAAAGGCCACACGTGCTGCCCTCTCCTTTGCGGGGCAATGTCTGCTGCCACAGGGAGCCGATGGGCTCACCCCCAGCTGGAGCAGCCCACAAGCTGTCCCAGCGAGCAGGTCCTGGTGTTAGTTGTCTCCACCTGAGATGAGTAACTGAGCACCCACCACCCAGCAGCCCTGTCTGAGAGCCCGCAGCAGCTCCCAGGGCTGTTCAGGTCTTCCAGAAGGAACAAGAACCTTCATTTCATTTCTGCTTAGCACTGTAACACACAACCTACTGCCTCTGTCCCAAAGCCTGGGACCTGAGGGGACTCTTCAAAAGCCAGCAACCCATCAAGGAGCTCACGTCTCTCCAGGGCAGAGCCACTCTGAGCCACGGCAAAGCCCATCTTTTTTGAATTTGCAAGCCGGGTTTGCTTACTGCTTCCCGTCCTTGGCTTGAGTGAGACCTCACCTCGTTTGTTGGTGGCACTTTAGTGACAGTGACATTTCAACTCCTCCTGCTGGTAACACGTGTTGGAGACTGGTTCTTTCCCAGCTCCACCAAAACCACCCCATGGTGTCATCATCACCTGACTTCTGAAGCCCACACCATCGAAACACATTTGGGGCAGACCTTTGAATACACGATGGAGGCGACAGCAACTTTAAGTGACAAAATATGCTGGGTTTGCTCCAGTGGCCGCATCCTCTGCCCCGGCTCCTGACAGGTCACTGGGGACGCCCGGACTCTCACCCCTGGGGTCTGCAGGAGTAGAGATGAGTGATGGAAAGCACAGGAGCAGCGCAGACCACAGCAGGAAGGGTGGGATGGGGTGGACAATGTCATGTTTAGGAGGATTAGAGAAAATCTCCCTCCTTTATTGGATGCAGAGGGAAACATAGTCACCAAGGACGAGGAAGAGGCTGAGGTGCTCAACGCCTACTTTGCGTCAGTCTTTAGCAGTGGAACTAGCTGTTCCCTGGACACCCAGCCTCATGAGCTAGGAGACAGGGAGGGGAAGCAGAATGAGGCATCACGATTAAAGAGGAAGAGATCGGTGACCTGCTACGCCATTTGGATGCACACAAGTCTATGGGACCGGATGGGTTACACCCAAGAGTGCTGAAAGAGTTGGCAGACGTGCTCACCAATCCACTTTCCATCATTTACAGGAAGTCATGGCTAACTGGGGAGGTCCCAATGGACTGGAGGGTGGCAAATGTAACACCCATCTACAAGAAAGGCAAAAAGGAGGATCCAGGAAACTATAGACCTGTCAGTCTAACCTCGATACCAGGGAAGGTCATGGAGCAGGTCATCTTGAGTGCCATCAAAACCCACATAATGGGCAACCAGGGGATCAGGCCTAGTCAGCATGGGTTTATAGAAGGCAGGTCCTGCCAGACGAACCTGATCTCCTTCTATGACAAGATAACCAGATTACTGGACGAGGGAAAGGCTGTTGATATTGTATACCTGGACTTTCGAAAAGCATTCGATACTGTCCCCCATACAATTCTTGTGGAAAAACTGGCTTCACACGGCCTGGATGAGCATATGATCCGCTGGGTCAAGCAATGGCTGACTGGAAGGTCCCAAAGAGTGGTGCTCAATGGACTTAAATCCAGCTGGCGGCCGGTCACAAGTGGTGTGCCTCAGGGCTCAGTGTTAGGACCGTTTCTGTTTAATGTCTTTATTGATGATCTTGACAAGGACATAGGGCGTCATCAGCAAGTTCGCAGATGACACCAAGCTAAGCAGGAGTGTTGATTCCCAGGAGGATATGGAAGCTCTACAGAGAGACCTAGATAGATTGGATCATTGGGCCAACATCAATGGTATGAGTTTCAACAAGGGCAAGTGCCAGGTTCTGCACTTGGGCCACAACAACCCCGTGCATTGCTACAGGCTTGGGGAAGTGTGGCTGGAAAGCTGCCTGGAAGAAAGAGACCTGGGGGTTCTAATTGACAAGCGGCTGAATATGAGCCAGCAGTGTGCCCAGGTGGCCAAGAAAGCCAACAGCATCCTGGATTGTATTAGAAATAGCGTGACCAGCAGAAGTAGGGAGGTGATTGTGCCCCTGTACTCAGCACTGGTGAGGCCACACCTGGAGTATTGTGTCCAGTTTTGGGCACCTCAATCCAAGAGAGATATCGAGGTGCTGGAGCGAGTGCAGAGGAGGGCAACGAAGCTGGTGAAGGGCCTGGAGCATAAATCCTATGAAGAGCGGTTGAAGGAGCTGGGACTGTTTAGTATGAGGAAGAGGAGGCTGAGGGGAGACCTCATCACTCTCTACAACTACTTGAAAGGACACTGTAGAGAGTTTGGTGCTGGTCTCTTCTCACAGGTAATTAATGACAGAACGAGAGGGAATGGCTTCAAGCTCCAGCAGGGTAGGTTTAGACTGAACATTAGGAAAGAATTTTTCACAGAAAGAGTGGTTGGGCATTGGAATAGGCTGCCCAGGGAGGTGGTTGAGTCACCATCCCTGGATGTGTTTAAGAGACGTTTAGATGTGGTGTTGGGGGATATGACATAGGGAAGAACTTTGTAGTGTAGGGTAGATGGTTGGACTCGATGATCCCAAGGGTCTCTTCCAACCTGGATGATTCTATGATTCTATGTTATCAGGGACTCATGGCTAACAGAGCATGAACAGTTCATGGTGTGTCTTCTGGGCCACTTCCCTGCTCTGCAGCAGAAATTACACCACCCTGAGCTCACGTTTCCCACCCCTGCAGTAGGAACAGCACCAGGGATGCTGCAGGGATAAATGTGCCCGGGCGTGCCCTGCTGTCATGGGAATGAGTGGTGGGATGTACCCCGAAACAGCTGCAGGCAATCAGGGCCACCACACTGGGCTACTCCATGCCCAGGGCAAAGCACAGCCCTGTGCCCTTGCGGGTGGGTAACAGAGGCTTCTCTCACCGCCCCATCACATGCAAGGAGCCAACAGCTTTTATTAATGCCCTTTTATTTCCCCTCCACTTGTCATTTATAAAAGAAATTGCCAGGAGACACAAGGTCTGAAGGACGCTTGAGCCAGGGGTGAGGCACTTAACAGGCTGCGGCAACACACACCAACCCAAGAAAACCAGGAGCATCTGCTTCCAAAGCGTTGGAGCTGCTCAGCCTCTCTCCCTTTTAGCCCTTGGCACAGCGGGAAAGAAAGACGACATTTGGGTAGGGCATCCTGGAGATGTTTGTGAAGTTCATGGCTGCCCTCAGCATCTCCTCCTGCACCACTCTCCCTCCTTCCCCGCAGTCACTGCCATCACCCCAGGGTGGTTCGGGAAAGGTGTCTGGTCCCAGTGATCACCGCACACGGCATGTGCTTTGGAAACCTCAGGAAGGCCGAGCAGGGAGAGGAATCACCCTGCACCAGCCCATCCTCCAACCCTCCCCTCCTGGGAGTCCTGCTTCAGTTCACCTGTCTCAAAACATATCACAATTTTACCATTTTTAATCCATTTCTCTCTCCAGAAGGCAAGACGAGGATGCATCTTTTGCCTCAAATGAGCAAACAACCTTGCCTGAATGAAGGAAGATGAAACAGGTTGTTGTTTTTTTTTTAAAAAAAAGACTCAGAAAATTAATTATTTTTGACCTCGTGAAAATTCACCTCTGGCAAAGCATTGAGTCAGATGAAGCTACTCCTGGCTGCAGGACTCCACAAACACTTAACATCGCCTTCCCGTCTCCCCTATTTTTGTGTTTCTCAGGCCCCCAGCTTTAAAAACAGAAATCTGACAAGGACCCAGTGACACCGGCCCAAACTGAGTCCCTGGAAGAGAACCCCCGGCCGATAGGACGCAGAAGCCAGATGGGCAGTTGGCACAGAGGAATGCCATGGGTCTTCCCGTACCACGGCTCCGTCCCTCCTACCAGCACTTCAACCTTGGCTTCAACAGAGGGTTTTGATAGGGCAGATGATGGTTTTCCCAGAGCCCCCCCTTCCAGAGAACATCTTGGCCTTTGAGCAGAGTCCATCCGCATCAACAAAAAAAAAGGGGGTGAACGCATCACCCCTCACACTACTGTTCCTGGCTACTCTTTCAAGAGAAAGCTAATGCCTAGAAAGCAAGCGCATTCTCGTCCCCTTCCTCCAAACACAGCTGTGACGTGGGAAACATTGAGACACACTCATGGTAAACCTGGAAAAGAAGAAAATAATCCCAACATCTCTTCCTTCCCACAGGAACTGATTTTTCCCTCCTTCTCAAGAGTTTTAAGAGTTGGGCCTTCGGAAGCGAACGTTCAGAGGACTTTAAAAGCTATTTCCCATCCATCGCCTGTAATTATACCCACGGCACATCCTGCAATTGTGGGACACTTAACCCAGGCTGGAGAGAGGAGCTGGAAGCTGTTGCTTATGAGGATAACGAGGGGATTAAATAACGGCGGTGACAGATACACGAGCAGCTCATCTCCCATCTCCCGTCAGTGCTGACCGGAGGGGACACGCTGCAGGTTCTGTCCTGGAGCACCTCTTCAGGCCACTGCAAAGGCAAAACCCCTTCAAAAGTCCTCGCGGCTGCTCTTCTAGAAACAAGAGTGTCTACAAATTCAGATATCCGCCCTGAAAACCACTTTACTGCGGCTGGAACATCAGTGTCTTTTCTAAAGGAAATTTGCTTTCAGGGCTGTCAAGCACTACAGCAGCTTAAAATGCAGGTATTTGAAATGGGTTTGGTTTTTTTTTTTTAGCCATGGGACAGGAACAAGTTGGCATTTTCACAGCGAAGTCAAATGAACACCGTCCAAAACCACTGAAGGGTAACAAAAGCTGAGCAGAAGCATGCTGGCTCCCTCCTGGCACGCTGTTTTCACCCACAAAGAGGTAATAGCGACAGCTGAATATACTTGTAAGGTTATTTAAGGAGAGTTTTACTGGGCAGGGGGGTGGATAAAAGCTTTCCAGGAGCAGCCATCCATTATCAGCTGCTGCGACAAGGCAGCAGGAACCCGGCAGCAGGTTTCCTCCCACAGGCAGCCAGATGAAAAGGACTCAGGGAGAGCCAGGAGTTAACTGGACTTAGTGAAAAGACCTGAGTCCTTAGAACAAGCATTCACTGGGAGGAGAAAATACCAAAGACGGGTCATCCTTAGCTCCAGAAACCTTGAAGTCAAGAGAGATGTCTGTCCATGGGCAGATTCTTCCTCCAGAACATCCCGTGGAGATGTCCCGAGTCACATCAGCGTCTTCTCTGCTGATCTGCAGCTACAGAGATCCAGATCCATTAGTCACAAGCCCTTCAGAAAACACCAGAAACTTGAGTCTGGCATTGAGACAGACGCGTGCACAGAGACATACATCCCGGTCCCACCCTCCGCCCTACTGACTCCACACATCTCCAAAGCAGAAGCCTGGTGGCCTTTTAGTATCCTAAAAAGACAATCATTAACTTCCCAGTGCACAAATCCCATTAAAAAGAAAAATTGGAAAAAAAAACCAAACAAACAAAACAAAACAAGAAAACATCAGTCCCTACAGGCTGTTTCAATACTAGGTCAACAGGTAAATGGTTTTTGCAATGAATTTATGATGCACTGGAAGATATTCCCCCTGCAGACACCAACAGGAACAGGAAAAAGGAGTATCATCACCGTGAGAGGGGAACGGCAGCAGGAGAAGCTGCACCAGCACTGCCCTCCTCCCTCGGAACAGGCTGCAAATGGGGAAATTAGTCAGAAATCCCCTGTTCTCACTTGTTGGTATTTTCCTCCTCAAGAAAACAAAAAAAACCCAACCAAACAAAAAACCCACACACACAAAAAAAAATCCTTCCTTAGGCTGGAGTTCAAAGTAGGGAAAAAAAAGCTCTTGGAAAAACCTGCTTCCTTCAGACATCTGGAGAATAACATCAAGAATTTAGCTGAGCTCAGCAGTTTCATATACCTTTCTCACATGACTGAGGATGGCTATTTTTATTAAAAACAATCTTCAGAGCAAAACGCAAGTTATAAAAATAGGAAAAAAATGCAGCTGTACAAATCCCTGGGAGCAGGAATTTGCAGCCAACTGCCGTGCTCGCACAGGAGCCACATAAATTGCACTGAAACCCAACGCTTTTCTTCAGGCACCACTGGGAAAATGCTAATTAGAAATTAAGATCCTCAACTTTCAGCCATCCTGGTTTTAACCAGTGTGTTGCTGGCGCAGCCTGAATAATTGTGCTCAGCTTTGCGGCAAACTCACTGCAACCAAACAGCAGCCCTCAAAGGGAGAAATCACTGCCCCCACTTTTATTATCTTGAAGAACGATGTTTTAAATGCCCAATCTTGAAGAAAAAGGGATCCAAAACGAAGGGGCTGCTCTTGGGTTTAGTCTAGGCCGGGTATATGCAAGAGATGAGCAAGTTCACACAAGACTTAATAAGATTTCTTGAGCAAGGACTAGTAACTTCCACCCCGTGCGAGCCCCATTCAGCCAGACCCCTGCTCTCCCTCCAGCAGCGCAAGTACCAACATCCAGGTAATCAGCGAGTTCCACCAAGCACCTTCTCCCTCCTCTCGTCAGCCTTTTCCCCCATAAATTAAATGCAAAATCATCACTTAAATGCAGAGTTAGAGAACATCAGTTTAAATGCATAAAGGGTCAATTATATATAAAGACAAGGATACTACAACAAATTAATTAACCTGAAGAGACAGTGCTTTGTGCAAAATAACATTCTCATGTCTGGTTGAAAAGGCTTCTGAAGACGAGTGGTTTCTTCATTTCCCTTTGTCAGTGGTCTGAGCAAAGCTTGTACAACACGCAAGGAAGGGGAAGAGATGATTTCCCAATAACAGATGGGAAACACACCACATGGTGAGTCCTCGACATTCACAACCAAGCCAGACGCTTCATCTGGATTTCAACTGAACCGGTCCCAACCCCAAAGTAAATTTGTTTCGATGTCCTTTTCTTTAGCCAGGCTGCCACGCCAACACGCTACGGCATTTCTGTAGTTTGGATGAAAAACAGGGAGTGAGTCTCCGCAGCCTCCAACAGGCACTGTCGATCTCACCCCGAGTCCTCGCCCCGTGCAGCTCCGCCGGCCAAACGCTGATCGGCGGGGACAGGGCAGGACCCGCAGCAGCCTCTTCCAAGCAGGCACCAGGACACATCATTCCCCCCTCTCCTGTGCCCTAAATGTTTATATGCAGGATACCGGATGATATTCACGGTGCAAAATAAAGCAGTCTTGTTGGGAATAGTTACTGGAACATCATGACATTGCCACAGTCGCAGTTTACTGGCCCATCAGTCCCACCCCAGTTGCTACCAAAAGGCTACCTCACAGCAAACGAGCGGTGGAAGAGGCGATGGTAACGAACTAGGCTGGTCTTTGCTTTGCTCCCTTCACAAGAAGAGCGGGGAATCTCTCTTCCACGGCAGGTGAACAGGGCGTTTCGGAGCTGCTCTCCTCCCGTCGGTCATCTGGAGCGTTTTGCGGGTGCGTGGCGGCGAGGAAAGCTTGCAGTTATCACCAGGTTGGTACAGACACTGAGGAGTAATCAAATTTTAAAAGAAACAGGACGGGCTAACACAGGATAAAATGATATCCATCATAATTAAAGCATTCATGAGAAGCTTAATTACAAACAAATACATTCTGGTAATCTCATTAAGACATCTAAACGTGGACTCTGTTCAGCTACTCTCATCTTAAAAGGTATAAACTCATGATGGGGAAAGGGGAAAAAACCAAAATGTTTTTTAAAAGTTTATTTCTAGCCCTGAAAGAACAGTTATTAAACAAAGTCAACAAATACAGTAGTTAATATTGCAGTAACAATTAAATAACATAATGGGATTAAATTACACAAAAAGGCAACATTAAAATCTGAAGACAGTTAAAAAAATAAAAAGAAAGCTTGCACCTACTTCCATTTCCATTGACAGCGTGAGGAACAGAGGGAAAAATGAACCAGAGACATTTATTTATTCAACTCTAGCTGGAGAGACCCTGATCAACCTCCTGCCCCCCCCCCAGCCACCCACCATCCCCTCTGACAGAGGGACCCAGCCTCTCCCATCTGCTCTGGCCACTCCTTTTGCACCTCCTTGCACCGGGAGAGCCAGGGGGAAGCCTACAATTAGTCTCGTTAACACCTAAGGCAGGTCAAAGTGCACATTCCCAGCACCACAGTTGCTCTTGATGAAAACTTTGGTTTATTCTATGATAACAAGAAAATCCCAGGAGTCACACATGCCCTGCACTCTTGCTGCCCAGCTCCATCTGCCCAACTAACCACACCACCGTACATCACACTTCACACGTATCACGTGCATATTTGATGGGAATCTGACTCAGGACCTTGAGCTGGCACCCAAGAGAGAGCAAATCCCGGCCTTTTCAGATGCAATCCTTCCCTCAGCATCATCTACTCAGACTCCAGCTGGTCCCTGGCTGCGCCGGCAATAGAGCAGAGTCAAACAGCCCCGCAGCAACTCTTAGAGATGCTCATCTGCTCCCTTAAGGGGAAAAAAAAAAAAAACACAGCTGGCATTTTTTGATCTCGCTGACATCGTTAGGAAAGTGATGCATGACCCACTAAGATACAAAAGCACAGTCCAGCAACCTTCTCCTGGCTCTCCTCCTCCACCAGCTCCACCTCTGGCCCCCGTTCCTGGCAGCAGGGAGTTGAAAAACCTCCCCCCCAACAAAGCAACTGCTGCCTGGGGAAGGGGAGATGTGGACACTTCTCAACTTCAGAGCTAACCACCATTCCAGGTCACACAGCAAGCGCCGAGATACGGGTTCGGTAACTTCTGGATTGGGCCAAGTTTTGTGTGCTAAGATGGCTGAAAGTTTGGAAATCATCTCCTAAGTACACTAAATTGGACAAATTTTGTAACATATGTTTTAAACCACTCTCATTCATCAATAAAAGTGAACCAATAAGTTAAAATTACTCAGGATTTCTTGTTTTTCTATTTAAAAAAAAAAACAACTAAATTTATGGCAAGTTATCTTACTGTCTAGATTGTGCCATAAAAAAAAAAAAAAAAAGGATAGAAGAAAGAAAGAAAAGCTCCCAGTTTAACTCTGGCACAAGGAGTTTCACAAAGTCCATTGCCAGCAATGGACAAAGAGGGAATCATTGGTACGACAGGTTGTTTTTTCTCAGCCAAGCCTCCTCGCTACTTCATTTGATCAGGGAGCACTCAAACCGGGGCATCGCCGTCACTGCAGTGTCCATGGCTCGTAAATACATTTTGCCTGGGAAATGCATCTAGATTTACTTGCCTGGAATAAGACACTTCCTCCAATTTAAAACCCTAACTATTCCTACACTTAAAGCTAGAAGGATTTGTTCGTCTGATGGAGCAGTTAACATAATTTAACCAATGTAAATATTTCCTACCACGCAAGAGCAGAACATGAGCTGCCCTGCGCCACCGCAGTGCCCTGCACAACCAGGAGTCCTGCTGGTACCATGCCAGCTCCTGGAAGCCAACGAGTCGCAGCAGACGCTGCGAGACCCTTGTCCCACGTCCCTCCATCACCAACACAAACAGGCCCCGCTGTCCTGGCCAGCCCCTCGCAGCTGGAAGTTGGTTTTGTCATACCTTGGCTACCAGTCCCCGAAACATAATCATCTCTATCGCTCTACAAATACCAAAATTAGCTGAAAATGACTTCTATCTTCTGCTAGCAATGTTTGTAAAAAGTGTGCAAAAAAGTTTTATCCAGGGTCCTCCGTCCATACCCAGCCATAACCCTATCTGTCCCAGGTCCTGCCCCGCTGGGAATACAATAAAATCACACTAAAGTAACGGTTATTCTTTCACAGAATCGTTTGGCACATTGTAACTACAGTTGGCTCTTCGTTAAACTGCTGGGAAAGCTGAAGTGCACAGACTGTAGCACTAGAAGAACCCAGGGCACAGGCTCTTCTACACTTGCCCCTGGTGACACCCCAAGAACTCAACCACTCAAGTTGCTCACTGTCCGTCAGAGGGAGGCACTTTTTCTTGCGTTGACTGTTAGACGTCAGCCATTCTTGCTGGTACAACGTCCTTAGCGAGGAAGGATTGGTGTGACACATGGCATCTCCTCAGCCTTGGACTAACCAGTCAAATAAGCCCCATGGACGTCTGATGGCACCGTTCTCCCCCCCAGCTTTCGTCTTCTCAGAACAGCACTTTGGCATTTCCAGGTGTTCAATATCTTCTGTTTGAAGCATATTTAAAAATTCCTGTATCTTCAGTGTCCTCAGATCTGATTATTTGTTCTTCTGATTTCATTAGTACAAATGGAGCACATACAAAATTGGAAAAAATAGCTCTAATACTTAAACTCTGACAATTCCATAGAGGTTGATGCATTATTTGCTTGGGGGAAAAAAAAATTACAACATATACAAAAATGTATTTGATACAAAGAAGGGAAACGTAAAATAAAAAAGTCAAAGGCACCAGCATAACTTCCAAAGCCCAAGTCAGAGCACAGATACATGTTTGTGAACCACCAAGCACCAAGCACATTACCCCTTAAGCATCTGGCCAGCAAGTCTAATAGGGAAAAAAGAGCAGACAGGAAGAGAGCTGGAATTTTTTTTCTTGCCCTGACTATAGCTGATCATTCGACCATAAATAAAGTATCTGACCCCTACCTACATATCCATAAACCGACATCCAAAGACTTGACCAATCACTAAGTTTCTACAAAGAGGCCACATCTTTGATTAAAAGTCCACAGAGCACAGGCATATGAGAAACAGCTGAATACTTCTCTTCCCCCTCTCTCCATATTCATCTTAAAAAGCAAAACACATCTCAATACATTACGATTTCTTAAGTAGCCAAGTTGTCAATTCTACAGTACAGTAACAGCTAATTCATAAAAAAAAAAAAGAGGGGCAAGATGTACCTTCACATTTGTCACACTTGCCATGAATCTAGTCATACAGGAGCTTACTAGCGGGGCTTAAAAGTAAATAGGTAGAGGGGAGGAAGAGGAGAGTGAAAGAGATCAGCAGGTAAAATTAGTACTGCTCTCTGAAAGCTTGAATCTGTCATTCAAGTATTGAAAGTACCCAGAAGGGTACAATGAATGGGAGCTGCGACAGCGAAGTCGTTAAAAACCCTTAAAACCCCGGGCACATAAGTGGCATTTCTGGGCTGTCTGCAAAAAAAAAAAAAAAAGGCGGCCAGTAATTCAGTCCTCAATTCCTTCTGGACCCCAGAGAGGGATCACTAGAGTCACCACAATTCATTTTGGGTGTCTTCTGGATGAGTTTCTTCCCTTTTGCAGACGTTTTCCCCCCTTCCCCTTCCCTCCCCCCAGAAGTGTAACAATTTCATATATTATAAAGATTTGTAAAATACAAACAAACAAAAAAAAAAAAAAAGGATGAAGGCTGTGGCAGTAATGTTAGCGGTTACTCTTCATTGCTTCTTTGGCTGCCAAGATCAGTGGCGTCAAGCTAGACAGAGGTTTGGCCAGTTTCAGGAAGGGATGCTGCCAGGAAGAGAGAAACACAGTAAATTCGTGAAAGAGGCAGTTTAAAAAGCCAGTAGAAGCCATATGTCTACATTGAAAAACAAGGCAAATGCTATCAATGCCCAGCTCCTGAAGGGATAGATCCAGAGCACCTCAAAGCCTGATAATCGTTCCTCCTCACCCCAAAAGAGCCTCGGCCTTTCCTTTTCCAGTGATTCACTATAAAGAGGTTTCCTGCTCAAATATCTTTTCTCGGGGCCAGTCTGCTCACTTCACTCCATTACAGTAAATCCATAAGTTGTTGGGTGCTTTAGCAGTGGCAGAATGAAGGCACAGATTACTGATGGAAAGACTTTGGGGTACAAATTACAATCTTCGATGACTGTAGCTCCTACCAACTGCTCTTCACTAGATTCCTCAGAAGAAAACCCACAAGAGAGAGTGCCGGTCTACAGTGCGGTTTATCACAGGCTGACCTTACTCGTGGCTCCTGTATCTCACACTACTGAGAACCTGATTCTCACCTGTAGCAATTCTTTGGCTGATCCTCTTTTCTCTACATCCATCTCCAAGCATCGGTTCAAGAAATCCCGGAATATTGGGGACAGTTTCTCGGGGTTCTGCAGCTCTGGCGTGCCATTAGTTGCTATCAAATATAAAGCCTGTAAAATGAAGAATATTGTATAACCAAGCCAAATCTTTAAAAGATGCCCAACTGACCTGCCTAGCGGCAATCCCTTAGTCTAGATGAGAAAGGGCTCTACAGCCTGCTTCTCTCCCTGATGAGATGACAAAGTAAGAATGCCACAATTCTACGCAGTCGTGACCTATTCTTGCAAAGTAACATTCGAAATCTTTTGGCAATAGATACCTTGGCAAAGGAAATACCAGCCCCTGACACAAGCAGCATTTTTCATAACCTAATGGATTTACTTTCCCTAAACTAGCAGGGAAGACTGCGTTCAAAGTCCAATGATTTAGTTACAAGCAGGCAATCATCTTCTAAACAGAAAAATTCAGGGTAGGGCTGATGGCAAATTCAAGACGGCTGTCTTCCTTTTGGAGAAACTGTCTTGCACTGCTGACGCTTGTTGCCTTTTCTATTTCATTTTCTTTTTAACGTAGGTACTATTAATGAACAATCACTGAAAACACCCATATGTTTTCCGTGGTAAATACCCACAAACAGTTCTAGCCACATCTGGGCTTCTTACCCTCAGGGGGTTTTCATTGAGGTACGGGGGTTCTCCTTCCACCATCTCGATAGCCATGATGCCCAGAGACCAGATATCCACTTTAGGGCCGTACGCTTTCCGCGTGACCACTTCAGGAGCCATCCAGTACGGAGTCCCAACCATAGTGCTGCGCTTGCTCTGCTCTGGGGTGATCTGAGCACAGAAACCAAAGTCGGCTGTAGGATAACAGAATTTTAAGAAGTTAAATTGGTGCACCCCAAGTCAGTGGGCTTCCTACAAGACTTCTCTGTTACTACACATACATTTTACTCCTCCACACTTGAGGGGCTTTGGAGTGTCTCCTTTTTTTTTCCTTCCCCCCACTATATTCGCCATAATACAAAAGCCAACGTGCAAGATCGATACAAAACCTGAAGGTGTTTAAGAAGGGCAGATTTCCGTAGAATGAAGATAAGGCTTTTTGTCCTCTGGAAAAGCAACACAAGTATTACCCTGCAGAAGAATGGTATTTTGCCCAGTCTTCAAGATTCCTAGACTGGTAGCAGCCAAAAAGAAGTCATGAAGCAGAACACAGAAGACAAGTGTTCTGTGCATGGCATGTTGTACAGCCGGCTCTAGAAAACACAAATCCACAAACCACGGCTTCTGCCCTGCTAAACAGATTTAATTTGTGCAGCTACTCAGTTCCAACATTCCACAGCAATTTATCCATCAAATACAGGTACTACAGCTGACAAGAGACATGGAAACAAGGCCTAGGATAAGTGAAGTGCTACTGTACTCAGCAGAAGGAACCTGGACAAACAAACCTTTCCACAAGGTAACTACTAAAGAGAACAACCACACTCAAGAAAACAAGGAAAGTCACCTATTCCTATAGCCTTCAGGTGCAGCAGCAATGCATGTTCCATCATGTTACTTTATCCAGCTGCAGCACTCCCACTTCCCAGGCACGTATAGCATCAATAAGAACACAGTTAAGGCAGGAGACAGATATTACCTTATCATTGACACTAAGTTTGAGAGAGAAAGAGAGAGAGAAAGAGAGAAAGAACGAGAACGTAAAATTTTGAGTCAATTTTGAAAGTGTTATGCCACACAGTGCCGACAAAAGAGACACAGTCATGAAAATGCCAAGTTGTACCGAGGACAATTTAACAAAGAACTACCCCCATCCCAACTGACAAGATGCTGCCTGAAAAAAAAAAAGAAAAAGAAAAAAGAAAAAAGTCAAAACTATAGCAGCCACTGAGTTCCTCGCCAGCACTTCTTGGCCTTTATCGAGGTGTCATACTCAACTCAAGGCACAGCTCATTTCAATGAACATGCCAGAAAAGCAGCAGCAGGGTCTGTCTCCTGACCTACCAATGAGGCCCTCAGCATCATGCCACCAGCAAGGAGAGGAAAGACAGGCAAGATGTAGAACTCGGTTTCACCAACCCGGAGTGTGTGGAGGCATGTAGTGGTGACAGGCAGACCGGTATCTCTCACTTCTGCTGCCGCCAGTCTCCTCCCAATAACCACATTCTTCCAGAGACAGGGAAGAGACTGAAAAGAAGGTGCGACTTCTTCCACCCTGCACCCTAAACAGCTGCTAGAAGCCACAGAAGGGCTAGTCTCAGCGCTGATTACCTTACCTCCCCTTCAGATAGGGCATTTTTACAGCTAGCTCCTGTTCTCTCCTGTCTCCTTCCTCCTCATCTTCGTCCAATCTCCTGGGGATGATGCTTCTTTACACAGGCTGCTAACCCTGCCTTTCGCCTCTCTGCTTTGACAGCTCTTATATTTTTGAGCCTTCTCCAGCTAACTCTTCCCAGCCACATCCTCCACTGTAACTATTCGCTCATCTTCAGCCTCCGAATCCACACAGTTTGTGCACAAACACATCACCCTCTTTAAAAAAATACTAAAGCCTCCTATGCAAGCAAGCAGTGCACCTACCAATGCTGGTAAGCAAATCAGGTTGCTTGTAATCTTTTTTCACACTCCATTTCATAACCAATATGAGACTGCAAACCATCTAGAGTAAGGAATATTGCTCAGATGTGTTTTCATGGTGTTTCAAATTCCTACCCAGCTGTAAAAACACCATCCCTTACATCCCTTAACTCTTTGGGCGCTTTATGCTTCGCGCATTCCTACATACCAAGAAGTCAGATAATGCACTTCTCTCTCTCAACAGTCCTGACAGCTTCTTCATGTGGTTTCACATTTTTTTATTGCCACACACGTTTACACACACCAAAAACCGACTGTCTGTACACAAGTCTGTGCATGCATGACAATTACCTGAAAAGCAAGTAGTTTCGTTTGCCATTTCATGATTATATTAAAGAAAGTGTGTTACACTTTCAGTCCAAGAAAAGGAGACCCAGTAGAGGCGCAGCATTAGACTGCAATATAAATGGTTAATAATGTACAACGTTCTTGTTAGCGGCCATTACAAGCAAGTCATAACAACCTGAAGAGACTAATGAAGCAACTGAAGTTAGCTGCAACTTTTCTCTTCCAATCGTTTGCATCTTTGCTTCACTGCATGGTGCCAGTTACTTCACATTTATCAACGTGCGCATGTGGCAATGGGTTTGCTTCAACAACCTTCCGGCCTCACGCGTTCGCAGCCTTAGTCTTAGGGCCCTCAGAATTTCGATACCTGCTACCTGCGAGTTATACATTTCATAACACAGAATGAATTTCTATTACTCATAGGCAATAAAAACGCACCTCTGATTTCCCTGCCAACTCTCTTTCTACCAGTTTACACTCTCCAAGTCAAAGTTTACTGGGAAAGGGAAAACGGAACCTTGAAACAATTGTCCGGAACTCACTTAGTTTAACTGATCCATCCATTCCTAACAGCACGTTGTCGCTCTTAATGTCTCTGTGGATGACCTGGTTGGCGTGTAGGAACTCAAGTGCTTGCAAGCACTGGATGGGAGGAAAAAGAAAATAATATTCAGCATATGGAAACACAACTTGTGTATGTGAACACAAATTCCAAAGCAATGCTTACGCCCTCAGCAAGTGCTGAGCGCAAAAATGTAACAGGTATTATTTAAAATAACCAGCAGAGGAAGCTCTTGTGCTAAAAGATACTCTCCAGATCTCATGAGGTCAAAAAGCATTTAACCATGGAGTTTCCCTGCTATCTTAACAAACCCATAAACTAAACTCCTCATCACCCAAGATGCTCTCAAAAATCCCAGATGTTAATTTTGGTACCTCTCCTAAATACTACAGAGGAACCATAAAGGTCTATGTGAGAGCTTTTTAGCCTGAAGTCCCACCAAGAGGAGCTGATTAGACTTCATTCTCAACAAGCAACTTCTACAGTGAAAGCTTTCAACCATCTTCATTATGAAGTCACTAATACTGGTTTTGCACTGCTTTTAGATTAAAACCTTTCACACCGAGTTTCTACCTAAAAACATTATGACATTTACTTTTGCTACTTGAGAATAAAAGGGGAAAAAAATAAGATTTTTCTCTTTTAATATAAGCAGAACATTTCCCATTTGCAACTTGGCACGGACGTAGTCCCCAGTGAGTTTTTTTGTGTTTTCATTTGCTATTCAAAGTGGCACTGATTTGCAGAATGAAGTGCATCTAACATAGCAGGAGAATTTTGATGAAGCACAATAGTTCAGTATTAGACTTTTTCCTCAGAAAAGTTAATTATTGTTACAGTAAATAGTTACTTTCGATACTTTGCTTCCAGCTCTGGTTTCTCAGGAAACCATTACCTGTCCATACATGTTAATGTACAAGTTTGCTTTCCATCCCCTCCCTCTCGGTGAGTCATCCCAAGCAGACGTCATGTTGATGTAGTCAAATGGGGGTTTTAAAAGCCTAAGTTTCTCCTGCACAGCAGCTAATACAATTACCTCTCTCTCTGCCATAATAAATCAAGCCTGAGCTGGACGCTGGCACTCTGACTCAGGGCAGAAACCACTGATAAGTTGTGACATCAGCTATTTTTAACTCTTTCATTCAAAATCTTACCACAATCTTAAAATTCTTCTAACTACAGTCTTCTGGAGAATTATTTTTCTGAGAAATGCATAAAGAGAACTTAACTGTCACAGAACTATAGACTTCACACACTATGAAAACTACTAAAATGAGAAAGGGATAGTCTGCATCAAGTTCGTCTTTATTTCAGTACATGTTTCTTGAAGTATTCCTGTTTCATCAGACTCATTTTCACACTCTAAGCACGGTTGTCCTTTTTCCTTCTGGGAAACACTCCAAAGCTTTTTTCTTTTTTTTTTTTTTTTTTTTTAAATATGTTCACATCTCTACTTTCTACATTACTTATATACGTGAATAGTCAGTTTTCTTTTTGGTGCCTTTGAATATTCTTTGATAGTCAAGGTTAAAAAAGACATTCTCTCCAGCTGCTGAACTTCTTCACTGCTCTTACTTCAACTTCAGTCTGCGTTATTAATAGCTTTTTTGTTAACATTGCCAGCAGGACTAGACAACCCAGGTACCAAAACCAAAATCTTTATCTGCTCCATCACTTAACATTCCCAAGCACCTAGCTCAAAATATAGTTCGTGTTGCAACTTGCCAACCCCCAGTTTTATGAGGTAAACTCAATTTTGCTAGTTTCTATCATTTTAATATTTATTTCTGCTCAGTATCATTCACTCTTCCTAACTCAATGACTCCAACAGCAATTGTTGCAATTAGTCCTAACATAAGTGTACCATAAAACCCAGGGGAACTGAGTGCACCTCGTTCCTCAACCCATCAACTATAACACTTACCTCTCTGCAAACAGCAGCAATCTGTGCTTCATCCATACATGTTTCTGTGACCACATCTGTGAGCGAGCCTCCAGCTAGATACTCCATCACCACAAACAATTCATCTCCTACGAGGTAACTACAGACAGAAAATGAAAAGCATGCCCGCCTGCCATCAAGAGATTGAGAACTGAAAAATGACTGATTAAGAGCTGCTCAGTGAAATGATTCGTAAGCGCTCAAGACAAACAGTGAAGAAAGTTAATCTCTGGAAGGCAGCCTGATATGTAAACGCTGACAATAAAAGCTGTGTGCTTTTTACTGCCTAAACGGGCAGGATGATGCCCTGCATCTCTCATGCGCAACGCAAGCATTGCTCCAGCTGTGCTCTCATCCACCACCGATGCACATGCAGCCCTGCATTCATGATAGAGTGGCCCCTTACTGAATCATCAAGATCACTCCCTATAACAAACGACCTTTTTTTTTTTCAGATGACAGTCGAAGCACAGCCTCATTTCCTTCTGAGGCCCTTAGGTACAGACAATCAGGTCTGTGTGAGTATATCAAGTTAAAACCTCTTGAAGCCCCTGGGGATGAAGGAATTGGCCATCTGTCTGCATTTACCTGTCCAGGAAGTTGACTATGTTGGGGTTCTTCAGCTCCTTCATTACCAAGATCTCATTAATAATCAACTCCTTCTTGGGCTGTTTCTGCAGGTTTATCTGTTTAATAGCAACCTGAGTAGGACGAAATGAAACAGCAATCATTCAAACCCAAGTATCAAAACCTTTCAGACATTCTTAATACAGCAAAAAGCTCAAAGATATTCTGTAACAGGATTAAAGGAGTTTAGCGCAGCCTGCAGCTGCCAAGTTACTTATTTTTTAGCATACAACTTAAAAGTATACAACTTGACGAGCATACAACTGGCACCCATAGCCAACGTCATCCTCTTGCAGCTGAAAAGATCCACAACAGTAACAAAGGCCAGAACAGACAGCAAAGGATACATTCAGGAGATAAAGAGATACTCACCCAATTTCAAATGAACAGGCCTAAAGCAGAAGAGAACCTTGTAGCAACTAAGAGTGACCGCATTAGCCTTCCAGTGCAAGGCAAGGCAATTCCTTATTCTATCTTCTGACCAAAGTCATGTTTGGGTACAAGGAATGCTGCTGGGAGGCAGAAGGAAGTGCTCTCAAAGCAATTAAGCCAATGAACTATCCCAGAGAGAAGGGAAGATAAAGACCTATCTTATCCTGGTTAGCTTATTTCCTGGACAAGTATTCCAGTCTTTAAAATGGAGGAGAATTGTCCCAGTTATGTTAGCTGCAACACTTTGAGGAGGCCGTTCAGAGTTTTACAAGATAACCTACCCATGAGTCCAAGACCAAACGCATGAACCAATATAATCCTGTAGAAATGATGGTTACCATATTGCCAAGGGCATTAAAAGAAAAGAACTTGTGGCACAGAATCACAAAATAACTAAGATTAGAGGGGACCTTTGGAGGTCAGCTGGTCCCATCCCTTGCTCAAAGCACAGCCAACATGGAGCAGGTTGCTGAATGTCCTGTGCAACCGAGTTCTGAATGGAGATCTCAATGAGCAGATATTCCACAACCTCTGTCCCACACTTGATCATCCTGACTGTGAGGGGAAAAAAAATTTCTAATACCTAACCAGAATTTCCCTTATGGCGATTTTTGTCTGCTACCTCTTGTCCTGTCATTGCGTAGCTCGAAGAGGAGCCTAGCTCCATATTCCCTACACCTTCCCGTTAGGGAGTTGAAAATGGTAATAAAATCCTCCTTTGGCCTTCTCTTCTTACCACTGAACAGACCCAAGCACCGAGGAAGCCGCAGCACTGCAGCCGTTTAAGGCCCGAAGGCAGAGACTGCTCCCGTCAGCCCGCCTGCCTGATGAGACACAGGGGAGGTCTGAGAAAGGAACCAGGCTACAAAATTTAGTTTGCAGTCTCTAAGAGAACATGCAGTACTGCGATACGTAGAAAGCAAATTAAGAGACAATACAGTAAAACGATTGAAAGGCTTGCCGTTTATCAAGATGAGGTGCTCCACTGCAGTACTGCTAAATGTGGTTACTGTTGAAAGGGCAGTGACCTATGGAATGGCTACTTGTGGATGCTTAAAGGAAAATTAAGGAAATATAAATTCAAAGAGAAGCAAATAATTCCTAGAATTTTAGTCCTAGGAACCAGAGATGACCACAGGATGACAAGCATGCAGAGTACTGCTGAAGTCATCGATTTCACCAGGTGGGTTTGGAAGCACCAAGGAGTAAAAGCCGAGAGCAGGATGTGGAGGAGGCATTCTGACTACAGCCAAGAATCATACGGGGCAAGCTGCTTCCATACAGATAGGCGCATCCATCACCTCTCCTGGGACGGGACTAGAGAACAAGTGTGCACAGACTAAACAAAGCTTTATTTCTGAAAATGCAGGACTCCCATGCCCAGAACACTTAAAGGATAAACTGTTTTCAAACCCCATTTCTGGAATACCTCACTCCCTCTTCATTGGAAAGACAAAACTATTTTTAGCTTTCATCATCTGATTACTACAGAACAAGGCACACACTGTTACAAATTCCTATGACAAACATTCTTCTGGGAGGTGATAGCAGAGATGGGAGCCACAGAAAGAAATCTCATCACATCATTTCGGCCACCTACAGAAGAACATTTATACAGAAAAAGTATTTTCACTGCAATGAACACAGAAATCTTACCTCCTGCCCTGTTGCCACATCAATAGCTGTGAAAACTGTACCTGAAGCCCTGTGAAGAAAAAGAAAAAACATTACAGACAGTCACATCTATCTGTAGCGAACACGCATGTGAAGAGACAAATTACAAACACAAAATTGTGTCAGCTCTCAATGTCGCAAGAGCTTTCTCAAGAAGAAGGGCTATTAAAAGCAAGTGGTATCGTAGAAATGCCAGCTGGTTCACACAAACCAAGCTAATCTCACATACGCTTATGCCCCCTGCATTCAGGATGTCCACACCCCCAGAACTTGTGCTGCTCCCCACCACAAGGTAAGCTGGGCAGCCCTTCCTGTAGCAGGTTACTACTTTTCATATTCTCCCAGGGGAAATCACCCCCCTCCAAACGCACACAGACCTATTTAGAAAGTATACAGTAGGAATTAGGCATATATATATATATATATACACACTCACATATAAGAAGTTCTGGCTTTTCCAGCTTTTATTTCTATATACTTTTTTTTCTAGGAAGGATTCAGAGGATCACCAGAAGAATAACCCGGATTAAGGCACCATCGTTAGTGTAGCACACAGAAAACCTTTTGACATGCCCTCAGGCTATTCAGCAGTCATATCACAAAAGGGATGAACACATATCAGCAGGAGAGGACCAGATGCACCCGCAGGGAAGCTGCAGAGCTATGCTCTCGCATTAAAAGACACAATTCCAAATTTCCCACCGTCTAAAGCCTTCACCATCTGTTTATCATTGCTTAATAGAGCCAACGTTTCTGCCTGCTTCAGTAAGTTGTGGCTAGTCAACAGTATCAGAAAGAGAACAGTACACTGCTTTTAACACTGGCTCACTGGAAATAAAAGTTGGGGAGAACACTTACCCCTGCCCAATTTTTTCATATCTGGTGTATTTTTTCTTGGGATCTCCTATGCTCACAATAGTGCCTAAAAAAAAAAAAAAAGCCACCACCACAAAACATTTTCACACAAAATCTTAGAGAAGTCACAGCTTCAGGAAACGCTCTTTGCTACTGTAGCACAGCGTTACACCGCTTCTGTCAGCTCACGCTGAAAACTCCTGCTGTCCCCCTTCAGTAGGGCTGGCTTGGCCAAGGTACCTCCAAGAGTGGGTCAGCTCAAGGAGCAAAGGTTGCATGAACAGACAAAGCTTCCTGATGCAGTTCCAGTCGCAAATGGCCCCGCATCAGACAATCATTACGCTAGATTTTACTCTTAACGAGACAGATCATGCTATTTCCCACTACTATCTCAATTTAATGATAGTCTTCTATGTAGCAAAACCCCATAGCAGGTTATGACAAGTCCATTAGCTTAGCCTAGGCTAGAAACTAGCCAGATCTCGACTTAAGGACAGGAACATTAATACAGTGAAAAACTACCTTCAACATGATTATGGAACAAGCAACAGCAGAAACTATTTTGTGTTATCATGGCTGTATTATACATACGTTATCACAACTGAACTTAAATCCAAAAAAAAAAAAAACCACCCCATTCTACAATTTTTTTTGTACCCAATAGGGCTCTGAATCACATAAATTGGCAAAACTTCTGACTGCAACGCTCTCAGCTACTGTCCAACACAAAATTCATCAAGCACAATATTCATACAACCCTTACACAAAAGTAAGGATAAGGGCAAAAACTTATTATTCCTCCCCCAGTCCTAAAGCCTTTGTTTATCTGAAATAAAAAAAAAAAAAAAAAAAAAAAAACACCTACGTAGTTTTTCCATGATCTCCTCATCCGACATTTTGGTCTTCTTTTTCTGCTTATCACCTGGTTTCATCGCATTGTCAACAGAAGTGTCACCGGCTGATGCAGGGATGGGGTCAATTACAGACCGTGTATAAATCTGTTAACAGAGATCATTTACCTGAGCATTTTCTTTGCAATCACTGACCTTCAGCTGAAGACAATCACAGTTCTTCAAACATCCCTAAGCACCACTTTATGTAACAGGTTGGAGGCAGAAATTAGACCTGAGAAACGTTAAAGTCCAGTAAGCCCATATGCTGGCAACCTCACTGACCTCCAAAACAACGACCCGGGCACCTCCTGGACATTGTGGATGCCAGGAGATTAACTCAGGCTTTCACAGACAAACTTTTAGTGGGTTTTCTACTTGCTTACTCTTTATAACCCATGCTACTTAACAGGAGGGGCTCTTTCCATCTATTTACTTCATCCCTGCAATTTCCAAGTTTCACAGAACAGAAATCACTATTTAACAGCGGGATCAACCAAGATCTAAAGGACAAAGATTCACGCTTCAGCATGAGGCTTTTGGAATTTCCCAGTCGCCCCCAAATTTGGGGGATTTTCTTGGAGCTTTAATATCCTCCTGAGCTGTGCACAGACATACACAGCTACCCTAGAAAGAGCAAACAGGAGACCTGCCATATTTTATATGTTCATGCACCCAGAGTGGGCAATTATAAAGCAGTGTCACTTGACAAATACACACAATTCACATTGGCACTCCTGAAGCAAAAATAAGTGAGCAGACTGGCCAAATGTACACCTACCACAGTCAAAAGAACAACCTGGAGTAAGTGGGAACCCTGGGACATTATTAACAAGGTGTGTAGTTCAGGATGACTTAAACAACAACTTCTTAAGTGTTTAACTTCTCATGCAATGCTGATGATTTTGTGAGTGAAATAAGCTTTCAAATCTTAAATTTTAATTGGTTTGGGGTTAGATAGTATATTTGGTGAGGCACTCTGTAATTGAATAAAATAAAGAAAATCAAACACACTATGCTTGTACCACTGCACTGTGCAAAGTTACAGAAACTACCTGTACTCTTTTAGGACTAAAAAAAGCCTCCTTCTGGCATCCTGTGTTGAAGGACAGGCGTAACCACGTATCTTCAACACAAGCCAACAAGCAAACCAGCATGAACTTCAGGATTTCTGATCCAATGGATATCCAAAATTAGGCGTTTTCTTATCAAACTCAAATAAAACCAGAACTTTTCCCTAAAACTTACAACAGCTCATTTCACAAATAAAACACTTTGCTAGAGAACAGAAGTAGAAAAACTCCTACAAAACGGAGAAATCTGATCTGCACTGGAAACTTTACAGCTGCTCACCGATTTTGTGTGATCTGGCCGCGGAGCAATAACAGGAGGAGGAGCTTCTTCATCATCCTCATCATCATCTACCACAGCTGTTGATGGCTCTGAACCTTTGGCATTGGTCTACATGTTCACCGAATGTAAAAAAATAAGTAAATAAACAAAATTGTCTCCCCTACAGTGTTAAAGACATGCTCCCCCCCACAAAGATAAAAGAATTCTTACTGATGTCAAAAGAAAAGGACTGGTTGAGTGGTTTAAGTGCCCTATCACATTTGATTAAAATTATAAAATACTATTGCTCCAGTCAAATATGCTCTGTTGACGCCCCAATTTATGTTTTTATTCCACAAAAAATTCTCATTTTGCCTTATACTGCAAGACTCAGTATATAACAAATAAAGAAGACCTGAACTTGTATGTGCCTAAGAAGATACAAAGAACAGTAAATACACTCACCGTTGGTGTTCCTGAAGGGAAACCATCTTTTTCTAAATAGGAAAAATAGCAGAATACATAAAATCATCAGCACAATAATAAAAAGTTAACTTTACAGCATTATTGCTAAGCTATTTTCAGAAAGCATTCAGAAAAAACCTAGGTAAAACTGCACCTGTTTGTAGGACAGTCACTCTCTCTGTGTGTCGTCCCCCCTGCCATCTCCTGACGTAAGAGCCACAACTTATTTTGCATCTTTGATGTCACCACATAGTGACATCAAGTTTGCAGATAGTTGTTTTGGCCACAGACAGAGGAGCAAGGTCTCCAGCACAAAACCAATTCATCACAGTCTCAGAGACCCAGCTTCACAAACACAGATCGTTAATTTTGGCTGCTACTCTCAATTATCCAGCTCCATCTCTTCCCCTCTCCACTTAAAACAGGAAATAAACTGGACAACGCCAGTTTCCAGTAAGTTTTAAATCCATCTTCAAATATTTGTGTTTCTCATTGAAAAGTAGCTTGCTCTTTCAGCAATTGAATCTGATTTACTATTCTGAAAGAGAGGAAGACTGTGTTCCAAATACCCGACTCCCCTTCAATATGCCTTGCATGCACTGGAATCTCACCTGGAGCAGAAAAACTCAGATACTTCTGTTTTGCTGTGTCTTTGGAATCGTAGAATTTCAGCACATCTAGTACTGCCTGGGGGTTTTTCTTCTGTTCTAGCTTCGTGATATTTGAGGTCTGCAGCAACCGAGCCCATTGCTCTGGCATTCCCTGAAAAAATAGGCTATTTTGAGCATCCTTCTAGTATTTTAGAGATTTTTTTAAAAAGGAGAACAAATTTCTTTAGAAAATATGTAACGTGTACATCCTTAAACACATGAACAAGTAGGATGATTTAATGGGGAGCCATATGTCCATAGGTGATACAACACATATAGAGTCACAGCTGAAATCTCTCCTGATGGCTCAGTATCTCAAGCACTCAAGGGCTCCAGCCCCCTGTCCTACATGACACCACCTCTTCCAGGTGTATTAAAATGTGAGGAATCACAGAATCATAGAACGGTTTGGGCTGGAAGGGACCTTAAAGATCATCTCGTTCTGAGCCCCCTGCCCTGGGCAGGGACACCTCCCACCAGACCAGGTTGCTCAAAGCCCCCTCCAACCTGGCCTTGAACCCCTCCAGGGATGGGGCAGCCACAGCTTCTCTGGGCAACTGGGGCCAGGCTCTCACCACCCTCACAGCAAAGAATTTCTTCCTTAGAAGAAAATCTTCCCTCTTTCAGTTTAAAACCCTTCCCCCTCATCCCATGGCTCCCCTCCCTGATCAAGAGTCCCTCCCCAGCTTTCCTGGAGCCCCTTTAGGGACTGGAAGGGGCTCTAAGGTCTCCCCGGAGCCTTCTCTTCTCCAGGTTGAACCCCCCCCAACTCTCTCAGCCTGTCCTCACAGCAGAGGGGCTCCAGCCCTCCCCAGCATCTCCGTGGCCTCCTCTGGCCCCGCTCCAACAGCTCCATGTCCTCCTGCTGTTGGTGGCCCCAGAGCTGGAGGCAGCACTGCGGGGGGGTCTCCCCAGAGCAGAGGGGCAGACTCCCTCCCTCGCCCTGCTGGCCACACTGCTAGGGATGCAGCCCAGGGTGTGGGGGGCTTTCTGGGCTGCCAGCGCACATTGCTGGGGTGTGTTGACCTTCTTATCCACCGACATCCCCAGGCGCTCAACAGAACCAGTGTTACCCCCTAATGAAAGTAAACTGAAGAGGGTTTCCCAGGGAAGGTTCTCCCAGGTGACACCAAGAATTAGATCTGACATTTACACTGCAGAAGCACTAACAGGTCACAGTCTCATTACTCTGCGCACTGTAAAAATACACAGTGAAATTATTTCTTTGATGAAACGGAGCAGAGTAGCTCACGCTTCATTCTAAAACGCCACAACGGCTTCATACAGCACTGACCCACGGCTGTGTTCTGAGCATCTTCAGGGCAGGTAAACTTACAGTGAACTCTCCAGTGACAGCATCGAAGCCAACGTGGATGGTGTGCTCAAAATCTGATGGTGGGGAGATTTCTGGCCTTTCCTTTTCCTTCTTCTTGCTTCCTGAAAAAGTCATTCAGATATCTGCTGAGCAAAGGTTTAAAGTCTTATTATCTCCATTTATTATAATCAATCCAAACGTTCCAACAGTTAGGATGAATGTAACCATTATTCTGTTCACTGGAGGAAGGTCTTTGCATATGCAGCACAGTGATTTGATATTTTCAAGTCGGTATAGACTTCTAAGAACCATCAACTCGTTCCATTCAAATCACTCAAACTATGGCACCCATCAAATAAGAGATTCAGAGCATCAGAGCACACTGAGCTCTGTAGAGCATATGGGACCTAAACACATACAATGTTTACAATGCAAAAAAGGGCATTTTAATACGGATTAAGAACAATCCCAAAGACAACTTCAGCTCAACCTCAAGTTCACCCTAAAGACAGTTAAAACTCAGTTGCCTCACTGCTTCAATTCAAGGTAATTAATGCAAACTAGGACTTCCTGTGATGAAGATAAGAGTTTATAGCCTCAGAGCAATTACCTAATTTAAAGGGGAAAAAGAAAGAAAGCAAGCATAATAAGAAGCAGGAACATGTAACGAGAAGGACCATGTGCACAATCCAACCTAAGTTGAATTAAATTTATAAGATGTTTTACAATGCCTGGGGCTCTAGGGTTTTGTTTTTTTATTTTTTTCTGACAAAGAGAAAATAAATAAAAATGGAAGACAATTCGTCATTACCTCGAAATATAGAACACGCCATTCTGTTCCCTTTACTCAGAAAAGGCTGGGAGTTAATTTGGGAGGGTTCAGGAACCTGTTTTCTTGTTCTTGCAAAAAAGTAAGGTAGAAACTCTCCAGGCAGAGAGATGATGCTCAAGGCCTGACCTCCCGGCCCCTCTGCTGAAAGACAGGGCTACAAAGTGTGTCTGACCCGATACCACGAGAACCCTGTGCGTAATCCTGGGAAGGTCCCTGGGCTCACAGAGCTCAATCAGCTGCATTTATTAGAGCGTGCACAAAGCCAGCAAGAACACAATAGCCCCAGGCAACGCTACAGGCTTGGGGAAGAGTGGCTGGAAAGCTGCCCAGCAGAAAAGGACCTGGGGGTGTTGGTCGACTGTGGGCTGAACATGAGCCAGCAGTGTGCCCAGGTGGCCAAGAAGGCCAACGGCATCCTGGCCTGTATCAGGAATAGCATGGCCAGCAGGAGTAGGGCAGTGATGGTGCCTCCGTACTGGGCACTGGTGAGGCCTCACCTCGAGTGCTGTGTTCAGTTCTAGGCCCCTCACTACAGGAAGGACATTGAGCTGCTGGAGCGTGTCCAGAGGAGAGCCACCAAGCTGGTGAGGGGTCTGGAGAACAACTCATATGAGGAGAGGCTGAGGGAACTGGGCATGTTTAGTTTGGAGAAGAGGAAGCTGAGGGGAGACCTCAATGCCCTCTACAACTCCCTGAAAGGAGGGTGTAGAGAGGTGGGTGTTGGCCTCTTCTCCCAAGGGAATAACGACAGGACCAGAGGAAACGGTCTGAAGTTGTGGCAGAGGAGGATTAGATTAGATATTAGGAAGAATTACTTTACTGAGAGGGTGGTCAGGCACTGGAACAGCCTGCCCAGGGAGGTGGTGGAGTCACCATCCCTGGAGGTATTTAAGAAATGTGTAGGCATGGCACTTCAGGGCATGCTCTAGTGCCCAAGATTGTTGGGTTGGGTGTCTTGTTTTGTGGGGGTTTTTTTATTGTTTTGTGTGTGTGTGTGTATGGTTGGACTCAATGATCTCAAAAGTCCTTCCAACCATGAAGATTCTGTGATTCTGAAGAATGCCCCAGCGCTCATCACCACCAAGGGAAGCAGCACACCATTTTGCTATCTAACTTCATTACCATTTTATGTCAAAAAAAAAAAAAAAAAAAACACCACAAACCCCAAAAAAGAGGTTTTTTGCTTTTTTTTTTTTTTTGCTTTGTTTTTAAATTCACGTTAAGTCATGTAGTTTCAGTAGAGAAAAAGAACACGGGGTAAGCGTAGATGGTGCTGCTCAGGGCCAGAGGATCCGTCTGAAATCCCCTCGCGCTGGCGGGAGAGGAAGGACGGGGAGCCGAGGACAATACTTACAAACGAAAAGCCATGTGGGCTGCCTCCAGCTGAACAATGCAGTGGAAAGACACGGCTATTATAAACAGGATATCTTTAATATGGCTGCACAGGTCAGAGCCAAAAAAGCAAGCAGACTGTCAAATGTTCTCATTAACATTGTTTGGTCACAGGACAGGAGAAACTTGCTTATGCGAAAATCTTTAAGGAAAGTACTGTTTCTTCCCAAACTCTTGCAGTTGTTTATTTGAAAACAAGAAAGGGGGAAAAAAAAAAGTTATATTCCTCAGGAAGGTTCCTGTTCGGGAGGAGAGCACTTGACGTGAAGGGAGAAGAGAGGCTGGTGCTCAAACCCTCCAGCATGTGCTGATGCACAAATAAACCCACTTCTTCCAAAAATACACACATCTTGTTAGCAGGGTAGGCAAGATGAAAAAAATCCCTTCTCTGCCCTCAGGAGCAGCACTTCAAAGAAGCGCAAGCAGAGACCTTCGGTCAAGAGGCAAGTCCCGTGAGTCATCTGTTGGCAGGAGGTTCTCGATGCTCTGCGAACAAGGCCACCACAGGGCCACAGTGCTTTTCAACCGCCATCAGGTCTGTACGCCACAGCTTAGTATTTAAACAGGAATCCCTTCAGCAAGGGGCAAAGCTGGTTTCCAACAGCAAACAAATCTAAGACACGGTCCCTCGGCCCCGCAGAAACAGCAGCATCCAGGCCCCCTGTTCCCCAGAGAGGGAAGACGCAGGTCCTTCAGAAGGATTCAGCAAATTAGAGAATTGCTCTGGCTGATTAAGAAAGTGCCTCAAATAGATTTAGACTCTCCTCTTCCCCAACCGAAGCCACAGGCACTCAGCAAAGGCGTCACCCAAGGTACTCCACACCCCCATCCGCAAGGACCCCGCGCTTCCCACCAGCCAACCTCCGGTGTTTCCAGCAGCCTGGTGCCGGTGGCTCCTGATGCTACACCCCAAGTTACCGAGCCAAAACCACACCAAAATGTGCCCTGGGCACATCACATGCACCGTCCCGGGTCCCACAGCAATGCCCCACAGCAACTCCTTTAATAAGTTCTGCCCAAAGACAAACATTTCTTGGTTTAGGGGACTATTTTAAAGCTTTCCAAAAACACGCGCAGGTTCTTTTGACTTCAGAAGTCTAGCCAAGGAAATTCATGGCAATTAAATACTCTAGTAAAAAGATAACTATCACCTCATTTATGCTAAACAATGGAACTGGGGGGGAGGGGGGGGGAGCCCCTCTATGACTAGGTCATTAAATAACCCCTTCTAACTCTTATGAAGATTTCAGCACAGAACCAGCTCAGACTTGGGGCAGAAACTCTGCCTTTGCTAAACCTCATGGTCTGCAGCATGTCCTCCTAAGGACAGCATGGCCCCAGCGCCACCTCCTAAGCCAGAGAAATCCCTCCGGAGAGGACCTGGCAGGGACAGAGCTGTGGCAACAGATAGGATGAAGCTGGCCAGGAGGAATCATCCGGAGATGATATGGACAGAGATCTGCTGAACAGAGCCCAACAGCGTTATCCAGTAACAACAACTCTATTCACAGCAGCCTTGTGGATCTCCTGGTAAAGGCATCCCTCCGCTTTCTGAAAAGGAGAATTTATCATTTGTGTAGTAATTGGTTAACTTTGGCACTGGCTGGAGAAGTTTTTCCCATGAAAAAACTTCTACCCCGGGCTGACAGACTGTTTTGCATACAGTCCCAATGTACCTTCAAAATCCAAGCAGGAAGTTAGTATTTCTGTAAAGCTTCTCAGCAGCAGAGTTTAAAAAATAAATTATTTTTAAATGGGCATTTCTGGTGAGGTGCGCCTCAGCCATGCTAATGAATACAACTAATATCCAAATATTGTCATTTATATTCTGCTTACATTTGACAGCCAGTTTTGCAGTCTGGAGGACAAAAAACATTTCTTTGGATGTTTATATTATCCTTGCTGCAGGTCAACCAATCAACAAGTGTTTTTCCAAATTAAAAAAAAAAAAAAAAAAAAGACAACTTTCAGATAGTTTCTTTAAGCTAGAGAATTCGATTACCATTTTTCCTAACCACATTATCTTGCCATGCAGTAAAACCTTCTGCTTTTCTTCACAAGGACATCACTTTAAATACTTTTTAGCATCTAGAAAACATAAACTGACACCATTTTCTCTGGAATGTATTTTTTCCCAGAAGAAATATTTTCTTCCATTTTTAGTTTGCATCACCAAATACCAGTAGGTACACAGACACATGCTAAACAAGTATGCAGATTAATTCTCATAGATTTGGTACACGTCAGTATTTACAGAGGGGTCTGAATAAGCTTAAGTAATGGGATGCCAAAGCAATTTCAGATGAGCCAATACAACTTTAGACAAGTCTTCAACGACCTCCTCAGCTATTTCAGCAACGAACCCACGGTCAAGATGGAAAGAGGAAACATCCAAGGAGAAGTGAAGACGCTATGAACCATCACAAAGCTCCCCAGCTGCGCTGCACCCATTTGCATTCATAATTCATTTCACAACACAAGCAAGTCTTACACAGCGTTACTAATGCAGAGCAAGGAAGATCCTCCTTCACGTGGGTTTTACGTTCTACTGCATTATATCTCTGTAAAAAAAGGGCCACAAATGCTCTGATGAACATCTAACGCAAGAGCATAACAACAAGTTCCATCCCAGCTCCTAGACCATTCTCCTAGTCTGAAGATGGACAGAGCCGATCTCTCCACCAGGTTTTCTTGCAGCACTCACCGCGACAATTTCTAGGCATTTCCTCCCATATCCAACCATACGATGGTCAAACACTAGTTTCCACAGAATTTAAGGGCTAAGCTAGAACCTGTCCTAAATAGGTGGCACTACTGACAGCACCCAGATTCAGCACCTTCACCAACCTCAGAGGCCTAGAGTCTCTCTCTTCGGGTGCTGCCACCAACCTGTAGCTTCTCACGTTCTCCTTAGAGCCTTAAGGCTCTTATTCGTGCCAGGAAGAGAGACTCCCCACTTCTATTGCTGTAATCCAGCCATGGACAGTTATTTCACAATACGTGACCTTGTGAAATAACTATTCTGCTTCCAAAAGCTACACTGGCCAAATCTTTCCATCCTCTGAAAAGGAAAACACACCCGCCATTCAGATCAGAAACTCCACCAGATCATGGAAAGCCAGATATTGGGAATGGCGGGAATCCTGCCACTAGCATGTGTTCCCAGGGTGAGGGGTGGCTGCGGAGGGACCGCTCACGCAGCCCAGCAAGGGTGAAAACCAGCCCTGGGGAAAACACTTTGCCAAGCGAATAAATAACCAGAGGAGCAAAGTCTCTTGAAACAATCCAACCTGGGTCAGCACGACTGAACCAGTCCTGCCCAGCACGCCAGCTACCAGCAGGATGAGAAGACATTAAGAGCAGCAGGGTCTTCCCCTTACACATCTTAATAGCAATCACAAAAACGCTAGCTGGTAGAGATTAATAAAATGCATAGCAGTTTCAGGTCAGGCTTATAAATCCCTGCGCGGTTTTACCATAGCAGATGTTAGAAGATATTTATATCTATGCACTGTTTTGATGTACATGGATAAAGGCATCCTGGAGAACCCGGATCAGGGCTCCAGTGCTGGACATACATTCATCATACAGAAAAGAGGACAGAAGCAAAGCACAAATACAATCCAGTTCCATTACAGCAATTTTTTTTTTCTCAGAAATCATCCTTGTTTACAGCAATCCAGGTTTTTTCCCCCACTAGTAATTAACCCTAACAGTGCAGTTACACAGACAGAAGGACTTAATTTTTCCTCAACTCTTCATTCACACTGCACCCTCCCCGCTATTTCTTCACTACGTTGTTTGTTTTTTTTTTTTCAAGTACCACAGAAATGGTCATCAACACGAAGTAACGTCCAGAACAGCTGGATGCTCAGTTTAAACTAGAAATCCGCATACAACGGTAAGTAATATGATACCCAGGAATCACAAATATTCGTTAGGCTTGTTTGGAAATGTGGGCAGCAAAGATGAGAAGAAGATGATGAACTTTAAAGTGGGCAGCAAAGATGAGAAGCAATAGGTGGTGGTTTTCCCTCAGTGAGCTATTTTTCTTACTTAGCATTTCATCTTCAAACATCCCAGTGCAAAGAGAAAAAGATGTCAGCTCACTGAACACATATATCCAACTTTCAATGCTTCCTCACATCCTCTACACTTGGACTCACTGGACTCCAATGTTTAAAGTGCTACCAAAACTTACAAGAAGAGTAAAGGAATATAATGAGTAACCTCGGAAAATAGAGGCATCTTACCTTTTTCAGTGTTAGAGAATATGTAGAGTATTTTATTCCTAGGTTTTCTCTCTTCTGGTACAGAGGGCAGGGGTTTCAAGTTGTGGTTGGCAGACAACAGGTCTTTGCCCCCCGAGCTGAAGATAGTACTGCTCATCCGGACGGGAGGAGCTGGTGGCTTGTCTTCCAGTATTCCGTGGCCAGACATGGTTCTCAATAGCTAGTGAAAGCACTGAAACAGAAATATTTGTTTTAACATAGGAAGAGAGCATAAAAGACATAGATATAGCATTTCTTCTGCTGGCCAAGAAGGGAAGGCGGTGTGAATTCAGCTCTGAGGAGCTCAGCAAGCACCGCACTGGCAGACACTGATGGAAAGGAAGCAGATCCCTTCCTCACTCCCACTTCTGGGCCACCCATTCACTCGTGCCAGAGCAGCAGTTGTGGGACAGAGTGACAAAGTTCTCCAGTGATAAAACTAGCCCAGTCAAGAAGAATAGTCACTTGTAATGGGAACCAATTCCCAGATCTGACTTGCTATCTGTTCACACAAAGGTTGCATACCCAAAAAGGACTGGACACATAAGGGCGCATGTACAACATCTTTCAGGGGTAGCTCTAGCCCAAAAAGCTTCATGCTCTAGAATCAAACACTTTTAAAAGCTTTAGGTGCTTTCCTTCTTGTCATTTATCAGACAAGATCTTGGAGAGAAAAAAACAGTTTATGTTTAGAAGTTATAATTCAGCACACTGTCCACATTAAGCGGTACTAAGAATATCTCTACCCAAATTATGCAATCTATATTAAAGAACATGGGACCACGATTCACCGGCTGCGCTCCACTTCTGGATGAGGACTTACTTTGCTTCACCACATTTGTAAAAAGAATACATGCTATCATCACAATCCTCTTCCAGTCCTTAACATGAGTGAGAGCACGAACAGATAACTGCTAAAGCTAAAACCACAGCACAATAAAGCATCTACATGACACATCCCACATTCAAGAAAATCTGCACTGGCCTTCTCTTCCTCCCCACAATATCCGGAAGATTTTTCTCTGATCACCAAGAAATAGGCAGCCTCTCTGCTCCAGAGTAAATAGCACAAAGAAAGATTCACAGAAATGACCCAGTGATGACAGCTGAAAAACAAACATGCCCCTCATTCCTCCACATGCTCAAATGATGAGCTACCTCTTTGGAACAGGAGGCAACACTTCTCCTCTGTGTTGACCTCCTCCTCCTCCTCCTCTCATGACAGTTTGGGAAATGAATAGCCTACTGGCATCTACCAGCTGCCCACCATAGTCCCAAAGCAGGACTCAGTCCCAGCCACACCACTGGAGCAATTGTGTCCAGAGGAGAGCCACCAAGCTGGTGAGGGGTCTGGAGAACAAATCATATGAGGAGAGGCTGAGGGAACTGGGCATGTTTAGTTTGGAGAAGAGGAGGCTGAGGGGAGACCTCAATGCCCTCTACAACTCCCTGAAAGGAGGGTGTAGAGAGGTGGGTGTTGGCCTCTTCTCCCAAGGGAATAAAGACAGGACCAGAGGAAATGGTCTGAAGTTGGGGCAGGGGAGGTTTAGATTAGATATTAGGAAGAATTACTTTACTGAGAGGGTGGTCAGGCACTGGAACAGCCTGCCCAGGGAGGTGGTGGAGTCACCATCCCTGGAGGTATTTAAGAAACGTGTAGACGTGGCACTTCAGGGCATGCTCTAGCGGCCGAAATTGTGGGGGTCTTTTGTGTGTGTATGGTTGGGCTCTGTGATCTCAGAGGTCCTCTCCAACCATGAAGATTCTGTGATTCTGTCTCAAAAGCATATAATGTTATCAGTGCCATTCAAAAGAGTTGGAATCATCCAATCCCAACTATCACTCCTTATTTCCAAAGTATAAATACTGTGCTACACAATGTCTCGGCACAACACAGGCATCTTGCACAACGTGGTCTTAGCAGCAGAACTAAAACCCGCTGGATTGTCATTCCCGATCATTGCGCTGGGTCTCCCCTTAGAGACTGACGGGGAACCTCGGTGAAGCTGCGCAGCACTCTCCCAGACAAACCTGCCGTCGAGCCCCACGCCAGCTGGGGGAGCGATACATAGACCTGCAACACCTGAATGTGCCTGCAGGGATGCAGTTGCGACTTGGACTGCAATTCCCATCCTCCAACAGTCTTCCAAACTCGCTTACTGATTGCTCTTTCAGATGTTGCAAGTTATCGGCAGGATCTTCTATATTTTCCAGTGCCTACACTGCAATATGGGGAAAAAATTAAGAACCCTGCAATCTAACAGCAGGTCTGAGCCGCCTAACCACAGGGATTTTAATTCCAATCGCTTTCCTAACAATACATATTGTTTGCGCAAAGTGCGTGCCATCAGTTTGAGGTGTACAAACTTCTGGACTCACCCACCAAATCAGATATAGGGTACTCAAGGGTCCTGTTGAAGTTGGGCTTGGAATGATGGCAGCACAGGGGACCATAATCCATTTCCCTTACTCTAATCAAGAGTAGGATATATGGTCCTTAGCTATCTAAACGGGACTAGACGTTTAAAAGAAAGCACTCCTCCCTTTGAACAAAGAAATACAATCAGATGGCTAGATAAAGGAGCATATCACTAACTTTAACAACAAAATGATACAGTATGTGAAGAAAGCAACATCACGAGTAGCCATTTTGTATTCTTATAAAGTAAACTCTATTATTTCCTCCATCTGTGCAGTTCTTTGAGCTGCAGGATAGTAGCAAGAGCAGGACAGAAGGGTAAACAACAGCTAACCTGCAGCCGAAACTAGACAAGAACAGGCTTGGCCCTCCAAGCCCATACTAATTCCCTGCAGGAGCCCAGCCACTGAATTCACAACGCCTTAATGTGGTATTCAGGTCGCAAATTTAAAAAAAAAAAAAGCCACACACATTTACTGCACTTTTATTTACATATTTTTAAATAAGTTTCTCACTATAGTAAAAATTCTTGATTTTCAGTGACACAAGCAGCACGAGCTGGCCAATCGCTTACTCAGCATTACAGCTTCTTGGTCTGAAACAAATTATTCCTTAGCGCCTCACGTGCTCAAGACACTGTTAAGCAGCAACTTGGAAGTGAGAATATGGAAATCCAAAACTCATCTATTCCACAAGAAAATAGGTGCTTTAAGAAACTGGCACAAGGGCGTCTGTGCAAAGTAGTAGTATACACAGTAGTATAATTTCTGGGCGGCTGTTTCGAAGACCATTGGTTAAAATAAACTGCTAGATCCAAAACTATTTTGCACAAAAGACCTTTTCAATGCACAGCAGCTTTGAATTAATAGTTAAAAGAAATTACGACAGCTCCACTCACAACAGATCGCTTCAGGAAATAGAAGTCTGATCCTTCGGTCACCATCAGAAGTTAAAAAAAAAAAAAAAAATCAATCATTTTTGTTCAGGTTCAAATCCAAACAGCCAGTCTCCATCTGACAGCTGAGTGCAGAAGAAAAGAGCAGTTTCCCCCTCCTTTCTCCTTACCCTTTCTTCATTACACAGGGAAAGTTTCCACAGCATCAGGAAGTCCTTTTGAAACTGCTGCGGAGGTTTGGCATTATGGGCAATGACTGGAGGAGGGATTAAAAAAAAAGAAAGAAAAAGAGTGCAAATAGTGCAAATACACCCTGAAGATCCTTTTCTGCTCTCTGACTCCCCCCCCAAAGAGGAAAAGGAGCCCGTTCATCTCACAGCAGCTCGGCATAACCACTCTTGCACCATCACCCAGGTGGCTGCCGTGCTGCATCACAGCTCGCATGGAGAAAGATGACAGAAGGAGCAAAGGTAATAGATGGGAGAGAACGTAATCAGGGGAAAGGGATTCACTTTCATCTTTGCCAGTGAAGGTAATACCCATAATAATAACATATTCAAGCACATCGGCAGCTCCCTCACAATCACTACTCACACTATATTTAATTACAAGAACTAGAAAGCAATGGAATGAACCACAGAGACAAGCTGTGAAGCTGCAAACAATACTTAACTACAGACTTGAGAGATTCGTTCCCACCCAAGGACAGTGCTGTAATCCACTACACTCACACACAAAAAAAAAAAAAAAAAAGACATAAAAAGAGCTAAAAGCTTTTCTCGCAACGGTTCTGCTGCTTACTCCACAGAATATACTCACAGGTACCAGTGCTGGTGACCACAAGGCTCCGAGTCTCCAGTATATGACACTACTCCCAATAGCTGTCCCCTCCTTTTGACAAAGGTTTCCTGCCCTGCACTGGGGCAGCAAAAATGGCAATACTCTTTTCATCCTCGGCAGCCTCGGACACCATCGTAACGTGAACTGCAGCAGTTGAAGAACAAACACCCTCTCTCCTCTGCTGCAGAGGCAGCAGCAAGCAGTCAGCCAGGGTCCGTGCTGTCCCGAGTCACTCACCACCAACCCTGGGAAACCTCAATCAGGTTCCTCAGAAGTGCAACTCTTCTCTTTCCACCTTGTCCCAGTGAGGCCGAGGCCAGAGCAGCGGAGGGAAGCTCCCTGTGTAGCTCAACCCACCTCTTCCTCCCAGCCCCTGGAGAGACCTGCAGTGACCGATGTGCATGTGCGTTCAGAGTTTTGTTTTTACGACGATGTTCCAGGAGTCAGTTCTGCTGATCGCCAGCTTTCTTCCTTTTGGGGAAGAAAAGGGGCCGATAACTTACAGCGTCCCCAGGTCACAGAAGAGAGAGAGCGAGCAGTTCCTGTCCCTGCCACTGGTGGGAAAACACCCAGAAACATAACCCTGACAGTGAGTAAAAGCTGGAAAGCAAAGTGAGAATTGGGCAGTGGTTTCAGAAAGCTGATGAACACACACTGCTGCAGCCCGTAAGTCTGAATGCTCTGGCTCTGACTTGGATTTTTTCCCCTCAATTCCCCCTTGTGTGAGCATAAAGCAGGGCCGCTTCCTGAAGAACTTCTTAAGTACAGCTCTTGTGCTGGTCCATGCTCCCTCGCAATGGGTAGGGAGGCGGGCAGACCCTCCCGTCCCAGCCCAAGTGGAATGCTCCCACGGCAGCAGCTCCATCACGGAGACCCCTCTCCACCACCCGCGCTGCTATTTACCTCCTCTGACTTCTGATAAGGGACATTTTTCCCCTCAAACTTGTTTGCAGAAGGACTAAAGGGAAAGAAAAGGAAAATGACTGTCTTTAATTTCATATCTGCTACAGTGCAGAGTCACGTTTTTCCTGGAGCACTTGGACTTGAGTTACTGAGTTTTATATACACATTCTGTGTGCATACACGTCAGTCGTACAGTGTAGCACCGCAAGGCCCCCAGCAGGGGTAGGAAGATGCTGCCACACGTCAAACGAAGCAGCTGGTGTAGAAAGTTCTCATACCATAATGAGTTGAATTTTGTCTTCTTAAGCTGTTCAAAAATCATGTATTTGAGGAATCTAGGCTGCACCTGTATTTCACTGCAGGTTGATGCAAAGTAAATCGGACTGCTGCTTGGGGAAAAAAAATAAAAACAACGAAACCACATCAAGCTCGGAGCCGTTTGATAACACGTACATAAATTCCTACTCCTGGCACACAATATCCTGGCTTTGCACTGCCGCTTAAGCAACAGGTCCCCGATGAGCCAGAACTAAATCAATGAAATAAATCAAATCCTCTCTATGTACATACCCTGACAGGCGGCTCAGAGCTGCAAACCGAACTCAGTTCCGTTTATTGCAGGTAAAAATGACTCAACCCATTTACTACCGGCAGTGTAAGATAGAAGGAGCAACACAAACATCAAATTCAAGCCTATTTTGCAGGGCTGAGCAAAAAGCAGAAGTAATGGATTTCAGGCTAACAGTGCATTAAGAAACATAACCACTTTGCTTTTGAAATCATAATGCTTGCTGTTCCCCTACAGCTGCAGGACCTCATTGGGACACCACCTGAGCTGCTGCAAGGAGAGCTGCAGAACATTTGGGCCACGGACACCGACAGCAGGAACGGTGCTTGAAAGCAACACAGCAAAACTGTTCGTTGTCCGGCAGAAGGAATGGAAAAATAAAAAAACAGATCAAAAGTGAAAAAAGCCCTGATGGCAACTGCGTTTCCCTGTCCCTGCTCTAGCAGAGGGCACGAGGGCTGAGAAAAATAAAAGTTATCCTTACAGCAATTTGCACGGTGGCGGCTGTCATTTGCTGTCTTCCTGTACAGCCTTATAGGGTGCTACTGGCAACATCTGTCACGCACAAAGAGTGGCGACATCCGGGACAGCCAGGTCCGGAGCAGAGGAAAACAGCAAAATAGATGTCTTGCAAACAAATCTCCAAAGCAGAAGGATGTCAAGTGAAAAGAAGCGCCGAGTAATTAAAAACAACACAGTAGGAGAGCTAGTGCGTGATGCTGCAAGAAAAGACACCTGTCACAAGACAGATTTAAGATAGTCAAGTGCCACTCTTGGTTTATATTATAAAAATACTTGTTGAACATCTCTGGAGACTCACTCCTGGTACCCTGACCCCAGACCTCCAGTGGTTCTGGTAGCCAGCTCATCCTCAGCCTCCCCACACCACCAACTTCTAATACCTGAACAAAAGTCTTACTGGAGGAGATGAGATTTCATGCTTCATTATTCTGGACAGGAGGGTGAACAGACACACACACTGCACAGTTTTCAAGTAGAGATCGGTGGGCTGCTCATTTCATCAGATATTCCATTTTCTTGGACCAAACAGATTTTGGAGTCCAAAAGCAGAATTAAATGTCTGCATATGGGTATTTTTTTTTCTCCCTTTCTTCTCCCTCCCCCCTCCCCGCCCATTTTTTTTTTTTTTAAAGGCTCCTGTTGAGCAATAGATTTCCTGTGATTAGCTCACTTAGTACTGATTATAGCTCACTTCCTCCCAGGGATTAGCTGAAAGCAGCGTTCTGACAAGTTTTTTATTCAGATGGTGCTACCTAGCCACAGCTCGCTTCCTGCCCCATCTCTAACTGCACGTTAGTTCAGCAGCTCATCAGTTTAAAATTATTTCAGCCCTGCAGAAAATTGCACAGAACCAGAAAAATCTCAGACTGTCTTCTCCACGAAAAGCACAACAAATCTGTTCGGATGTTTTGTTGCTTTCCAACTGGAAGCATTTGGATCGATGAGATTTATTTCATCAGATCCAAAAAGAAGTTTTCTGGAACAGTATGAGACTACCTTCAGAGACTGAAAACATTATCTTTTCATTTCAACTCAGAAAAGTTGTGCAAAAAAAAAGAAAAAACCAACCAACAACAACAATCAGCAGAGACAGACAAAGAACTACTTTCTCACAGACTTGGCAAACGCAGTCTCAGATCTTCTGCCTGCCAAAAGAGGACTTGTGCGAAAGCAAGAACAAGAGTAACCTTGATAATGGCCATCAGGAGCCAGCAGGATAATCCGTTCCACCTACGGTTATTAAAAACACGTGGGGATGCTCTAATGCAACACGCAGCTCTCAAAGCCTTCCCACCTCTAAAGGCAGGCACCAATGTCCACGGGACTTGTTGAAACATCTCTTTCCAGCTTTAGGGGTCTCAGATAAAAGTATTCTGTCAGTGCCAACTCACATAGCTGTGAAAGCTAACAGTTACTTTTATTTAGGAAGCCGTGCTAACCTGGGATACTCCAAACAAGCACAGATCACCCTAATTTACAAGCACAAACAAGCAAGATACCCCCTTCAAATGATGCACTTGAGAAAACAGCTAAAAAACCATCTGAGCCTGTTAAACATAAATTTTTCATTAAGATTTCAGCAAAGACACACATGAAGCAAACTGACTGCTCAGCAGGGCTGAGCTACTACCGGGGACCATAAATTGACAATGTCTTTTTTTTTTTTTTTTTTTTTTGGCAAAATTAACAGCCACAAGCACCATTTGCCTCCTTCAACCAGCAAGGCTACAACCACGGAGTTTATAAAAACATCCTTTGTTGCTGTTTTCCATTTGCTGCTACATGTGACAGAGGCAACACGTAATACCCCCGCTCTAACGATAGCGTAGGAGAACCTTTTGCAAAAATCAGACTGGATGACACACGTAACATTCCCAGCTAAATTCCTTCCATTTTGTCTTTTTCCTCAATTTCCTCATGATTTTTGCCGAGTCACACAAATAGAAGGGAAAATGTAGCACAGAGAAAAATAACTGCAGTTTAATTGGCAAGAGCCAAGAGTTGGGGCGGGGGGAAAGAAGAAAAAAAAAAAAAAGCATGGTCAAACAGAAGAAATAAAAAAAGGCAGAAAGGAAACTATCTTTTGTTCAGGAGAAGGAATAGTCTCTCCAAAACTTAATGAGATGTGCTTTCCATGAACCAAGTTATAGAAGACAAATATCCTATTCATGGGGTATTTGAAAGGGTTACTAAGGCTTCCTAAAGAAAAATATTCTTCAAACCCATTGCCAAAGTACATTACAACCTAAAGCAATTCAGCTATTTACTCCTTAAGGCACTTAGCAGATGTGCTAAGTCTTGCACTGAGAAGGAGCAACCGGTCGGCGAAAATGTCATTTTAGAAATAAAACCAGCTCCCAGCCTTCTAAGAAGCAACCAGCGGCAGACGTCACCTTCTCACCCCCCAGACAGTCGCCACCAACAAGTGTACGGCTCACTCATCCTCACCCCTTGGTACAGGCATGTTAAAGTACAACTTTCATAAAAAGGTAAGTGAAGCAGATTAGACTTCACTTTTTGACTTTTTGAATTGGGGATGGGGGGGATAATTTCTTAATTATCAGCTGGTTTGTGACTGAAAAAAATATATCAACAGGGAAAAAATCAGAAGAGGCACAGAGAAGAGACAAGATGCACAAGGATCCTGGTAAATGCCCGTTAGTGCATAGAAAATTTAAGCAAATGAATGATACTTGACTTCACCATGTACTGCAGCCACCTGCGAGTCTTGTGACACATCTCCACTTTGTCCCTTTAAGCCATGCGTAGCAATCAACTCCCACCTCAATCATCATTTCTGCTTCATAAAATAAATTTGGCACTACTGAACTGTGGTGCCATAATTTACCGTCAGTGAACTAGAAACTTTTTCCATGCTTTATTGCCTCTGAAGCAGCTCAAACCCCACAGGCAACAGGCCTCCAAAGTGACTTCCCAACTACCTTTATTTCCCATTTCCCCTAAGTTTGGCAGGAAAACTCACTCGGCGCAGCTATGACATGGTTACTGCCAGCTGATGACAGCAGTGCCCAGAAATGAGCCAGGCGGCTGAGCTGGTGGCCGTGGATACTCATTCCCATTCCCACCTTGCTCCGAGAGCAGCCCGTGCGGGTCCGCAGGGTGTGATAGACGAATTAAATCAAGAGGCATCATCTGTTTCCATCCTCTGCCGCAGGGCTGGGCCATTACCTCCTACCAGCCAAATTCAGGCCATGCCTGGTTTTATACAGCCCACAGCCACCCTTTTCCTTCAACGAACCATTGTGCAACGCTGCATAATGATAACACCTACTCAAAGGTGTTTGAAAAAGCCTATTCAGTCCTCGACAAGCAAATTACTTACCCCTCCTCTACCTACTTAAAAACCCGAGTCAACTAAAGACAGCCAAGACATCACACACAGCACATGCGAATCCACGATTCAAGGTGTTTGTGCTTACTCACATTTCACCAACTAGAAGACAATTTTCAGCCTTTATTTTCAGGAGCTGAGGTTTTCTAAAGATCAAAGGAGAATGGGGAAAAGGGCAACTAGGGAAAGTTTACAAGGGGAAAAAAAAAGTCTGCATCTCATCACTTGAGATTCTCTCTTAATTAAACCTGGCGTTTACAGGCAGGGAGGGATCACACATTCCAGAGCAAAAGTTATTTGAATAAAGGGTACCCTGCATGAGGTGCCTATACAGCTTGGGGCACTTCTGTATTTCTAACAGCATTCCCAGCTGTTTAACCTAGAGAATCACCCCTCAACACAGCAATGGTATCACTCTAAACCTGTCTGGCTACTGGTGTTGGGTGGAGAGATCACCAGTAGCTCTAATTTCCCCAGTTCAAGAGAGACAGGGAACTGCTGGAGAGAGTCCAGCGAAGGGCAACAAAGATGATGGAGGGATTGGAGCATCTCCCTGATGAGGAAAGGCTGAGAGAGCTGGGGCTCTTTAGCCTGGAGAAGAGAAGGCTGAGGGGAGACCTTATCAATGCTTCCAAGTATCTAAAGGGTGGGTTGAAGGAGGAGGGAGCCGGACTCTTTTCAGTGGTTCCCAGTGACAGGACGAGGGGCAACGGGCACAAGCTGGAGCATTGGAAGTTCCATTCAAATAGGAGGGAAAACTTCTTTCCGGTGAGGGTGCCAGAGCCCTGGAACAGGCTGCCCAGGGAGTGTGTGGAGTCCCCTTCCCTGGAGATCTTCAAGACCTGCCTGGATGCAGTCCTGAGCTGAGTGATGTGCTCTGGGCAACCCTGCTTCGGCAGGGGAGTTGGGCTAGATGATCTCTAGAGGTCCCTTCCAACTCTGACAATTCCATGATTCCGTAATAGAAAGCAAAGGCTTTTTTTAACCTCTGGAAATATTATTAGGCAACAGTAGGACAACACCGTGGCTTACCCATCCAGATTAGAGGTCCAGGGCTAACTGGAAAGAGAGAAGGAAACATGCAGTGTGTACCAGGATGGCAAAAAAAAAAAAAAAAAAAAAAAAAAGGAAAGAATCCAAGATGAAGGGATATGCCACTCCCCTCATCACACTGGTAGAGCTGTCTAATGTCAGCTACAGAAAAAATTAAATAATAAGTGAAAAGAAGAGGGAAATAGCTCCCTGCAGAAAAGCTATCTTTTTCATATTCAGGGCAGAGCTCTGTTTCTCTCCGGTGGCTGGCCAAGGCTTGCTCCAACCCCAGTTACCGCCAGCCAACAGCAGGAACTTAAGCTCAGCTCCGCAGCCCTGGGGGCCAAACCCTCGACTCTTCTTGCAGGGCTGGAAAACAGCACCAGCCCGGCACAAAACGTCACAGAGGGAAATCCCGCCTCTCCCAAGTCGGTGTTCCCAGCCACGCACACACCAGTGGACACCAGTACAGCCCTGCCGCCCAGGTGATCGCAACCACTTGGAACGGTTCACCCGTTTGCCAAAACCCCTACGTGAACAGACCCAAGCTCAAAATGCTTATTTCTCAATACCCACACTGAGCATAAATTCACCCAGAAACAGCAAAACTTACAAGAAATCAAACGTGGGATCTGTAAATACAAAAAGCACTTGAGCATGGTGAGAAGTCTTTCAAAAAAAAAAAAAATCAAAACAAAAAGAACCGCAAAGAACAACCAAACCAGAGACAACTTGGGTGGATACAACTCATTTTCTAGGCGTAGTCTAGCAGCACCATACAGAAAACTAGAGATTATTTCTCCTGGGAGAATTATATTCCATTTGTGCCACAAGAGACAAGTGCAATGGCTTCTTCGAACACTCAAGATTCCTACCTGAGAAGAGCTCCCTGCAGCATCCTGCCCCTGCACCAGGCCACTTCACTGGCCACCAGCTGGGAAGGCTCTTCTCGGCTAGTATGCACATATCATAGAACAGAATCATAGAATCGTCTGGGTTGGAAGGGACCTTTAAGATCATCTAGTCCAACCATCAACCTAACTTTGATGAAAAAACAAAAGAAAACCGTACAACATCCCCCCTCCCCCCCCCCCCCCCCATCACTAAACCATGTTACTGAGCACTATGTCAACCCACCTTTTGAAAACCTCCAGGGATGGTGCCTCAACCACTGCCCTGGGCAGCCCATTCCAAGGCTTAATAACCCTTTCCATGTAAAAATTTTTCCTAATATCCAACCTGAACCTCCCCTGGCACAACTTGAGGCCGTTTCCTCTTGTCCTATCGCCTGTTCCTTGGGAGAAGAGATCAATTCCCACTTCTCTACACCCTCCTACCAGGGAGCTGTAGAGAGTGAGAAGGTCTCCCCTCAGCCTCCTCTTCTCCAGGCTGAACACTCCCAGCTCCCTCAGCTGCTCCTCACAAGACTTGTTCTCCAGACCCCTCACCAGCTCCGTTGCCCTTCTCTGGACCCGCTCCAGCCCCTCAATGTCTTTTTTGTGGTAAGGGACCCAAAACTGGACACAGTCCTCAAGGTTGGACCTCACCAGTGCCAAGTACAGGGGGACCATCACCTCCCGAATCCTAGTCACCACGCTGTTCCTGATACAGGCCAGGATGCTGTGGGCCTCCTTGGCCACCTGGGCACACTGCTGGCTCATGTTTAGCTGACAGTTGACCAACACCCCCAGGTCCTTTTCTGCCAGGCAGCTCCAGCCACTCTGCCCCAAGCCTGTAGCATCCATAGGGTTGTTGTGACCCAAGGGCAGGACCTGGCACTTGGCCTTGTTGAACCTCATCCCATTGGCCTCAGCCCATCCATCCAGCCTGTCCAGACCCCTCTGCAAAGCCTTTCTATCCTCAAGCAGGTCAACACTCGCACCCGACTTGGTGTCCTCTGCGAACTGACTGAGGGTGCACTCGATCCCCTCGTCCAGATCACTGATGAAGATGTTAAAGAGAACCAGCCCCAGTACCGAGCCCTGGGGGACACCACTCGTGACCGGACACCAACTGGATTTAACTCCATTCACCACCACTCTCTGGGCCCAGCTGCCAGCCAGTTTTTAACCCAGTGGAGAATACTCCCATCCAAGCCATGGGCAGCCAGTTTCTCCAGGAGGATACTGTTGGAGACTATCAAAGGCCTTACTATAGTCCAGGTAAACAACGTCCACAGCCTTTCCCTCACCCACCAAGCAGGTCACTTTGTCATAGAAAGAGATCAGGTTTGTCAAGCAGGACCTGCCTCTTGTGAACCCGTGCTGGCTGGGCCTGATCACCTGGGTGTCCTTCACAGACAAATGGCACAAGCCTTAAGCCCTCTTAGAAGCCCACACAGCTCCTAGGCTTTGCTCTCACCAGAAAAACTTACAAATCAGTGCAGTCATGGCAGCGCTGCTGCCACCAGGGTCTTGCCCACACCAGGATGCTCCCCCCACCGCAGCCAGGCTGCTTTGGGTAACAGGAAAAGTACAAAGCAATTCTTATTGCTGCAATTGCCTGGGGGAAAACTGGGAACAGGGGACAGCAACAGACTCGTTCCCCAGCAAACAGTTAGCAATACGCAGCCATAGAGCTTGACAGGGAAGCAGGGCATCCCATGAGTTGGGAAGAGAGGCTGTCAATTCATTAAAAAATAATAAGCAACACCAAATATGAATGAGAAAGCAACACGCTGAGGAAGGGTCACCCCAATATTTCTCTACCAACAGCAGCTCAAGACAGTAGGATGGCATCAGCTCCGAGTAAAACACTCCCCGGAGCTCAACAACAAAACCTCAACCCTACTTTTGCCCGCAGCGAGCTCCTACCAGCGTTCCAGGAGTGTCACGTTCAGAGAGAACTTCATTACGCTGCTGAAGCTTAAAGTTTTACAAATTTAATATGAAGAGACAAGTGACTAGCAATTTGCATATTTTCTCCTGGCATATTTAGCTCTATTAACAGAGATAAAGGTGTCTAGATGGGGCATACAACCAAATTCTGCAGTCTTTGCACATCCCCAGCAATAAACAGTACAAGAAGCACAAACTGTAGCTGTCACAACTCAAATCAACACGAATTCCTGAGATCCCTACACACACAAAATTTTGGACGTGAAGACCTGCCATTCATCAACAGAAAAACAGCGAAGCCTAACACCAAGAGAACACCACGGGGAAAAACGAATGAGGCAAACTGGCTCTGGAAGTCATTCACTCGCCTTCACGGAATCACGGAATTGTCAGAGTTGGAAGGGACCTCTAGAGATCATCCAGTCCAACTCCCCTGCCGAAGCAGGGTTGCCCAGAGCACATCACTCAGGACTGCATCCAGGCGGGGCTTGAAGATCTCCAGGGAAGGGGACTCCACACACTCCCTGGGCAGCCTGTTCCAGGGCTCTGGCACCCTCACCAGAAAGAAGTTTTCCCTCCTATTTGAATGGAACTTCCAATGTTCCAGCTTGTGCCCGTCGCCCCTCGTTCTATTGCTGGAAACCACTGAAAAGAGTCCGGCTCCATCCTCCTTCAACCCACCCTTCAGATACTTGGAAGCATTGATAAGGTCTCCCCTCAGCCTTCTCTTCTCCAGGCTAAAGAGCCCCAGCTCTCTCAGCCTTTCCTCATCAGGGAGATGCTCCAATCCCTTCATCATCTTTGTTGCCCTTCGCTGGACTCTCTCCAGCAGTTCCCTGTCTCTCTTGAACTGGGGAGCCCAGCACTGGATGCAGTATTCCAGTTGTGGCCTCACCAGTGCAGAGTAGAGGGGGAGAATGACCTCCCTCCACCTACTGGCCACACTCTTCCCTACGCAGCCCAGGATCCCATTGGCCCTCTTGGTGACACGGGCACATTGCTGGCTCATGGAAAGTTTGTTATCCACCAGGACTCCCAGATCCTTCTCCTCAGTAGTGCTTTCCAGAAGATCCACCCCTACCTATATTGGTGCCTGGGGTTCTTCCTCCCCAGGTGCAGGACCCTACAGTTACCTTTATTAAACCTCATTAGGTTCTTCTCTGCCCAGCTCTCCAGCCTGTCCAGGTCTCGCTGGATGGTGGCACAGCCCTCTGGAGTGTCGGCCAGCCCTCCCAGTTTGGTATCATCAGCGAACCTGCTGAGGATACACTCTGTCCCCTCGTCCAGGTCATTGATGAATACGGTGAACAAAACTGGACCAAGTATTGACCCCTGGGGGACACCGCTGGTTACAGGCCTCCAACTCGACCCTGCTCCATTAATCGCAACCCTCTGAGTTCTGTCACACAGCCAGCTCTCAATCCACCTCACTGCCCCCTCGTCTAGCCTTAGTGCCCCAGAGCTCTTCCCGGGCCACTGCCCGCTCTGCCTGGCAGGCTCTTCGAGCTTTTCTACTTGAAAATTATTTGCACACATTCAAGCAACGTATTAATGTACAGTTTGAGGCAGCAAATCCCCAAAATTTGGGGAAATGTTCTTCTATGTCTTTCAGGGAGCCAAAAAACCTGATACCAGAATGAGTTTTTCTTAAAAAAATTTTCTAATTTTTTTCCTTTTTAAGTCATTCCTAGTAAAACTACTCTCACTCTTCTTTCTCATAAACAAGTATTTACCTAAAATGCTGAAGAAACTAATCCAAATCCACTAGAACTGGGTGCACAAGCTACAAGTCAAAATATATTTAAAAAAAAAAAAAAGTCAGCCAAAAAAGTTTAAATTGTATCCTAATTCAAAACCAACACAGCTTTATTCCTCATATGCTGATGTGGAAGCTATTTTTTTGCACAGCCTACAAGAAAATTATAGATACCAATAAGCATTAAAAAAAAAAAAAATTAAAAAACCCAAGCTCTTCTATGTATTATTATTACTATGTATGCTTCTTACAGCTCACAAATCAAATGTATGATAAAAAAATCATAAATATATGTGTATATAAATAAATGTACAATGGTTTAAACACCAATCGTGAGTTGTCAAACAAATTTATCAAAATTTCGAAGTGATGTAATACGTCCTACCACTTTATGTTAGCACACTTTGGAGAAGTTACTATTTTATCCCTGCTTTAGTGATGTGGAATTAGACAGAAATCATCTATAGCCATATAAGATTGTTTATATAGCATGCTGCAGCTCCAGGACCACAAAAAAAAAAAAAGATTTTATAGCTCAAGAATAAAATACTTTAAAAAAAAAAAAAAAACAAAAAACAAAAAAACACCAAAATGAAGAACAGAGTTACCATCTGAATAGACAAAAGGACTGTGAAAACTACACCACGACATGACAACCAGGACTCTGTGAAGCAGAAGAGCTTCCAAAGGAAGCTGTCAAGTTAAAATAATATTTAAACAGTTGACAAAACATAATATTGACCTTAGAAAGCTGCAAAAAGACTTTAAAAACCTACTTATATCGTTGTACAAATTATGACAGGAGTTTAACAAAGAAGCATACATGAGAGAGCAAACACCATGTGAAAGATCGCTATTGCTGATTACACGTTGTCTTTGGGCATCTCTCAGGTTGCTTAACAATTTATACAAGATGTTAAGCAACTGTAAACGTGATCTTACTATTCAAAGCGTTTCCTTAGGGTGTTTTATGCCATTAGTATTTCAGCTGTCACAGCTGAGCTATAAGGCCTGGCCTGTCTACACAAGGATGCTGCAGCACCCGGAGAAGTTTAAAATTAAGTAGCACCCGGAAAAGTTTAAAATTAAGTAGCCTTTCCAGCTCCACATATTATAACTATGTACCAGGTCAATAAAAAATGAGTGAAATTCTTCTGGACAGAATCATAAGGTTTCAGTGAAATATTACAGAGCAAGAGTAAAGCTTCAGAGAATGCATTTTTATGAGGCTTAGGCACTTACAAATGAAAAGGATGCAGTTCTTAAACCTCGCTCTACCTTATTATCTTGCTCCAACACCAGTTGTGCAATTATAAAGAAGCTGAAGATGTTTGTGAGGATGAGACTGAACTCACATAAAACAGGCCTCAAAGACTAACGTCTACCATCTACGAAACAAAAACTCATCCATGAATGAAGGCTGCCATCCATGAGGTCCTCACATACGCGCATAGCACCCCAACAAAAAATTTAAGCTACTGACTCTAACAGAAGTAAGAGATAAGAAAGCTACTGACTTGAACAGAAATAAGAAATAAGCCCCTCGTGTGAGGGGCTCTAATTCCATTGCAAGGGATGCGTAACAATCATCTATGAAAAAACAGAAGACAGACATCGCTCGTGCTGTGCCATCAACACAAGAACTTAGACGTGAGGTACAACATTACCTTAATCTTCAGCACCAGCTGAGCCCTAAATCACAGGAAGGTGGAGGATCTATGAGGCAGGCACCGCTCTGTGATTGTCTACTCCTACATCTGAAGGTGCTGCAAAACCAGGGTCCTTGCAGGCAGCACCTGAGGCAAGTCCTGGGCCACATCCTGGCTCCAAAAAGCCATGTGAGAAAGTCCTCACACCGAAGCTGGTATCCGTCAAGAAGAGACTGCAGTCAGTACCTTGGGTGAGACAGTGATGACCTGACCCAGCACAACAACTTTATGCCTACCACGTCTTCCTCTTTTTAATTTACAATACTATTAGCTGCTATTAGTGAGTCCGAACACGTGAACGAAGGCATAAAACATTTTTGTTGCAATAAATCAGCATGGAAGACTTACAAATTCTGTGAGTATGAGAATTCAAACAAAACACTTTTTTTTTTTTTAATACCAAAAAAAAAAAAGTCTCCTCTCATAAAATACATTTTAACTTTGGAAAACAGTTAACCCTGATATAATACCTTTAGAGGTGGTCAACTTTCCAAGAGCTTGTCATCTAAGGAAAATTTTCTCAGGTCCTTTCAATTCTGTTAAGAAAACAGGAAGTGAATTTCAGTAAGCCGTTTCAAAAGAGTAAAACAGAGATAAAGATCTCTATTAAACTTGGCAACAAAAAGAGAGCCCCCAAAATATCAGTCTGAACAGTCACTTGCCACCAGTCTATCACCACACTGCTCACTGGAAGATGGACTACCATCCACCCTTGATGGAGCACATAGGCACTATGTGTGAAGCCAAACAAAAAGCACTAATGATACCCGTACCACCTTTAGGAAATTAAAAACATGAACAAGAGAAAGGGACAATGAAGACCCCAAATGTTGAGGATTACTGACAAGTTATCTGATAACATGGCAAAACCGTTAAGGGTTAGGAAGAGAAAGCTGTTTCAGCAGCGTAAGAACACGATCGCTCCTGTTAACAAGAGCACCACGGCACACAAGTTACATCTATTTCCAATCTTGACCAAGACCCTCAAAACAAAGAGATTTTAAGTTGCAGTTTTAAATTTGGAAAGCTAGCATCTCACTTCGGCCCATGGGCTTTGGAAGGGCTAAGGAAGTAAAATACAACCATCACCAGTCGTTTAGCCAAATAAGACCTGGTAGAAAAGTACTGCCAAAGACTAAGTTCCAGAGATTTTCAATACAAGGAGGATCCCCAACGAGTCAGGCTCGAAGGGTTACGAGATAAAAGTCAGTGCCAGCCATGTCTCTGACAAGTATCTCTTCGCAGCAATGAGGGAATGGGAAAAAAACTATGCAAATCCTGTTAGCGTTAATAGAAATTTTGTTTTGCTGGAGAAACTAAATCATCGCTACCATGAATTAAACCAAATTAAAATCTTAGTATTTTCACTTATCCTTCAATTCTTGCAGTTTACTCCCCCATCCTTCTTTCAAATTTATTTTTTTAAGACACTAAAACTTCAGATGCTCCAAGCTCTAGTAACATTCTAGATGTTAACATAACACTCTGTGTATGCGCTATTATATAGGTTTACCAGGGTCCTAACTCCTTCCACCAGCAATACTTGATCCAGTTTTACCAAGCATGAGTACATTTGCTTGTGCTGCAAAAATCCTGTAAGACTTTCCAGCATACACACAACAAGCCCAGAAGAATGAGAATTATGCACCTCAGAAATAAAATATTTTACAGTGGAATAATTATTAATAAATAAGAAAATAAAAGACATCACAACCGCACCCTATAACGCACAGCCCTGGTTGTGAAGAAAGCATCCAAACCAGCTGTACTGATCTATTCTGAATTTTTATTTTCCATTTCCAACAGCTACCTGGAAAAATAATCTTACATCTAAAAATCTCAACACCAATTCTCTCTTAAAAAAAAAAAAAACCAAAAAAACAAACCACCACCACAAAACAGTACTATACTACATATATAAAATCCCCACAAATAAATAAATCCAGAAGGGCTGGAAAGAAAAAGTAACATTCACGAAAGCAGTGAGTCACCGCCGCTGCCAACACATACTTGGGTTACTGGGAAATAGTTCTCATCCCAGCACTCTGCCGTACACTCTGCCACATGCCAGAAACAAAAAACAGAAGGAGGTACTTGCATGGATTTCCTGACTGCGGCAGTCGGGGCTCTCTTTACCACAAAGAATTACTTCGTGAGCTTGGACATTAGTATCAAAAAGCCTTGGCATGTTAGCACCGGATTAAAATTAACTGTTCTTGTTGCTAAATATCTTTGAAAATCCTGGACTTCACTTGCACCCTTGAGCGGAAAAGGGAAGGAGACAAGCAAAAAAGATTTTGCGAAGTATTTCACGCTTGCTGATAATATCCCAACTCTGAAAATCAAATGTTTCACATAATTCATTTTTGTAATGGTGACGGCTAGCGTTTCACACATTGGAAAAAAGGCCTCTTTCAAAGTAATAAATCATTTAATGACATTAGAAACCCATGTTTATGCCATAGAAAACGATGCTAGTATTCTGTGATGGGATCTACAAATCAACAGCCATATGTTCACTTTGTGTTTGATCCAAAATAACATTCCCAAAAGCTCAGAAGCACAGGTGAAGGAGGCAGGAAGAGCCAAAAGCCAGACCCACAACTTGCCAGCGAGTACGAACAAGTCCCTCGGTGTCCGATCATTGAGCAACATTTTCTAGCCAAGTTCAACATCAGTGATTCCTTTTCCATCAGTTTAGCTCCCCGCAGCAGATCACCGCAGATTCAGGGGTGCCTCAGCGCTTGCTCCCCCAAGTGGGTAGAAACAACTGGTTTGGGGCCAGGGGAGAGAACAAGACCCTCCCCTCCTTTCCCCTTCCAACCCAAACTCTCATATTTACCCAGGTGTGAAATCAAGCTGCACCCTTACAGTCACCTATAAATCAGTTGCAGCAGGTGGACTTGACAGCCTGGTAAAAACCTCAAGTACCCAGCATTTTTAACACTAGCATAAAACACCAAGTATTTCATGAACTGCAACCAACCTGTTGGCCCAAAGCAAGCAAAGGCGGTAACAGCCAAATAAAATGATCACTACCATGAATTAAACCAAATTAAAAACCATTTCATCTTAGTATTTTCACTTATCCTTCATTCTTTCAGTTTATTCCCCAATCCTTCTTTCAAATTTCTTTTTAAGACTTTAGATGCTCCAAGCTCTAGTAACGCTCTGTATGTGCTATTATATAGGTTTACCAGGGCAGGAAGTCAGCCAGGTTCAGAAGAAGAATCAACTAAGAACCAAACGCTGCCCAAGCCGACCACTAACCCCATCGCCACGTTCCGTATTCCCAAACTACACGAGCTGCGAAACTGAAGTCACATTTTTTTATGCCACCAAGTAGCCACTGCTGAACTAGGAGTCATCTCTCAGCAGGTTCACGGCACAGCAGCGGGAAAACTGACGCAGTGTGCACATTTAGAGCAAGGTGTCAGTGGGAACAGGCCAAAAAGAGCTTACAGACAGGGAGCTGGGACTCCATGTGGATGAGTGTGGATCAGGTTGGGGGCTGACCTGCTGGAGACCAGCTCTGAGGAAAAAGACCTGGGAGTCCTGGTGGACAATAGGATGACCACGAGCCAGCAATGTGCCCTTGTGGCCAAGAAGGCCAATGGTCTCCTGGGGTGCATCAGGAAGAGTGTGACCAGTAGGTGGAGGGAGGTCATCCTCCACCTCTACTCTGCCCTGGAGAGGCCCCATCTGGAGCACTGTGTCCAGTTCTGGGCTCCCTACTTCAAGAAGGACAGGGAACTGCTGGAGAGGGGACAGCAAAGGGCTACAAAGATGACGAGGGGCCTGGAGCATCTCTCTGATGAGGAAAGGCTGAGGGACTTGGGTCTTTTTAGTCTGGAGAAAAGAAGGCTGAGGGGGGATCTGATCAACGCCTATAAATACTTCAAGGGTGGGTGTCAGGAGGATGGGGCCAGTCTTTTTTCAGTGGTGCCCAGGGACAGGACAAGAGGAAATGGGCACAAACTTGAATATAAGAAGTTCCACCTAAACACCTAAAAGAAGGAGGAACTTCTTTCCTGTGAGGGTGGCAGAGCCCTGGAAGAGGCTGCCCAGAGAGGTGGTGGAGTCTCCTTCTCTGGAGACATTCCAAACCCGCCTGGACACGTTCCTGTGGGACCTGCTCTGGGTGACCCTGCTCTGGCAGGGGGTTGGACTAGATCATCTCCAGAGGTCCCTTCCAACTCCATATCATTCTCTGATTCTGTGACTGTTCTCTCCCTTCGGCCTGTTCTCCTCCTGCTGGCATTTTAGACAGCCTCCGGCCTGTGGGACTGATGTGACCTGCCCCATAGCAGGAGAGGGAGACCCTTTCAGTGACCTCCTAAATTCCAAAGAGGCCCTTTTCATCAGCACCTGGAATTGGGCCAGAAATTGTTTTTCCTCAATTCTGATATCCTGAATTCTAGCAAAAAGGTCAAAAATGTTTAATTTCTTGTCCTATGAATTCCTGATCGGACAAACAGTTTAAAACAGAAGAAAAAAGTTGAAAGACTCTTACAATTCTTCTCTTTTACCTTTTAAGTAATGTTTTGGAATTTTAGAAGTTGCTCACTTTAAAACATTAACAAAACTTATTAAACAATTTTTTTTTTTTACACCCTATAGCAGACAATATACAAGCTGAAGCGTGCTTTCAATTCAGCCCCTTCCCATGAGCTTCCACAAGAAACTGCCCAGCCAGGTTCTGTCTGACCTCTGGGTAAGTGAAGCTCAAATCCCCATAAGATCCCTTTAAAAAGAGGGTGGCCTTTCACAGTAGGCAGGCTTAGGTTAAACATACTTTCTCATTTTCATTCCTCCAGGTTCTCATTTGATCTGAGACTTTTTCAAGAAGAAAGAGCTTAAACATTCAAAGGTGATTTTCAAAAGCATCTTCTAGAAACAGCTTTTTCTCTCACTTGTCCAAAAGACACCTCCATTAGTTCTAGCATGATTGAAAATGAAGAACAAATACAACTTAGAGCAAGAAGTATTACATTTGTTTCCAAAATAAACCCCAAATTATTGGGCAAAATTCTAATGTCACTCATTAAAGCAGCTACAGGAAAGCCTACCTACGCTGACAGTTACAAACTCCTGTGGGTACGCACCGAGCCAAACATCCAGCACCTAAACAGGAAGCAAAAAACATCAGAAAAAAAAACCCCAAAAAACTAGATGTTGAATTGGAGAGGCTTTTTAGTGTATTTCCACCCCTTAATACACCTGCCAGCTGCCCTCAGTCTGGTTCCCATTACGTTAAAACCCTTTCTTAACGCCACTTTTAAATCACACTCACCACTGCCCTAACGTGTTGGTTCCTTCCTACGGCAGCTTTGCTTTGAAATGAAACTACAGAATTCGAAAGAATCAAACCTGTCTTATCAAAATCACTCCTTTAAAGATGGGAGACAATTTTTGCTAGTTGGCAGAGAGAACGGCCCTGACCAAACACTGAAATGCAGCAGTTGTTGGCAACGGGTAGCCAACATCTGATCTTCCAGGACAACATCCAGTGTTTCAGTAACGACCTCAAGCTGCTTAAGGGTAGAACTTTGGGCAAAGTTGTCATTGCCAGAGCTACACCAACCCGGGGCTTAGATCTTTTGGGAAATGACAGCCTATCCATTAGACAAAGCACCTAATACTTTCTAGGAATCTTAAAAATATTCTATTTCCCTAGAGAGGTGTTTTCATTAAAACACTGCTGACATCATTAGCAGCTGAAGCAAAGATTTTTAAAAGCCTTTTGAGATTTATGAACAAAGATCAGATACATCAATTTGGGAATTTCAAAATCCACTTGTCTTGCCTGAAGAAAAAAAAAAAAAGAAGCTTCACCAATTGTTCACAGAATAATTTGGGTTGGAAGGGACCTTAAAAGGTCATCTAGTCTAACCTCAATTTCTGAAGCATTTCAATTTAGTGTTACCTCAGCCTTTCGATAGCACAAGGAATTCCTGTTGTGAATTCACAGATAGGGTGTGTCTAATTACCCAAAATTTATCTAAACAGCAAAAATGAAAAGTCCTGTCTATTTTAAGACATGTTCCTAACATTTCCATCTCTGCCTGCCTGCCAGGTGAGACATTTTCAAAGCCTGATTAAGCCCTGTGCCCAGCTGGGAAAATAGAAAGAAGCTGAGAAAATACAAAGAACGATCAACTTAAGAACCCTTAAGCCTTCAGGGAATGCTGCAGTGTTTCCTTGCTAAAACGAAACTGTTTTCAAAACGGCTCCTGTCTTCAAAACCGCAGCTTGCCCAAGGGTTTTCCCTCTGCGAGCGCCCTGGACCCCTTTCCTCTTCCCCACCTACTGCCTGCCATCCCCCCACACAAGCACGGCTGCTCTCCCACCAGTCACAGAATGATATGGGGTTGGAAGGGACCTCTGGAGATGATCTAGTCCAACCCCCTGCCAGAGCAGGGTCACCCAGAGCAGGTCCCACAGGAACGTGTCCAGGCGGGTTTGGAATGTCTCCAGAGAAGGAGACTCCACCACCTCTCTGGGCAGCCTCTTCCAGGGCTCTGCCACCCTCACAGGAAAGAAGTTCCTCCTTCTTTTAGGTGTTTAGGTGGAACTTCTTATATTCAAGTTTGTGCCCATTTCCTCTTGTCCTGTCCCTGGGCACCACTGAAAAAAGACTGGCCCCATCCTCCTGACACTCACCCTTTAAGTATTTATAGGCGTTGATCAGATCCCCCCTCAGCCTTCTTTTCTCCAGACTAAAAAGTCCCAAGTCCCTCAGCCTTTCCTCATCAGAGAGATGCTCCAGGCCCCTCATCATCTCTGTAGCCCTCTGCTGTCCCCTCTCCAGCAGTTCCCTGTCCTTCTTGAAGTAGGGAGCCCAGAACTGGACAAGTCAGAGCCCAGAGCTTCCCCTCTTCCTCACACAGGCCTGTGCCCACCGTGTCCTGTGGCCGCACTATACCAGGAGGCTGGAGAAAACACTCATTTTTGTCTAACATAAAATCCTGCAAATCCCGAAAGCTCACAGGAGATGTGATCTCCTCCATGGTGCTCCCCAGGTCAAATTGACCTTGCTGAGATGCAGAATCAATGCAGCCCCGGCCAAGCGCTGCATTAAGAGGACTGTACTGTTCCTGAGAGTCAACCTGGTAGCTGAAGTTGGCACCCAAGCGCTTGGAGCGATGAGTTATCTTTAGCAGCGCTGCGCCTGACAGGGCAAGCAGTAACCTCAGCATTTGCAACGCTAAACTCCACTGGAAAGGCTCCTTCAGATGCTGTTACTACCACAGCAGGTACAGGAACCTCTCCAAGGGGATGTTGTGTGACTACAGAGCTCTCCCAAAGTTTTGGGCCAGACAGTCAGATTTGATTTACATTTAGGAAGGAGGTGCCTCCTTGGAAAACTAAAAATTGAGCTTGCTGTAGCCTTTCTGAATCTCTCTCCTAGTCCAAGAGAGTGCCTCTGCTTTGATAAGCACAGAGCAGAACTGATGGCAAAAAATATGTTTCTAGAAAAAGAATGGAAAGCTCCACAGACACCTTCTTGTGTCAACTCAGTTGCACCTTTTCCCAACTTCCAGCAGAAATACAATTCATTAGGATGCACAATGCCTGGCTGCTGAAGTCTCCTCCTTCCCCTTGCTCTCCCCATCCCCACGTCTCCACTACCTTCTCCACCTCCTGGACGCTTTGCTGAATGGACTCACTTTCAAAGCTTTCTGCCCGGCCTCCCAGTTCCCGAGCCCAGGACTTTCATCTCAGCTGGTGTTATCACTGGGCCCGGCCATCTAGAACAGCATCTCTGTAACTAGGGGTTGTTTTCAGAACAAATAGCTTTTTCTTTGTTGTGGCTGCCGCACAGACACGTCAATAAATGTGTGTTTTGTGAGAAACGAGTATACTGGCACAACACTCGCAGGGAAGCTCCCAGCGCCTCAGAAACCTCCTAATGCAGAAAACAGATAAAAGGTAGAAGGAAAAAAAAAAAAGAGAAAAAAAAAAAAAAACCAAGACTGATGCAAGAACTCTGAAGCAGAAGTAGCTCTTGTTAGTACAACACACAGACCTAGATTCAGAGCCCTAAGGCTTTTCATACCATCACAAGAACAAAATCTGCAGCATCAATTCCCTTAACACTTCTCCTAAAGTTATTTAGAAAACAAAGGTGCCTGAATAATTTTCTCTTTGAAACGTAACCGAAAGGCTGAGTTAAACAGCACAAGCATCCATGAGTGTTTAAAAGGATAGATTTTAAAATAAGCACCAGATTAGACCTGCCATACACGGCCAAAGCATTCACCCATCCACGCCAGCATCCGGCCCAGAGAGGGAACACAAGCAGGTGCCTCCGGAAAGACACTCCCCCGGTCGCCCAAAGGTCCAAGCTGTAACTCGGTACCAATCTCACCCCAGTCAATCAGCCTCCGACAAGCTGCTGCAGGGCGTCTCGGAAAGCACACACCTCGGATGCGCCAAAACACACTGCACCCTGCTAAAAAGTGCAAGATGTAGAGACAGAGGGATTATTCCCCATTTCATTGCCCAACGTTTTTGTTTCAAACCTATGTCTTCACAAAGCCAAGTCAAATACCACAGCTCAGACGACACAGAAGAGCTGAATAACTCTTTCTCAAGCATTTCTGTTCTGGCCTCAAGAACTGAAATACCCAACCAGTGAGGTTCAGAGTAAGGTTCTTCCTTCCTCTAAAACATTACTCAGTGATATTTTTTATTTTAAAGTGCTCCTAAGATCTTAAAGATTCTACTCAAAAACTCATAACGCAAAAGTGTTGCATTTTTACATTTCTATGTTGCTCCTATTTCAGTTTGTAATAAAGAAATGACTAATTTGTCAGTTCTCTGGTAATATAAAACCGGAACAGTTCATTTGGCTACGCACGGATATTTCGAAACCTGCCTCCACAATATCTCCGTGAATTAAATTACCTCCGTCTCCTAAATGAAGAAACGGAAGCATGAAGTAGTTAGTCCCCCTTTTTTTTAGGGAGGTACCACCCCAGGGCTGACAGCGTGAGGACACTCCATCCTGCAAAGCAGAACCCAGACTTTCACAAGAGCGGGCCTGCTTTTTCAAGGATAAAAAACACCCCCTCCCCTCCCCAAAGAAAAAAAAAAAGACAAAACCAGAGAAAGACAGAAATAAGAAGGTTTAAAAAAAACACAATACACCATGGATTTTGGTGCACCTAACGTTGCTATCATCGCAAGCCGTCCAAAGCAATGATTATTAAAATGCTGCAATATGTGGACTGTCTTCACTCGCCGTAGGGCGGCAGATGAACAGGTTTATCGTAGCTGGCGGCAAAGTGCGAATGTTGCTCCTGGAGGACGCTCTGATGAACTCCCTGCTCCCAAACCAACCCCTGGGCAGCTGCTCACACCCAGGAGGCTGAAACCAACTTTATGCTCCCGGAGCAGCTTACCGTTAAACACCTAAACCGGCCTGTGTGGCTTTGACAGAATAAATACAAAAAGCAGCAGCAAGAATACAGCAGAAGAGGGAGGGAGGAGAAAAAAACAAGCAGGTGAAGGGCACGAAGAGCAACAGTTTGCAAGTGGCATGGAAGGATATGGGCTGAGGGACACCCAGGCAGGACAGCGGCTGCCGAGACACCGGTGCATCGCCTGCATGGGGCAGGGAGGGCTCCGCACTCCCTTAAGGTATTTAAACAGCTTTTTTTCCGTGAGGATTTATAACCAGCCATATCCCCACCGATGTTTCCCCCCCTCCTCCCCCCGAGACTAATGAGGTTTTAACCAATTTCCCAAAGACCACGAGACATCCCCCCGCCCAGGGCGGGAACGGGCCGAGGCGGGGCCCACCGCGGCCCAGCTCCGGTCCCCACCGCCGCCCTGCCGAGGCCGGCCCGGGCCAGTCGCCCTCGGCCCGCCCGGCTTCCTGAGGCGGCGGGGCCGCGCTGCCGGAAGCTCCCTGAGGCGGCGGGGGCAGGGGAGGGATCCGCCGCCCGCGGCAGGCCCGGCAGCCTCCAGAAAGGAGGGAAGGCGCAGGTGGGAGCGGACTCACCGGGCCGCCTCGGGAGATGGAGGGGGCTGAGCGGGCGCGGCCTCTGCGATGGCGGCGGCGGGACCCACCGAGGAGGCGGCGGCAGGAGCCGGAGGGGGAAGCGGAACCGCCGCGCCGGGCACCGCCCACACGCCTACAACTCCCGGCGGCCACCGCGCCCGCGCGGGAAGTGACGGCAGGCGGCCCGCAGGGGTTATGGGAGGCGCGGGCCGGCGCCTGAGAGAGCGGGACGGGCCTGTGGGCCCAGCCTCACCTTTGAAGGCCGGGGAAAAATAAATTATATATATATAAAAGTTGTTTGTTTTTTTTTTTTCCTAGGGCGGTGGGCTTTTTCCCCTGCAGTTGTTCATCCTGGAGAAGAGAAGGCTCCGAGGAGACCTTGGAGCCCCTTCCAGTCCCTCAAGGGGCTCCAGGAAAGCTGGGGAGGGACTCTTGATGAGGGAGGGGAGCCATAGGAGGAGGGGGAAGGGTTTGACACTGAAAGAGGGGAGATTGAGATGAGATCTGGGGAAGAACTTCTTTGCTGTGAGGGTGGTGAGAGCCTGGCCCAGGTTGCCCAGAGAAGCTGTGGCTGCCCCATCCCTGGAGGGGTTCAAGGCCAGGTTGGACAGGGCTTAGAATCATAGAATTGTCTGGGTTGGAAGGGACCTTTAAGATCATCTAGTCCAACCATCAACCTAATTCTGATAAAAACCATCACTAAACCATGTCTCCATGGCCTGAGAAGGAAACCTTTTGGTGGAATTCTAGTTAGCAGACTCCTGTCGTGTTGCTAAATGACACGTTTTCTGGAAACCTAGCTACATTTTGGGTTTCTCCTGTTTGTTTTTTGTTTTGGAGGGTTTTTTTTAGAATTATACTGAAAACTTCTCTTGTGGCCAAGTTGCAACTGCTCTTCTGACAAGATACTGTGGAGGTGGTACCTGACATGACAGCCTCTTTCTTCGTGCACACATCAGGAGTAGGTTATGTAGTTACAGATATCTGAAGTTACACCTGGATTGTTACACCTGCTGTCTGAATCCTCCTCTGATCCAACCTATCTGAGTATCTCTGGAGAGCCTCCCTGTCCTCAATGCAGACCGACACTCCCACTTAACTTGGTGTCATCTGCAAACTTACTGATGATACACCCTGTGTCCTTATCAAGATCATCCCTAGAGATGTTCAACAGAAATGGTCCCAACACTGAGCCCTGAGGAACACCACTTGTGACCGGCCGCCAGCTGGATTTAACTCTATTGACCACCCCTCTTTGGGACCGTCCATCCAGCCAGTGCTTGATCCAGCAGATCCATATACTCATCCAGGCCATGAGCAGACAGTTTTTCCATGAGAATTCTATGGCGAGCGGTGTCAAATGGCTTGGAGCAACCTGGTCTGGTGGGAGGTGTCCCTGCCCAGGGCAGGGGGTAGCACTAGATGATCTTTGAGGTCCCTTCCAGCCCAAACCATTCTATGATTTGTGCTGTGTTTTAGTGTCTCTTCGAGGTCCGCACTGGCTCAGTGGGGTAACAGGGTTGGTGGCAGTCAGCCTGCTCTGTGACCGGGAGGATGGGAAGGGTGTCTGAGTCACGCTTCATATTCCTTATCTGTGCTACACCTGCTCTTGCCCTGAAAGTACTGGAAGGGGCTCATTTTTGTATCAATACAGCTGAGAACAAATTAACCCTTCTCCCAACAACTTTTCAGGTCCAGGAGTCGTGGCTCAGGGCTCAGCATTACTGGTGAAAGCAGCATGTGTTAGCTACAGCAGCAGGACGCACAGCAGCTTTCCACATTGCCACTTCCTACCATCAGTGATCTAAGCCGCTGCTCAGATGCCCAGGTTCCACGAGATGCAGTAGTAACACAGATGAGAAAGCCACGTACGTGCCCTCCAGGCTTCTCCCCCAGAATTCCTGTGATACATTTAATCTTCCAGATGACTTCCCCAAACATCCACCTGCTCTGCAGCTCAGGCCTCATCTCCTCTGTCAGTCCAGGCTGGAAGCAGCATCTGATTTTTCCTTCAGAAGGAGAAGAACATGCATCGGGCAGCTCTTCTTCATAAAGGTCTTGGGGGAAAGTAGCAGGCTTGCACTACAGCCTCAAACCACCACGCAGGTCCAGGCACAAAGAGAATAAATCAGACTTCCCAGCTTCTGTTGCTTTCAGCAGGTACTTGCCAGGTCTTCTCTCTTACCTTCCACAGAATTACTGCAGAGCCAATGGTCACAGAAAACTTGCCCTTACAGACCTGCCTTATCCCAGCCCTATTCTTCCGGGAACAGTACTCCAAAGTGACCCTGCCCTGGCTGCTGGAGACTGTTCTGGTCTGCTGCCTACAGGGGGCAAGGCCTTCATCTGCACTTCTCTTTGCAAATTGCTTTGCTGCTTTCCCATTCTGACTCAACTCTGTATTTGATCCTCCCAAAATCAAGCATTTTCTAGTCATCTCTGCACGTACCTCTCGAGAAACCACAGCAGATATCTGAACTTCACACTTCCCTCAGCTCTACCTCCCTTCCCTATGAGGTGAGGTTACTTCTCCTTGCTGCTTCACCCTTGTACCTCTAAACCCACTCAGCTCCTGATCCAAACTGTTTTCAGAATCCTTACCCCCCTCCCTGTTCTGGCTCCCTCCACAGGCACATCTTTTTAAACAAACTAGGAGGGGGTTTTTGTTACACCCATTCATTTGTGATTCAGAAATTCTTAACACGACCTTTAACACCCCTGCCCCTTCCCCTTTTCTTTCATTGCTCTAATTCTGTCCTTACACACATTAATGGTGGATACGATTGTGTCCAACCATATGCTCTCTTGCCAAGAACTCATAGCCACCTCATTTCTGTCTCCAGAGCTGCCAGAATTTTTCCACAGGGAAACAACTGCCTTACGGCTCGTCCTCTGTTCTGCCAGTGGTCCCAGTAGGGCTGGCACCTGCATCCTCCTGTGGCTAGCACACCATCAGGGCATGCCTGCTAAATGCAGTGCTTGCTCAATGACAGCAATTTCTGGTATGGGAAGGGTTTCACTGGAAAATACCTTCATACTCAACACTATGATAGTTATTACTTATTTACAACTTTTAAAGAAAAACTTGTCTACTATATTTATAATCCAAATGCTATGGATTTAAGAAACAGCAAATATTTGCTCACTATTGAGAAGTTGAGAAGTTCTGCCGTTTTTCTCACATTTTACATTAATCAGGATCAATGTTACTCGAGTTCAGCTGACAAGCTTATCGGTGGGATCTTGATGAGTTCTAGATGCTCTTAGTGAGCCACATGCCAGCCAAACTGACTGGCGCACGCTGAAACTGTTCTGAAATCAACCCTCTGGTTCGTACCGACAGTGCTGAGCTCCCTGTAATTCAAGCCCCTTCTGTCTCAGTTTCTCCTACGGCATCTCACCACTGATGTGGGTTTCCATTCTCACATCTTCACTCTTACAGATTTCCAAATCTCACATATTTTTGCCACTTGCAGTATTTTTTTCTTGTTTCTCCAAAAGATTTTACCATTTCCTTTCACGAGACTATGGTATCAGGCAGCTTGTTTTAGCGGAGGAATTCAACCTGTGATTTTCAACTGGTGGATATTACCTGATGTTTAAAAAAACCAAAAAACAATAAACTGTGAGCTTCCAGGTGATAAAGACCTGCCAGAGCTGAGTGGCAATCTGGGATGTTGCCATTCCAAGGGTCAGACTGCAAGACAGAATGACTTCCCTGCGTAAGAGAACGAGCACAAGAACAAACTTAACTCTGGGAATTAAAAATCCCCCTCGGAGACAAGCGTTACAAGACTGGTCCGTGGCCCCGCTGCGTTGATGTGGTTAAACGGGCAGCCAAATCTCTCTGCGATTGTTGTGGTTAGTTCCTCCCTTCCCCCAAGCAGATGCAGTGCCTGACTCCTCTGAGGTAGTGGATGAAGTACTGGCGCAGCCTCATCATTCAGCACAGTCAAGGGAGAACAAGAGCCCAGTGTCAGAGCACTTGCCAACCTGTTGTGGGCGAAGTCACAAGACGAGCTCTCTATTGAATTCCAGCAGAAGCAGAAGAAAGATGCCCAAGGGATCCTGAAGCTACAGCTGGACAGCAATGAAAGGGCGATTCAGCTGATGACAAGTCTCGGCTGCACACAGAGCCCTCAAAAGGAGGTCAGAATTTGAAAACCAGAATTTTCATTCATCCCCCTCACACATGCACTCCCCCAGATCACCTGCTTTTCCTAACTTATTCTCAGTTTATAGGGAATAAAATCTATTTTCTCCACCAAGAGTCCCCAGGAGTTACCGCAAGCTTATAGTGCCACCTACTGACACTTGGAAACAGCAACCAAGCTCTTCTGTCAATCCAGAGCAACTCAGGTTTTCCATTAAGTAATTTCCTCTCTATTTCCTTGTATTTACCAACTGTTCTGACGGCTGAATGCAAGTCTTCTAAATATTTGCTTCTTTTCACCAGCTTTTGTCTTTCAAAGGTTATTCTTTCAGCTTCTGGTATAGGGAGAAATTTCTTTCAAATAAACTCTTTCAACTCTGACTAATTTGACCAGGAGTAACTAATCCCTCACAGTTATTGGAATGGGAGAGAATATTTAAGCCTTCTCCTGTCCCAGGTAAACACAGAATGTCTCTTCACAAATTCACACGTAACCCATCTGGACAGCATAAACAAGATTAAAAATCAGAAACTTTAATAACAGATAATGCTTTTCATACCTTTAATAACCAATTCATGAGTCGCTTGGTTTAAATTCAACAAATACCAACACCTCTGCAAGAGGCAGCACTGTAGTCGAAGCTCTGGGCCAGGGGGAGGGAATGGAGACCGAGACTGTAGCAGTCCTTCAAGCTTTTTGCAGCGCTAATTCCTATCCTCTATCTGCTTTGTCTATTGACAACACACCAAAACGGTCTTCTGTGTGTGAAAGGTGTTTGTAGGAATTAGGCAAGGGAACTATAATCCGTTATGGGACCCACACACATTACCAAGATATAAATAACTGTAGAGTAGGATTCATTTAGGAAGCTGATGTAATATTCGGTTAGTTTTGCTGGACAGAGGTCAGTCATTCCGTATTTCTTTATTCTGAGCAGGTCACCAGGCAGAAGTGTCCGTATTTGCATACAGCTGCAAGAATCAGACTGGAACAGAGCACCGTGGCAAGAAGAGTTGTGACACACACTAAGGAACTATGTTGCCTGAGCCCCACTGGAACCTGCAGAATCGATTCCTCATATGCCTGAAAAGAAAAATAAATGGATTACATGCATTTAACAAGCTATTTCTTTTTGACTGCAACTTAAAGGATTAATAACCAGACCGCTATTTAACTAGCCCTTTGCTAAGGCTTCTTCTGGGATTCAAAATCAAAACCAAGATGGGACATCACCTTTCAAAGTGCAGCAAGAGGAGCACCAGCCACTCTTGTGGTACAAAGCACAATAAATTTATCTGCTACCAGAATACATAATGCATAATACAGCACAGGAGAGAGAAGCTCTCAGAATGAGCATTTCACTGAGAAGTCAGTTTTCTCCGGGGCGAACAACTATTTGGTTGCTCTGTGATGCAGGAGGCTCCAAAATGTTTGGGTTTTTTTGGACAAGCACTGCAGATATCCCAGATGTCTGCAGGTATCTTAAATATAGGAAGGTACTTGTGTTACAAAAACAACAGAGTTTTTATGAGACAAATTAGTCTTACTTCTGGATCTCTACACTACTGCAACCCTTTCAAGTATCAAAGGCAGTTGCTGACCCCATTAAAGTTTCAACTTTCCTTGGTTTTGAACACAGAATAAAGAAACTTCACCTTTTTCTAGATACTTAGCCAATCAGTTAACAAGCAAACAAATACAAGTGACCTTTTTTTTTTTTTAACATGTTATTCCCTCATCTTTGGGGGTTTACCTCTCCTTTAGTTAGATCACAAAGTACTTTTCCACTTTGCTGCTACTCTGAAGTATTTCTTCAGAGGAGAAGACCTTCAGACCTTTCTTAATTTCACCACTGCCAATTATGTCCTAGAATTCCAAGTAAACTATTAACAAAAAGTGAGGAAAGCAGCCCCATAAAGGGCTAGAAGAGCACAGAGTGACTGCAAGCATGTCAGAAGGATGAGATGACCCCTATTAAAAGCCAGTCAGAAAGGAAGAAGGGAGCCTGCCCAAGGGGGAATTACTGATTAGTTCCTGTGCTATGGAAGTCACTAATCACAGAAAAAAAGGGTAGCAATTGTTAAACAAGAACCCAGAATTCCCACCAGAAATAAGAACTCACCGGTTTGTGCGTTTTGCTGTACCACTGACAGGGGCCAATGGTTTTGCCCGAACAGGGAGCTTCCACTTCAGCAGGCTTCCAACACTCTGCTGACACGCTATCTACGGAAGACGTTAACGTGTCAGCAGGATCCAGACAGGATGAAACAATACGGCCTGCGAGACTTTGCCAAATGAGGCATCTTTCCCCCACAACAGCTAGACAGAATGCACTCCCTGAAAGCCAACAGGTGAATCAGCACTGACAGAAATGTGCCGGCTCACCTGCAGCCAAAGTGATGCTGGGCAGCCCCTTCCATGAAATCTGCAATTTCCCCTCCTGATACAGTAGGTACCCAAGGAAGACTCTCATCTGTGTCATATCTTGTCCCTTCTGTCCTTAACAGGGCACAGAATTCATCAGTGGCCTGCAGACCCCTCAACTTCAGCCATACAGTTTTACTTTCTCTTCCCCCAAAACACAGAAGCCATTCTTCCATTGGTCTTTGTTGGTCTCCTGTCAGCACATGCAAGAACTCCCCTCCGATACTTCAAATGCTTTCATATTAATATTTCATATTAATAATAAATATGTTTTCCTGCTCATAAGTAGTAAATGTGGTAGAAAAATGGGAAGAATTCACTCCCCTTTTTTAATTGAACAGGCAGTATTCCCTGCTCCTAAATTTATCCCAGAAAATCATTGCTCAAATGATGCACAAGTGAAGTTAAGGGAGCTGAGAATCATTAGCACATTTGACTTGGCAGCCAGCAAGAATGATTTTGTGAAAGGAAATAAACTTGGTAGCAAAAATGTAGGATTTCATTGTTCATGTAATATGCAATATTCATTGTCAGTGGATATCAGGTTCTTGTTTTACAGAAGTCTGAGACTCCAACCATTCTAACCTTCAGGCACACAGTATTCTACATTCGCCCCTTATATATAGCGAGTGCGGGAAGAAAGTGTTAGGAAAGCACCAGAATACTCTGATTACTCTAAATACGTGACAGTGAATATTAAACGCGCCGCGTACAGCTTCAGCTGCCAAGAGGAACACTGTGAAAACATGGTCTGAGCAGCTGACCTTTAACAAGCCAGGGCCTGCCGGGACTGTGACAAACAGACCAACTGCCAGCGCTTTCAGTACAAGGGTACAACAGCAGCAGTGCAGCACCAAGAAGTCTGTTGACAATTGATCTGCCTTTGGTCAGGCAGCAGTAGCATTCAAAGAGGAAGACAACGTGGTCTTTATCAGGGCCACTCTCTTCCCCTCGCATTCACATGACTACTGAGCGCTCCATCTCCGGAAGACAAACACAGAACCAGATTCCAAGCTCTGGATTGCCCACGAATATTCCTCTCTCTCCAAAAGAACATGTAACAAGAATCTCACTGTCACAGCAGCAGACCAGTACTTCTGGGCTCTTAAGAACCACCACCGCTTCCTCACTCTCTGCTGCCGGCCGGTGGTAGCGCCCATGCACAGGCACAGCAGCTCTAAAACAGTGAGAACACCGAGAGTCGGGTTCCATGTGCAGGAGAACAAGAAGTTCTGTGGCTAAGTATTCAGGAGCCTCTACGTCGATGACATCAGGAATTAACACCACCTGCAAGCGGAGAAAGACAGAGATGTGGTTGTGATCAGAATTGACACGAGAGGGATGCAAGAAAAAAAACTGTATGAACTTTTTGTGCATGATTCTGGGATTTAAGAGGCCACTGTCTGCTGCAGTAACTGACTGCAGCATCAGAAAGGAAAACTATTTCCTCATTCTATTTTCTAATGCTGGGTCTGATTTTGTGGTCAGGAAGATCAAGTTGGAAATTCTGCCTTTAAGCTGATGCAAAATAACTTTTCGAGTCCCTCTCCAATGAGTGATTCTTACGTGTGAAGAGTTTACAGTGAAGCCATGCCTCCAGCCAAACCTAGCAGCCATTAGCTTAACGTGCGTTTAAGCAAGGCCATACCAGCGCCTGCAAACACCCCAAGCAGCAGAAGTTGCCCAGAGTTTTTGCATCCATATATTTTAACTGAATTAAGCGCCTAAGGAGATTACCTTAAAGCCACAGCCTTAGCACATCTCCCTAGCCAAAATGCGAAGCAAACACAGGAATGCAACACAGAAAGCTGTGATCAAAACAAAGCTGTGAAGCTACTCAGTCTGAAGGTGCAGCACACTACTTGGAGCCTGCCCACCACCTCTTCTGTGGGGATAACCTTCCATCCTCTCACACAAATAGCTTTTACCACAGGTCCTCATCCGGGGCTGAGCAGAGCTGCAGAGCTGCCCCGGTACGCATGCCTGTGTGTGGAAATACCAGCAGCATACCACACAGAACACACGCCCTGCACCGGCCGATGCCGATCAAGCCGAGAGATACAATGAGATATCACAAAGATGATACTGTGTGGCATCTCCTTCCAGGAAAAGGAATTAATCACCTTGGTTCAACGAGCCAGATAATGACCAGAGATAGCAACTTCCTGAGCGTACTCTTATCTGAGTAACTACCAGATGTCTTAGCTTTGGGGCTGTTACCTTTGTTAAATTGTGCTGCTGCAGCGATGCCAGCTCGTAGGGATCCACATAGATTCCTGGTGGAAGATGAGTTCTAGCTGCCACTGTGCATCCTTCTGCATCCTCCCCCACTGCACCGAGTTCCACCCTCACCAGCAGGTCCCTTCAAACAAGCAACAGAAGCAAAATACTTATACCTGCACTTCAAAAGATGGCACAAGAATCCCCCAAGAGACATACTCTGCAATGTGCAGAGATGAGACGCAGCTCTCACATACTATAAAACAGTTCCCTGTCGAGCCATGCGGTCCTTCTCCAGTGAGGAAGATGTAGTTCACCCTGACTCCACATCCATGACCAAAATGAAGTTTCACTTCTTCGTTAACTTCTCAGAACTACCAAGGGCCTCCTAGATCTTCATCTTAGAAAAGGGCCACCGGTCCTTCCTCTACTATAGCTGTAATTGTTAATTACTTGATCGTGTTAATATATTCCTGGTGCCTAGCCCTGCCTACGGATCACAGCTCAGTGAGCTGATACCACTGTGAATTAGGAGAGAAACTTCTTCAGACGTAAAATTACCCGGGACATTATTCGGATGCATTGCCAGGGTGAGAACTCACCTGTGAAACCCCTCTTTCAGAAGCTCCTGCGTGACAGTGGCATCCTGACAAGCGGCCTGCACATCTAAGGTAGCACAGAACAAATGAGTAATGGTGTTTACACAACAGCACACATAATTATCACATAGGCAGACAACCTTAACAAGAAAAGCGGTATAATCTACAAACACACCATCTGCAAAACCTCTCACAGGAAAAGGGAAACAGTATTTCAATTTAGTACAACCAACAGCCATTTTGCCAGTGGAACAGCAAGCTTCAGCTACCACGAAGACTTAAATATCTCTTTTTATTTTCTCTAGTAGAGCAATTTTCAAAAGTGTGCTTTCGTTTTTACTGAGGAGTCTGTAACAATCCCTACTTTTTCCCATTGCAGGCATGATTTCATATCTCCTACTTCTACATCCCTGTAAGATCCGAATTTTAACATTGAACTTTTTGTTACAGCCATTCTTTTTTTATTTTTTTCTCTAGGTTTCCACAGGATTTCCCTTTTAGATCTGAAACTCCAGTCACGTTATGTACAACATCAGTATCTGCTTGAGCGGAGACCTCAAGCAAGGTAATGTTGGCTTAATATGAAATTTTGCAAAAGGTATTGGAGCTGTTTTTCAATTACTTAATCTGGAAAACTGGTTGCTTCTGCTATTAATATTAACAGTTAGTAGACTGTTTCAGTTGGAAGGGAGTGAAAACGATCATCTAGTACAACTGCCTGACCAGTCCGGGGCTGACCAGAAGTTCAAGCACGTTGTTAAGGGCATTGTCCAAATGCCTTGTAAACACTGACGGGCTCAGGGCATCGACTAACACTCTAGGAAGCCTCTTCCAGTGCCTGACCACCCTCTCAGTAAAGAAATCATAAAATCGTCTGGGTTAGAAGGGACCTCTAAGATCATCGAGTCCAACCATCAGCCTCACACTGCCCAAACCACCACTAATCCATGTCCCAAACATGGAAACGTCCCAGACGTGTCCCAAACAACCACGTCTGCCCGGTTGTTAAATACCTCCAGGGATGGTGACTCCACCACTTCCCTGGGCAGCCCATTCCAAGGCTTAATAACCCTTTCGGTGAAGAAATTTTTCCCAATCTCCATCCTACACCTCCCCTGGTGCAACTTGAGGCTGTTTCCTCTTGTCCCATCGCCTGTTCCTTGGGAGAAGAGGCCCACCCCCCCTGGCTACACCCTCCTTTCAGGGAGTTGTAGAGAGCGAGGTCTCCCCTCAGCCTCCTTTTCTCCAGGCTGAACACCCCCAGCTCCCTCAGACGCTCCTCATGAGACTTGTTCTCCAGACCCCTCACCAGCTCCGTTGCCCTTCTCTGGACACCCTCCAACACCTCCATGTCTGTCTTGTTTCGTAATGTCCGGTCTGAGCCTCCCCCCGCCCCACCGGCGGCCGCCCGCCCCGCACTCACGGAGGCCGCAAAGGAGCGCTGTCAGCCCGGCGCAGAGCAGCGCCAGGCCCCGCCGCCGCGGGCCGCCCGCCATGACAGGCCCGCTCTCCACAGCCTGGCGCCCGCCGCGCCCGCCTGACCCCTCCGCCCCTTGCTCTGCGGGACCCGCCGCCGAACGCCGCGCCTCCGTGTAAACGCTGCCTTTCCGCTTCATTCTCGCCACTCTCCCCACCCGCTACGCGGGCTCGCAGCGGCAGGGACTGGCCGGCGGCCACCGCGTCCCGCAGGCGCTGATGAGGGCAGCCCCGGGGGGGGGCCTGCGGCGGGAGGGCCCGGCGGCGCCTCTGTAGCCATGGCAACCGCGCAGGGCAGGAACCGGCCGCCGCCGGCTGAGGTGAGGGAAAGGGGCGAGAGGCGGGAAGGAGGAACCCGGCTCTGCCCCGCTTCCCTTCTCTCTCCGCACACGGCCCCGAGGGCTGGCTCGTCTTTCTACCAGGCTACCAGCCTTTTACGCTTACTAGCGAAGGTCTCCGCCTGCATTACCTGAAGATACGTAACCTCCCTCACGCGGATCCCAATGGCTGCTTCTCTCCTTTCTGTTTCTCGTCTAAGGACGTCTTCGCCGCTGCAGAGGTGGAGACCCCTCTCCTGATCATCAGTGACCCTTCAAAAAAACACTTCGGTTCAGTTCGAAGGATCGTTTCTCATTTTAAGGTAGCAAAAGCGGCTATTGAGAGACTTCTGCTTTTCTCCCCAACTCATAGAACTATTTGAAAGCAAAAGGTATAGTAGCTGTAGTTACTTTTCAGTATTGAGAAAATTATTGCAAGTTGGAACTCTTTCCTATGTGGTTTTTAACAAAGAAGGAACACTTCAACTTGGCTTCAAAGTAGCTTTTGAAGATTAAAGCAATTTTTCTTGACTTTGAGACATACGTTAATTTTGGGGGTATAATTTCTTCCTTACTGCAGTCTGTAGGGTAGTCAGAGAAGATAACCTGTCCATTTGATATATTTTCCATTATTTAAAGCCAAAAGAAAAATAACACATGCGTTCAGTGTCGTACAATAAGCCAGGAAAGAGAATCTGCAGCAGATCTGGATCTTCAAGTCTCCTTTGATATTTCATCTGACTGGAAAAGGGGATGGAGCTGAGGGCAGGGCTGCCACTGAGGAGTTCTCAAGAGCATTTTGGGTACGGACAAATGCGATAAGGCAGAAAAAGAGAAGTTGTCGCTGTCAGTCAGACTGATGTTCCCCCTCTCCTCTTGCAAGACAAAATCCTTCAGAGAAGAGTAAAAAGGATAATTATGGGTTAACTTCCTAATCTCATTCATGTAGTAGCTGACCAGTGCACTGATACTTGAAAGTTTAGTAGTCCTTCCTTTAAAATGAAATTCTAGCACGTAGATATGTTTGTGCTATCTGTATAAATATATATCCATATAAACACGGCTGTATGTTTAGTGGGTCAGTCAGCCCTTCCTCCCTACCCACCCTCTTTCTCCACTTTGTAAGTCAGGCAAAGCTTTCCAGTTCCCCCGCATTCACATGCAACAGCTCAGCATTTTCAAATCTTCTGACGTCCTTGACACCTTCATGACCGTTTTATGGCGTAACCTCTACCAGTGGTAATGTGCCATGTAACAACCATTTCCATCTGTCACTTGGGAATCCTCAGCTTTTCAGCTTCATCGATGGTGTATGTTAGTTTGAGGAGGAGTAAGCAGTTGAACATCATCTCCTCTCTTTAAAATGGATTCATATTTTCATTGACACCTAATAAGGAGTTTAATTACTTTTGTCCTTCATTTCTGAATCTCTTCTCTGCCCTTCTCCCGTCTCTCACAGGTTACAGATGTGCTGCTGTACTGAGGTCTCTCTGAAACTGTAAGAAAGCTTTAAAAAAACTGACTAGGTGTCCTGCCTCTTAAAAGCTGTTTAAAAGGGGGGGAATTACATATGTCAGCATTATGGATTCAAGGTTGTCCCTCATCATATGAAATAAGGAATATGAATTCCCTGGGTTTGTGACAGAAACAGAGAAAAATAAAGGATATTTGAACCATATCGGTATATTTGTATCTTTTCAAAGCAAATATGTATAATAGACAAGTATCTGTAATAAAATTCTGTCTTTGTTGCGTCTCTTGCAACATTCAGTTTTAATTTTGTGGAAACTCTTTCAGTGGGATTCCAAGACATTTCAAACTTTCATTTTATCTGCATTTTTCTGAAGATTTTTTTTCAGATATGCTCAAATATACTTACAGCAGAAATATATCACTGTATCTTTACAGAAAAATTGGATTCTCCCTGAAGTCACAGCTGGAGCTTTCATGATACAAAGTGAAAAGCCTGGTGGTTAGAGCAGAAAAGGGTTTGGCAAGTAAATAATTCCTGGCTTTCCAGAGCAATGGATACAATATGCAGTAAGTGTTGTTTGTGAAGAAGCTGTCATAGATTGATTTACTATTTTATGACATTTTTAACTTTAAAAATGAGTACATATTTAAAAAAAACCTATCTTTTAGGTATCATTTGACTGTGCAGCTGGTAGCGCGATACATAATCCTGATTGAAAGCCCGAGTAGTGACAAAGGTGTAAACCAGGAGCTGGGAGTCACCCTGCCTCTGGCACCCAGCTCACAGAGCGTGTAGGGACGTGTTCAGGTGCCACTGAAATCGGGGAGACTTATGCCACAGCTGCGTGTCTGCTGAACGTGGGTCACTCTAACCCTGACAGAAAAACAGGACCGAGAGACACTCACACTTTCTTTCCCTTTTTTCTTTTCCTGTTTTTCAGTGAGCTTGGAAGTTGCTGAGGACACCTGATAAAGCTGACCACGCTGCAGCCAGCAGCAGGAGCTGTGATGACTTACGTTGCAAAGAAGTGTGGCATCTGCTTTCAGCCTCCATCCATTGTCCTCATCTACAAAGACGACAGCAAGGATAAGACTCGCCAGCGCATCATGCCTGTCCGAAATTTCTCCAAGTTTTCAGGTGTGGTGTGTTACTTGTAGTGTTCCCCAGGTCCCCTCCGGACACTGCGAGAGGAACAGGTAGTTGGTAACAGCATTTTTAGTAACCACTGGGTGACTTTTTGCTGGCACGCAGGGAGTGCAAAGAGAGGTTCTTCTGGGGTAAGACTGTCTCCCTTGAGGAGCCTGGGGCTACATCTTAACCTGAGCAGTGGCTCTGCTAAGTCTGGAGGTCTCACTTATGAGGGTTTGGGAGTTGCCAGCAGCGTGGCCAGCAGGGTGAGGAGGGGGATTCTGCCCCTCTACTCTGCTCTGGGGAGAACCCCTCGCAGTGCTGCCTCCAGCTCTGGGGCCACCAACAGCAGAAGGACGTGGACCTGTTGGAGCGGGGCCAGAAGAAGCCATGGAGATGCCGGGAGGGCTGGAGCCCCTCTGCTGTGAGGACAGGCTGAGAGAGTTGGGGGGCTGCAGCCTGGAGAAGAGAAGGCTCCGGGGAGACCTTCGAGCCCCTTCCAGTCCCTCAAGGGGGGGGCTCCAGGAAAGCTGGGGAGGGACTCCTGGTCAGGGAGGGGAGCCATAGGACGAGGGGGAAGGGTTTGACACTGAAAGGGGGGAGATTGAGATGAGATCTGGGGAAGAAATTCTTTGCTGTGAGGGTGGTGAGAGCCTGGCCCAGGTTGCCCAGAGAAGCTGTGGCTGCCCCATCCCTGGAGGGGTTCAAGGCCAGGTTGGAGGGGGCTTTGAGCAATGTGGTCTGGTGGGAGGTGTCCCTGCCCAGGCAGGGGGCTGGAACAAGATGATCTTTAAGGTCCCTTCCAACCCAAACCATTCTGTGACTCTAAGACGATCTGTTTATGGGAAGAGATTTGCTTGCAGCTGTAATTCTTCATGGTGGCTTTCTCTTTAGACTGCGGCTTGGCTGCCGAGCAGCTGAAGAATAACCCTCGGCACAAGGCTTACCTAGAAGGAGTCTCATTGCGTCAGCTACAGAAGCTGTATAGTTTGCTGAAAGGCCATCTGGGAGGAGAGAGCCTGGCTGAGAGCTTGGAAAAGTTTCATCTGGAAGAGACTATTGACCCAGAAGAGGATATGAACAAATTAGATGACAAGGAACTAGCCAAAAGGAAGAGCATCATGGATGAGCTCTTCGAAAAGAACAGGAAGAAGAAGGACGACCCAGATTTCATCTACGACATTGAAGTTGAGTTTCCACAGGATGAACAGCTGGAGTCCTGTGGCTGGGACGTAGAGTCGGGTGAAGAAATCTGATTCCAGGCAAAGATGGGCAGTTCGGAGACAAGTCTCGCAGTCCCGACAGAGGGAATGACGTCAGCACACATATTCTACTGCTTCGTTTTCTGTTCAGGCTGTTGATGCACATGACATTGGCTACGGAGAACCCAAGGCCTAAGATGCTACAGCAATTCCAGGTTTAAGTGAACTTTGTTTAAGAAGCCAGACTCAATGAAATGGAAATTGGGCAGCTGAACTTACTGGGTGTTTTTAGTCTTTTCCTATGTATGAGTCCCTAAAATAATTTTAAATTATTTACTTTTTCACTCATTTACATCTCAGTCAGCTTTGGCTGAAAACCTCACCAGCTTGCTTTGCTGTGATCTCGATTCAGCTTCATCTGAAAATGAAGTGTTAAATATTTATGTCTTGAAAGCAATGTTAAAGCTTTGCTGTATGCGTATGGTATTTATTATTACTTGTTGGAATGTTAAATATATACTAGTCTCTCTGGATAAATCAACATTGCATTGAGAAAATTACCCTGGTGTTTCCTGAGCAATGCTTAATTCTCGAGCTTCTCCCTACAGAAATATAAATCCCCATATTGAAGAAACAGAATATCTAGAAAGTCAGTTAGTCTTGAAAGTACTTTTGAAAATACAGTGATTTCAAGGTGATGATGTGAAGCATTTTGCTTCTTTGTACTACTAGAAGATGCCTTCTCAGTAAGTGCTCAATTCTGGGAAAATGTGCTTGAACTATCCGAAAGGAAGTAGTGTGGTGGAAGGTCACAAAGGCTGGGAGCAAAACCTTTGCTCCTGCTGCCCCATCAGCCTGCAGTTCCTGGCTCACTCAAAATCCTGGTGGGGAGAACCTGATGTGACAAGTAAAGCTACAGCCAAAGCTCCTCCACGTAATGTCTTGACAGTCACTGAGAAATTCATCTCTGCAAACAAATATTTTACTTAACACTGAAGTCTTTAATCCCATTCTCCACCTCAGCTGGTTTGTACTAGCCAGGTCCTGCTCGCTCGTAAGAATTGGAAGACTAAGTTTAGGATTCTTTAGAAAGTTTTGCGACTCCAAAAGCTTCCCAGGTTTTGGCTTTCTGAATCTGGGTGGCTGTGAGTGGGATGGGCCTTCATCCCGAGGTGACTGGCCCCAGCAAACTGATGCTGGAGGTAACTAAGAGGAGTTGTAAAGTGCCTCCAAGACAGTTCCTGTCTTCCTTCTTGCAACCACAAACAAATTTAAGCCTGTCCATTTTACCGATAAGACATTGTATCACAGCGCAGAAGCTGGGGTTTGGAAGAGCTTTCCTCTGATACGCTGAAATGATAGAGCCAGTTCTGTGAAAAACCCCAAACAGGTGTCAATTAAATCACTGTCCTTTGTCATCACCGAAGAAGATGAGAGTGCTTGTTCAAAGGGGTCTTCAGAAGAAAAATGAAAGCTGATGCATCATTTGCCAAAAATATAAAAAAAATAAGACCTTACTCAGCTCTTCCACCCACCAAGGGGTGAGCAGATCTCCAGCATAGGCCTTGCTCCATTTCCACCCAAAAGTTGCAACATAACAGCATATAAAGATCTCCCATTTGGGTGGGAGGGAACACTTGGGGACCTCTGCTCCACACCCTGCCTGCCTCAGTGAAAGCCAGCCTGCACCCGGCTTTGTCCTGGTGGGGCTCAAAGGATGGAGCCTGAGCATGGCTGTCCTCACTGGATGAGGTCTACATGGTGCCTAACGAGTGCTGAGTTGAGGGGCTAATCACTGCCCTGGATCATGAAGTTCTTGCTGGTCTCTTGTTCCACCCCCACCCCGGTCCTTCAAGACAGCAGCCCTACCCAGTATCAACTGGTCCTCCCAATTTGGGCTTATCTGTGAGCTTGATGTGAAGGCACTCCATGGCCTCCTCCAGATCATGGACAAAGACATCATCAAATGGGACAGCTCCCAGATCAAATCCCTGCTGTACGTGTCTTCTCACCAGCCTGATAGAGTGCATCCTACTAACTGCTGCCTTCTGTGCTTGGTCATCTGACTGATCTTCAGTTAGCTGGTTGCCCACCTACCCAGACCATGACATCCTCGCTTGGAAGCAAGAACATTGTGGGATACAGTGCTGAAAGTCATGCTGAAGTTGGGAGTAGTGGTACCCACTGCTCTCCCCTTGCCTACAAATCCAGCCGTTTCTTTGTGCAAGGCAAGTCAGGCATGACCTGCCCTGGGTCAATCCACACTGACTGCTCCCAGCCACCCTCTTCTAGAACCACTCTGTGGTTTTCCCAACACGAGGGTGACCATCCTGCTGCTCCCCAGGATGTCCTTTTGGCCGTTACTGAGGGTGAGTACAACATTTGCCTTTCTCCAGTCACTGAGGACCTCCCCTGATCTCTATGGCCCTGCTAAGATGATGAACATCAGCTTTTTAAGGATATGAACCGCTCTAAAAGTGGAAGCTCATCTTCTTGCCCTGACATCCCTTGCATGTCCCAGCTCTGGGTGAGCCTCGGCTTTCCTGGCACCATTCCCTGTGCCTGGGCAAAGCTTCTAGCCCCTCCCATGATGGAGGAGCATTGAGTATCCCCCATATTGGCTCAATACGAGCAAGAATTCCCATGATTTATCCGCACCCCAGGCAGTGGCAGGCACCTGGGTTCCTACCTATGTACAGTCCTACATCTGCACCCCACATCCCCCCACCAAAAGGAGAAGTGGCAGCAGCCACAGTGGTGGAGGAACTGCACACATCCAGCCCCCAAGGCCAGACCCGGCACTCACAGTGGGGGGGAAACAGCTCCAGGGAGCAGGGTGCTCACAGGGGCACCCTGCCAGCGTGGAGACACCGAAACGCAGCTGCGGTACCTGGTGCCGGTACAGACCCACTGAGGACATTGCAGGGACGTATTTATAGGTCACTGTTGTCCCTCGGGTGTGAGGCTTACAGGCAAAAGAACGGCTGAAATAGGTGGAGGGATTCCCCAGCTGGGGCCTGATTTGGTTTTGGCTATTTCAGTCTAAAACAGGGCCAGAAAACTGCCATTTTCTGAGACAGATTTGACAGCTGGGTTTCCAAAGCCTTGCCTGCGCTCAGCCCCAGCAGCGCTGCCGGGCGGTCCTGAATGGTCTGATCTGCACCGTTTTCCCCAGCCCGGCACGGCAATCAGCCATGCAAGGCTCACCAGTGACCTCGGTCCCTGTCCCCATGCCTGCTGCCCTTCTGGTCCCTGCCTCCACCGCCCCCCAGCATCACCCCCAGCCCCACGCCAGCCTCGGCCATCTCCCTCCACCACCTGCCAGGACAACCCCGTGCGAGGTGGAGCGACATGGGGCTGGCTGGGGGGGGCTCCAGCCCCCAGAACACCCCACATCACCCCACCAAGCTCATCCGAGTCCAGGCAAGGACGAGCCCCCATCACGCCCACCCCAGCACCACCACTTGCTACCCTGCACCCTGCCTTCCCATCAAACTCAGGCACACGTTTCTCTGGAGGCATCCCAGCGGCGCTGCAGGGATAAAGACCCTCCGGTTCTCAGCAGGGCCTTTGAGTTCACACAAACTACCATCACTTCTCATTTCCACCCACAGTAACCCTCCAAGGAACAATGCAGCACTTCCCCAGGTAGTGCTGCTGGTACGGGAGCACCAGTACGTGCTGCGAGCAGGGCTGGGTGGAGGAAACCCCCCCCACGCTGGAGACGACAGCCCACCAGAGCGGGGCTTGCGCAACGAGGAGGAAGGCTTTCTCTTGTTTTATCTCCTCTGCATCTGTTTTATCCAACAGCTGCTGGAGGAAAAGAAATAGATGATAAAATGTTACCGCTGATATAATTTATTCTCATGTCTTTCAGTCCGTATTTTACATCGTTGCAGCTTGGGTTATTTTTAATGGGCTCTTCTTGCCAGGATCGCTACTTAACCAAGCAACAACAGCCCAAAACATGTCTTTCAGCCCTGCTGACAACGCCCGCCTTATCAGCACAGGCACATGGGTGCACGCCCAGGGCTGCCAGCGAGTTCGCAGCGTGGGACACCACGGCAAGGGAGACCCTTCTCTGCAGCACCCAGGTGATGCTCGCTCCCTCCCGGGGCAATGCCCGGAGGCTGGTTGCAGAGCTGGAGGATGTTTTGTTGCAGCAGAGTGGGCTACAGGGATGAATAAATAAAAGGAACTGCCTGAAGGGGGGGCAAAAAACAGCTCTGTGGGACAACTGTCCATGCCCCTTTGGCAAAGAGGCGTTTGGTGTGACGTCCACTTGGCTCTCACCAACCTCTCTGAAGGTTTCTGCTGAAGACATGCCACTTGAGGACACTTGGCATGGCTCCAGGCTCCACCACCAGACACGGCCTCGCACCCTTTGGGTAGGCCATGTCCCTTAGGGCATCTGTAGCAGGAACAGCAGCTCTCCCAGCACCCCCTCGTCCTCCATCCATCAAGTCTACATCTCACCCACCTCAGAGGGGTCACTGCCTGTAATCCTGACAACCTGCTTGCATTCACCATTCCTGAGCCCTTCCTCCTCCTCCTCATCGTCAGCCATCAGTAGGAGCTGGACACCCCGCACCGACTTTTCACCATTTTCAGCAGCTTTTCCTTGAGCGTGAGGAAGACAACAACGAAGGCCACCAGGAGCGTCAGGCAGGTGGGCAGAGCCAGCACCAGGTAGAGGAGTGCCAGGTCGGCCGTCTGCCAGCGGCAGCTCTGCAGGACGGGCTCGGGCAGTGCCCTGGGGCTCAGCGTTCGGGAAGCGTAGATGCAGGTCACCTCCTGCCCGTCGGCGACGTGCAACCCCTCGACCCGCTGCAGGGCATCCCACCAGCCCAGCGTGCAGCAGTTGTAAGGGTTTCGGCTGAGGTAGACCTCCCGCAGGCTCTTCCCCAGAGGGGTCCGCGCAACGTCCATCGGGAGAGCCGGGAGGCAGTTGTCCCGCAGGTCCAGGCTGCGCAGTTCCAGGACACCCATCGAGGTGGGAAAGACGGTCAAGGAGTTCCCTGACAGGTCCAAGTGCACGAGGCTGTTAAAGGCAGAGAAGTCCACAGTGGTGGAGGAAAGGCTGGTGTTCCTCAGAGACAACACCCGCAGTGTCAGAGCAAGGTCCTGCAGCCACTCCAGGTTCCCAGACAATGCCTGATGGTTGTCAGAGAGGTCCAAATACACCAGTGAAGTCCCCTGGAAGGGGTTGCCGCCCAGTCCCCGCAGACCACAGCCAGCCAAGGAGAGATGAGTCAAGGTCTCGACACCCCTGATGTCCACACAGGGGGGACTCTCCACCTTGCCTGCGACAGCTGGCCGGGGACAGAGGTCAACCCGGTTGCGGCTGAGGTCCACAGTAGCGATCTTCCTGGTGTAGGTGAAAACCTCAGGAGGAAGCACCCGCAGCCTGTTGGTGCTGAGGTTGAAGAGCTGCAGGTTGGGCAGGACGTCCCCGGCACCTACCTCTGCCCCAAGCTCCTCCAGCTGGTTCTGGCTGAGGTCCAGCTCCGTCAGCATGGCTAAAGGGTCCCCCTCTGACAGGTGAAACGTCTCCAGGCAGTTCTGGTTGAGCTTCAGGTGAGTCAGGGAGGGCATCTGGGCCAGGAAGCCCTCCGGCAGGTACCAGACCTGGTTCTGGCTCATGTCCAGGAGGCGCAGGGAGGAGAGGTTGCTGTGGCAGATCTCATCCCAGAGGCTGACTGTTGTGACGTTGGTGGAGTTGCCATCAATGAGCAGGAACTGCACTGTGACGTTTGCCAGGGATGTGCCATTGGGGAGGCGCTGGTAGAAGCTCATCTCGTTGTCCTTCAGCAGCAAGGTGTGCAGCTTGCTCTGCCGAGGCAACACAGGGAAGAAGAGAAGGTGGTTGTGGGACAGGTCCAACACCTCCAGCTCAAAGAGGTCATCACTTTCCAGGGCCAGAAACCACTCGATGACGTTGTTGCTCACGTTGAGCAGCTTGAGCTGGGTCAGGCCAAATTCCACTACGCATGGGAGGTAGTTGTAAGCTACGTTGAGCTTCTGCAGCCTTTGGAGCCCTTCAAAAGCTTGGTCAATCTCAAAAATGTAGTTCTTCTCCAGGTTCAGCTCCAACAGCTGTGTCAGGTTCATGAAGACGGACGAGTCCAGCCTCATGATGATGTTCCGGGCCACGGACAAGGACTCCAAGGAAGACAAGTTCCAGACCAAAACCGATACCATGTCCTCAGTGAGGCGGTTTCCGGCTAGATCCAGCGTCCTCAAGGATGGCAGAGCAGAAAGAGCAGCTCCTGTCAGTGAGTAGTTGGTGAAGAGGAGGTTGTCAGCTAAGGAGAGCACGTGGAGGCCTTGGCTGCTGAGGAAGGCACCAGGCTCAATGAGCTCCAGACGGTTCTTGGTCAAGCTGAGTCGCCGCAGCTGGTGGTACATGAGCAGAGAAACATTGCCCAGAACCTGGATAGTGTTGTCATCAAGCAACAGCTCCTCGGTATCACCTCGAAGATTTCCTGGGACGGAGCTCAGCCATCTCCCAGTGCAGTCCATGGTGTTCTGCACCTAAAGCAAGAAGTGGATACGTAACACCACTCTGAGAGGCAGGAGATGGGGGGAGATGAGGAGGGAGAAGTTTGGAGAGCAGAGTGAGGATGGAGGAGATGGGTCTATGGTTAGAGGCTAAGCAGCCCAGTCCACTCCTTAGCTAAGCCAGTAGCTGGGAGGGGGAAGGCCTGGAGATGCTGAGGCACCTGGGCTTTGTAGGGCAGGACCAAGCAGTCAGAAGGGTGAGGGTTTGCAAGAGAGGACTTACGAGCTCACAGCCGCCAGGAAATGTTGCCCAGGCTGCGAGTGCCCCACTTCCCCATCCCGCTGCCAGGAGGACCAGGAGCAGGGAGAGACCAGGGAGCAGGGCCTCCATCTCAGTGGCGGCACTCCTGTGGAGATGGAGACAGAGGTGAGAAGGTCAAAAGCTGCTCATCCTGAAAGGCCCAGGTGTTCCCAGGGAGCCCATCATGGCAGCAGTGATCCTTGTGCACGGCTGGCCTCCTGCCCATCACTGCTGCCTGCAGCTCCCGTCTTTGCCCTCAGGAACACCCAAAGGTGATGAGCTCCCAACATGCCATAGTGGTGGCCACCATGCCCCACAAGACCTGGGCCACCACAAGCTGCCCATGGAGAAACAGCAAGGAGCCCCAGCACTGAGCCCACTGTGCCCAGCAGGAGCCCTTGTGGATGTCCACCAAGGAGAGCCTGGAGGGCAGGAGAAGGGACAGGGAGGTGGCAGCCAGTCCCTGCACGGGGTAGCGCACGTGGGAAAGGCACCATCATCGCTGCACAGCTGCTCGCAAACACCACTGAACTGCAACCCTCGAGCAGAGGCTTCCCCACCACCACCAGGGCTCGCATCCCCCCTCCCTGGTGCCAAACACTCTCCCGGGGGACACTAACCCCCCTCCAGCACCCATCCCTGCCCGAGGTCCTCCTGGGCTCTCCAGCACGAGGTGCCCCGTTACTAACTTGGTGGAACTGGAGCTGACAGCATTTGCATCTGGGGAAAAGATGAACCTCAGGCAAATGAGCAGCAAGGTCTCGGTGAGGGCTCAGCAAGCGGCGTTTTCAGAAGTGCCAGTGCTTGAAGAAGAAAGAGGGGGGTTATTTTTGGCAACCTGGGTAGCCAGAGCCTCACAGCGCAGAGGGAGCAGGGGACACATCCTGGGTTGTCTCCTTCCTTGGCACAGACAAAAGCACAAAGCCCGTGTCTTATCAAATCTGCTGGGGATGGAGAAGAAGCCTCCCTTGCCCGGGCTGGAGCCGACACAGCAGCTTGTGCCCTCCCAAGCCCTTGGTCTCCAGCAGCGCCTCATGCCCAGGGACAGTGGCAGGAGAGGGACCCTGCAAAGACCATGAGGCTTTGGCTCCTGCTCACCTCCAGCCCCTGAACCCCCCCGCAGAAGCTCACGCTTTCTTTCATCCAGCCCAACCTTCTTTGATGCCCAGCATTGGCTTTCCCCAGCACCAGAAGGTCCTCCATCCTCCCGCGCTCCTTCCCAGGGCTGCGGGGACGGTGCCTGCCCGTCTGGGAGAGCAGGCAACAGCGCGGGCAGGAAAGCCCTGCCCGCATCCCTGCAGCGGAGCCCGCATGCCGGAGGTCTGGGAGCGCCCAGGGTGCTCCCCACGGTGATCCCCAGCCCCGGCCCACGCAGCCACGGTTCTGGCAAGCATGGGCATTAGCGATGCACGGCCACCACGGCTCTTCAAGCTGGTGAGGGGGGTCTCCCCAAAACCCCCGGCAGGGTTTTCCCGCCTTGCAAAGGTATCGGGTGGCAGTTACTCACCGCATGGGGCAGCGTGCAGGGTTTGCCACAAGTCATCCTGCAGCCAGCAGCCCCTCTGGCTGTGCTCGGGGGGGGGGGCGGTCCTGGGGCCAAGGGTAGGGGTGACCCGTGGGGTTTCTCTCCCACCCGCTTTCTCGCTTAGCACTAATATAGCCTTTGCGGAAGGAGCTAACGGAAACTGCAGTCACATGGAGGCAGAGAGCGTGGCCAGGCACTTCGCTTACTGATCTCAGCACTTACAACCCGGGTCATGCACTCGCACCAGCTCCCCAGCAAGGAGGAACCGCAGGGGCCAGGCAGGCAGGGAGGGGGGTGCGTGGGGGTACCGGCTCCCCGCAGCTCCTGGCTCTCCTGCTGCTCCCAGGGACAAGCCACCACACCGGGGGACAACCCTCACACTGCAACTCCACCGCACGGCTCCAGCAGCAAAACCCCTGCAAGGGTTTCAGGCAGCAGAGCTAGTGACCCGGGGCAGGGGGGGGTTCTTGCCTGCAGAACCATGCCACCCACCCTGCCAAGGCTGGAGAAAAGCCACCAGCTGCGTGCCACTCCCCGGCACGGCACCTATGCCCCTTGTGCCCCCCTAGTCCCCTGCTTGCCTCCAGCACCCAGAACAGGGGGTTCAACAGAAGCCAAGGGATGCGCTTCCCGCGGGGGCAGAAGAAGATGCTGTTATTCTCCATCGCATCCCAAGCCGAGGTTGAGCATGTCCCCAGAGGTTGAGTTCCCGCTCTGGGACACCAGCGCCCAGCCCCTCGCATTGTCTAGGTGACATTCTGGATGTTCAGATCCCACCGCCTGCAGACTTCTGGGTCTCCTGGGGCTGCTCAGGATTTCGGCAAACCCAGCACCCAGGGTGTAAGTCAGACCCATTTGGATACAGGGACCTCCCAAGTGCTGATCCCTACGTGAAAGTCAGCGTAAATGGCTTTTTCCACAACTGCCAAGGCAGAGAGAAACAAAAATCCACATTTCCAAGGCAATGTGAACAGGGAGGGCCCCATCTTCCTCACCCCATCCACCAGATGGAGAGCCATCTCCCCACCCCATCACTCCCCTCTCCCAGGGTCCTCATGCGCCCCCAAATCTCCAGCAAATCCAGGCGTTGAGTGGGAAAACGGTTTGCGTGGATTTACCTGGCTGGGAAAGGGCTCAAAACTATGGAGAAAGGATTCAGCCCTGCAACAGGACCCTGTCTGGTGGGATCCACAGGTACTACCCTGTAATGATCATGCTCCATATCCCAGGCACCGGAACCAACAGGACCTTCTGCAGCAGTTGGGAGATGAACCGTGTTACCGGAGCATGCCAAGAGCCAGGGGACATCACAGCCTAGGACACCCCCACCTGCCAGGCTAAGTGGCCCCCAAACTCCTGCAGCCACCACAAAGGACTTTCTGCCTTCACCCTAAATTTCATTTCTTCTCTGGAAGGGGACTGAGCTCTCCCATGTCACTCACGGAAAAGCCCTGTGGTTTCATTTCCTCCATTTTCAAGGAAGTTTGAAGTACAAAAATCAAGAAGGAAGAGAGAAGCACTCCTCACCCAAGTGAAGCGGAGCAGATGGCAGAACCTCTGCAGCCGGACAAAATTCCCATGGCGTTGCTCGGGGTCACATGAAGAGCTGAGACCGGCCAGCGATTACAAACCCACTCCTCATCCCCAAAACCCTGCCACGAGCCCAACCCACACCAAAACCACTCATCTGATGCTTAGAGACACAGGAGCTGGCAGAGATTTGCCCCAGGGCTGGGAAGTCCTGAGACAGTAAAGCTTGAGCATCCTCACCTGCAGCAATACCCCACTCCGGGGGGATCTGGAGGGTCCTGGGAGAACTTCCAATGAGATTCCTTCCTGTGCTGTCACCAAACAAGGTGGTGTCCCAAGGATCAAACCAGCTTCCTCCCTGCAGCCCAGGAGGAGCTGGGAGAGAAAACGTGCTTCATCCCCTGCTTCATCCCCAGCCCATTGCTTTGGTGATCAAAGCCAAGCCAGTGTAACCCTCTTTCCCCAGCAGGGAAGGTGCTCGCTGATGGGGCACTGTGGGGTGGGAGAGCCCCACCACCACCCAGCCACGTTTTGGCTACCCTGTCCTGCCCAGCAAGCAGCCGCACACCGGGGCTGGTCCCCGCAGAGCGGCCGCTGGCTCTGCGCTGGGGCAGCTGGCAGCAGTGTTGCATTTCACACTTTCCCCACATCCTGCAGCCGGATGGTTTTCGAAAACGTCCCGAAGCTGCTGCTTGCTCCCCTCCTCTTCCTCTCAAGCAGCATCATGCCCCCACCCAACCCTCCCAGTAAGGACTGGATGTGCGCTTTGAGGGGTTTTTATTTATTTTTTAATATCAGCACAGTAAAATGGATAGGGATTGAGCTGCTGCTCTGATCAGCTCTTCATGAAGCTCCAACCCAGCTCAATGGCACAGGTGGGTTAAATTGAAGGAGATTCAGCCTCTTGGAGCGATGTCCACACACTCTCCACTGTAGGAGAGGACCTGGAATCCCCATACAGCTTTACACCCGGTGACCTTCCTCCATTCCTCCCACCTCCTCTTCCCTCCAAACCATCTTTTTCCCTTAACAACCCTTGGATTGTCGAGCACAAACCAAGAGAAAAGCTGCAAGGAGAGAGCAGCCCCCCGGGGCCGCCCTGGGACTGCTTCTCCAACATGGGACCAAGGGGAAAAGGAGAAAGTGCAACAGAAAACAGCACCCCCATCACTGTGCCTCGGCATACCCCTGGTTTTCCTGCAGGAAATGTGATTTATTCCGGAATGGAAGCACCAAGAGAAAGGTCACTCCAGGTTCGCACACCAGCAAGACCAGGGTCTTGGATGAGTCGGGGCAAAGTGAAAGAGAAATGTTTCTCCATGGGTTTCTTCTGCTCCCACTGCGATGGGGAACTGGAGAGGATTAACCCAGTTGTTCTGCAAGGCACGATGGTGCAAAGCATCCCCGAAAAGCCTTCGGCTCTGCTCGGTCTCCAGCATTTTGCCTGACAAGGAGAGGATGCAGAGAGCACCCCTGCAAAGGGAAAGAGACAGGAAGAAGAACCTGCTGCTCAGGGAAACAAGCCTGGGAAGACTTAGATAAATACCTACAGAAACACCACGATCTCCAGGCTCACGGGACACTGCAAAAAGTGTTACACAAATTATTAGGTAGCCTCGAACAACCGACTCCGTCGCCAGCAGCATCACGCCTGTTGGACCTCATCAGAAAGGGAGGAGTGGCCGCTCCTCCAGCATCTCCCTCCAGTCATTCATTCCCAGGCACTTCAGTCAGCAATGACTCTGAAAATTAAAGAAAATCCAAATTTTACCTTTAAAACCCACATCAAATTCTCATTTGCTGCTTGGCTGAGGTGTCCACAGGCAGCACAAAGGTATCAAGAAGACACAAGCGAAGAAGTTATTTAATCACCTGCTCTGGATAAAACAAGGGAAGCTGAAAGTCTACGGTCTCTCAGAAGCTGCTGGTAGTGGTAGTTGCCTATAATTTAAGATGAACTATGAACATAAGAAAGAAAAAAGATCATTCATTACATGGCCAAAAGGCAAAATGGCCAGCTGGACGGCTCAACTTTAAACTACAACTCTGGAAGTTCACCTGGCTGAATTTCCCAAGGGGAATCTACCCAGTTTATCCCCGGGGAATAATGAAGGACATGCCCCATCCCAGGATGGGGCGGATGCATCGATGTCCACGAGCACGGGCATCTCCACAGCCCCAGTGCTGCAGCTGAACTGGAGCTCTGCAAGAAGCACAGCTTCCCTCCAGTGTATTTCTTGCAGGGGAAACCAAGAGACAAAAATCAGCATTTTATAATCAGCTTTCAAAATCTTCTGGTTTTTTTTTTCTTCCCCCCCCCCAGCTGTAGCCAAACAACCTGCCTGCTTGTTTACCTACTGTTAGGTCCAGTTCCTCACACCTGGCCATGCTCAGTCTTCTTCCCGGGAAACACATGTGCTAGCACTCACGTTGCTCACTAAAATAAAGCTTCAGGTACTGGTTTCGCAGCGGCTCATGTGCCTGCGAACCCCCCACAGCCAGAGCATCCTTCTGCAGCCAACGCCACCACCAGGCTCCTGCTCCCTCGCCAGCAGCAGCCCATGCTCCTGGCTGGCTCCCGCTCTACGACTATCCGTTTATCCACAACCCGGCTCACCTTTGGTCCCCCATTTTCAGCCATCAGGAGTCTCCTAGCTCCTGCCAGGTTTTCTGACGGAAAGAAGGGAGGAGAGATGACTTCTCTGAAGCCAGAATTAATTCCGGGTTGTTCTGAGCAGAGCAAGGTGCTGGTTGCTGACACCTGCAGACATCGGGGCTGCGTGAGCTCAGGGAGGGGGTGGGGAAGGAAATAACCCCACAGGAATGACAACGTGCAATGAGACCACAGGGACCCAGGTGAGCTTCCAGCAGGAGCAACTGGGAAAAGTGACACCTTTGGGCTTGGAGAACATTTGGCCGAGGACCTATAGACACCAACCAGGAGCCCCACAGCAGCAATTTTGAGAGAGGATCCCTCCTTTGCTCATTTAGTCTCCAAAAAGTGCAAGTATCCTCTATGGGGCTCAGAAGGAAGGCAGAAAATAGTTCTTAGTAGAAAGCAAACCCATGTTTCTGAGAGCACAGCGCCGTGTGGGAAGGGAAAGGGGGAGCTGGTCAGTGGCTCAGCCACAGCCGCTCCCCCGGACCCCCGTGCTGGGGGGAGAGGCTGCGTCCCAGTTCCCCTCCCGCAGGCAGCTCCCTCCCTGCGGTCGCCGCTCTTCCTTCTCCCCCATCTGAGAGCGTGCGAGATGTAAATGAGGAGGAAGCGGGCCGCAGAACGGAGAGCCGCAGAAGTGATCTCATTTCCCCCTCCGCCCGCCCGCACGCGCGGCCGAGCCCACCCTGCGGCCAGGCTCCTGCCGCCTCTCGTAGCCTTCACCCACCCACCCTTCCCAGGCCGGGGCTTTGAGGTCTGCACAAGGCACTCATCACCACCAAGCGAAGAACCTCCTCCTCAGAGAGCGGTAGAGCATCCAGATCACAAGGTCTTCGGAGCAGAGCAGGCAGCAGGATGCAGCAGATGCTGAAGCAGCAGAGCCTTGTATTTCTGTAGCAACTGGAAGCCAAGGGCACCCGCTCCCTGACGAGGCATGGTCCGAGACAAACGCTACTGGAAGTCCAGATGCTCTAGAGAACTGCTTGTAACGCATCTGCAGGAGAAGCAAGTACCCGGAGCCAGAGAAGACAACTGACCCTTCCTCCCAGATCTCCCCAAAGAGCTGGAAAGCCCCACAACCAAGTTGCTTAGATCTACAGCTTGGTCTTTGATTGTACCTAGACCTGACAGTGTTGCCCAAGTTTTTCCCACAGGGTTGCCAGATGTGGATAAATGGATCTCAGTTTTGCACAGCACCATAAAATAAACCATTAAAAGCAATAAAAACACCCAACCCATCTACTCCAGCACATTTACCAAAGTTTTTAGTGTAAAACTGTCAGGACTGGAGGCTCTGAGTCACCAGAAGGAGAAGGTATGGACAAGTCATTGCCGTGACATCATTCGGCAATGCAAATTGTGGCAAGAAAAACTCTTCCCATCTGTAGTCACACGTACTCCCTTCCTGCTGCTGTTCTGCTTAGGAGAAGTGAGTAATTGTGTCATTAGCGCAAAGGGAAGTGAAACTATCTCAGCTCCTTACAGAGCGAAGCGTATCCCACCCGGCCTCCCCCTCTGGCCAGGGGAGCCACCAGCCCGGTGACACGGCGCTGTCTCACAAGCGGCTCTTCTCAAGGCGGATTTCGGTCAGGGCTGGACACAAGCCGGAGCGTTCATGCTCCAAAGTCTTCCTTTCCCAGCTCTTCAGCCCTGGGGCTCAGCGTCCCCTCCTCTCTAGTGTGACACTGGTGTGGGACAAGTGACAAAGAAAAGCCAGTCTGCAGGGTCTGGGGACTGGCACAGCCTCTTGCACACAGGGCATACTCCTTGGTCTCGCATAAGAAAACAGAAAAAAAAAAAACCTGCCAGGATCTGAGTTTCTCGGTTTTTTTAAACAAACTCTTAACATGAAGGTGACACCATTGCTGTATCTGAAACCTCATTCCCGCAGCTGTATCTGGGAGAGACTCAAGGCAGGCTTTCACCTTCAATTTGAGACCTGAATCAACCCAGGAATGCGAGAGGGGGGAAAGTTCAAGCAGACGCATGGATTGATAAAGCAGATCTTCCCCTCCTGTAGCCCATCTTCCTCCTGAGAAGCGCAGCGAACGGTCTGCCAGCAAAGACAAGCCGTGGCCCAGAGACGCACAGCACGGAGGCCACCGGGCCACAGGTTGACACATAAAAACAACTTATTTCCATATTAATGGGACTCAGGAGAGCGTGAAATGTTTGTTCCCACTCTGCTCCAGTGCTGCATACATTAACTATTTTTCCCAGAATAAGACAAAAATCATAGCCTAAAGCTGAGGTAAAATCTCCTGGGCATTTCCAAAGCATGAGATCCCACCCGCCAGCTCTGCTCCTGCGTAAGACCTTGCAGACGCGCTCAGCTGCCCCATGTCAGATGGGATCCAGCAGGAGAAGAGCGTTCTCTGTCACCTGAGCACAAAAACCAAACCAACAAAAAAAAGAAAAAAGCCAACAAAAAAAAACCCAGGTGGTGATTTGGAAGTAGCAGCCGGAGGTGGAAAGGCTGTGACCACTGCAGCATTCAGAATATCATCCAAAAAGCATTTTGGTCAACATCCATTTCCTTACTGGCAGGTGTGTCCACCACCTCATGATTATGAAGTCACATATTGCAGTTGGTGGAGCACACTCTCTCCAATTACTATCCAAAAGCGATCGGATACGGCTTACTGCTACGCGTACGATGCTTAAGGAACAAAAGAACTTCACAGCCTCGGCTTAATAACTCACTGGCAGGTTTTCAGTCTCCACTCACTGAAGTCCTTCTTGCAGCTGGAGCTGCAACCAGCAGTTTGTTGCATGTAATCGGGTACCGTGGAGGTTCTGTGGACAGAGAAGAGCCCATACCCCGCTCGCTCTCAGATTTAAGACATTCCTGAGCGATGGAAGGTCTAAGGGAGAGGTGACACACAGCAGATGCTCGCCTACTTGGGTTGAAAACAGGTCTGTGCTTCCTGTTACTGATCAGGTTTTGTCTTGCCTCAACTTTCGACTCAGCTTCACAGAATCACAGAATGATATGGGGTTGGAAGGGACCTCTGGAGATCATCTAGTCCAACCCCCTGCCAGAGCAGGTCCACCCAGGGCAGGTTGCACAGGAACATGTCCAGGCAGGTTTTAATGTCTCCAGAGAAGGAGACTCCACCACCTCTCCTGGCAGCCTCTTCCAGGGCTCTGCCACCCTCACAGGAAAGAAGTTCCTCCTCATGTTGAGGTGGAACTTCTTATGTACATGTTTGTGCCTGTTCCCTCTTGTCCTGTCCCTGGGCACCACTGAAAAAAGACTGGCCCCATCCTCCTGACACCCACCCTTGAAGTATTTATAGGCGTTGATCAGATCCCCCCTCAGTCTGCTCTTCTCCAGACTGAAAAGACCCAAGTCCCTCAGCCTCTCCTCATCAGAGAGATGCTCCAGGCCCCTCATCATCTTTGTAGCCCTCTGCTGTACCCTCTCCAGCAGTTCCCTGTCCTTCTGGAACTGGGGAGCCCAGAACTGGACACAGTGCTCCAGATGGGGCCTCCCCAGGGCAGAGCAGAAGGGGAGGATGACCTCCCTCCACCTGCTGGTCACACTCTTCTTGATGCCCCCCAGGATACCACTGGCCTTCTTGGAAAGCCAATTTCCAAACCAAATTTTCTATTTGTGGACACAACACCCATCCCCAGCAGTAGAACACTGTAGATATCCCAAGGTGAGGTGTCCCAGGAGGGTCACTCATTCACACGCACGGTAACGCTCCTGCTCTTTCTGGATAAAATTACCCAAGGTTTATACTGCAGATATTGGGAGCTCACAAGATGATCAGAAACTACACAAAAGACAAGAACAGGCAAGGTTCTACCTTCATATTTTTCCCCATTCAAACATCGCCTGCAGGTAAATATATAGCTTTTATCACAGCTAGAACAATATGGATTAAAAGAAAATAAATCAAGCAAACATGAAACAACTCCAGCTGGTTCATAACAAATCCGCGAGTGCAGGCATGGAAGGAAAAAGACACCCTTGCTTCTCAAGCTGGTAAAATTACAGAAGAATAAACAACGCTTATAATATACAATGAGTCCTATTTTAAAATCCCTTTTCAGTGTTTTGGGTTGGGTTTGGTTTTTTTTTTTCCAACTGCAATGGAATTTTTTTTTATTTTTTTTTTGACGATATCACTATTTCCTGGTCAGAAATGCCTGAGAGGAAGAAAAGCCAGTCTGGGAAAAAGCAGATCGACAAGTGACCGACCACAGGTATGCCCTCCCGTCCAACGGCAGCGGTGACATTCTGTTTGAGCCTCTCAAATCCCTTTCTGTCTTTTAAGGTGATCTTGGAGTCTCAGCTGAACATAAACTTTCTGAACTGCAAAGATTTGCCTTCAAGATTGAAGGTTCAAATGAAGGTTCAAATTATTTAAAATAATTCTATGTCTGTTACCCACTTCTCCACAACCATCTCTTATGTTGAGGTCTTTTTGTTTGGTTTTTTTGTGGCTTTTTTTTTTTAAGAGGACAGGAAGCAAATGCCAACAGAGAAGGTTTCCACATTAAATCTCTTTTGCCCAACGCTTGGGAAATTCAGAGTCTTGGCTCCCACAGCGCTGTTAGCTTTGCCCTCTTGTGGGGAGGAGTGAGAATTCAATCGGAAGTCACACAACGCGCACACAGCGTCGTACAGCAGCAGGAAAAAAGCCGCTTCCAGTATAAATTAGGAGGCTCAGCATCACTGCAGGAAAAGCTTCCTGTACTCATCTACCACTTAATTATTTTTCCTTTCAGCCGAATTATACCTTAGTGCAAGGTGGACTATCATCACTGATAGAAATCAAACACATCACACTCCCAACCATTTTAAAAACTGGGGTTTTAAAGTAAAAAGGATCCTAAGAAGGGGTTTCAGCAATGCCATTTTCTGGCTACAGATTTTGCCGAATTCTCTGCGCTGTGCCAGAAGCGTTGCTGTTCCGGAGAACGGCAGCAGATATAGCACAGTTCCTGCCAGTGGCCAGAGCTATTTATAACGCGATTTAGCTAGAACTGAAATATTGGTATTGAAATACACGGGTTCAGGAATCACCAAGGGCTGGTTACCTCTCAAATACTCAGAGAAAATAAGTTTTGTATTGATCAAACTAATAGCAGGCCGAGCGGCGTTATTTTAATTCATCACTGCCATCGTCATCCCAGTGCAAGTGGAAGAGGAAAAAAATAAATAAATAAATAAATAGAGGCAGCCATCTGGAAAACCCAGCCACGCAGTGAGGAGATGTACAAATGACCATCACCAGTAAATGGAAAGAAAAGCTGATCCCTTCCAGCCAGCTGCTGGAGTCAGCAGCAGGCAGTGGAGAATCACAGAATGATACGGGGTTGGAAGAGACCTCTGGAGATCATCTAGTCCAACCCCCTGCCAGAGCAGGTCCACCAGGGCAGGTCCCACAGGAACGTGTCCAGGCGGTTTGGAATGTCTCCAGAGAAGGAGACTCCACCACCTCTCTGGGCAGCCTCTTCCAGGGCTCTGCCACCCTCACAGGAAAGAAGTTCCTCCCCATGTTTCGATGGAACTTCTTATATTCAAGTTTGTGCCCATTTCCTCTTGTCCTGTCACTGGGCACCACTGAAAAAAGACTGGCCCCATCCTCCTGACACCCACCCTTGAAGTATTTATAGGCGTTGATCAGATCCCCCCTCAGCCTTCTCTTCTCCAGACTAAAAAGACCCAAGTCCCTCAGCCTCTCCTTGTAGGAGAGATGCTCCAGGCCCCTCATCATCTTTGTAGCCCTCTGCTGTCCCCTCTCCAGCAGTTCCCTGTCCTTCTGGAACTGGGGAACCCAGAACTGGTCCCAGTGCTCCAGATGGGGCCTCCCCAGGGCAGAGCAGATGGGCAGGATGACCTCCCTCCACCTGCTGGTCACACTCTTCCTGATGCCCCCCAGGATGCCACTGGCCTTCTTGGCCACAAGGGCACATTGCAAGACAGCAGAAGTTCAGCCCACAGGACCAAGGCCATCTGCTCCCAGCTACTTCTGTCATCCAAAACAGGGCCAAAAGGAACAAAGCAAAATGGTGTTTCCCAGTAGAAGGCACAGAGGACTCCCCAAAATGCAGGCTCACCACTGCGTTTTAAGAGGGAAACAAACATTTTCAAGAAAAGATCCCCACCAGGGTGAGCACCCCACGCCATCTTGACTTATTAGTTTGTTTCAGCAGCATCTCTGTCCTCTGTCGGCCATATCGACCTCTTCGCTTCCTCAGACACAGATGTGTGACTGGAGCAGATAACCAACTTTAAGGTCCTAACAGATTTCACAGCACACTTATAACCCCGCGAAATTCTGAGTTTTAGTCAAATGATGATAGACAAAGCACTCACTTATTGAAAAAATAATGGATATCCTACAGGATATTTTTGAAGCCAAAACCTGTGGATCTGACTGATTTCTGTTACGGGAGCTATGAACAGTTGATGTTCCTCTAGACCAAAGCAGGGAAAACACTTCAAATATTTGTTTCGCTGACTCTGAAGTACCTTAGTCAACAAAAAGTGATTCTACATTTTTGGCAAACCACCGTCAAACCTCCTCACTCCTGAAGAAGCCGACAGAGCCGAAAGCTCACCGCTTAAAAGCAAATTCTTGATGCAGAGAGTTTGAAAAGCGCTTCAGAGCTCACAATCACAATGCAGTCTCCTACTTCTTCTAAAAAAATCACCTTCTTCCCAAAAGCACCACGGAATACCGAACTTCCACAGGGAAAGCTAAAGAGAGGTGGCCTGGGAAGGAGGCGCCTGGGTGGAGCAGCAGGGCAGGGCCACGACAACAGTCCACGCGATGCCTCCTTCTCAATTATAGCAGAGTTTATTTTAATATTTTGTACAGCCAGCATCGGTCTCCAGGAATAAGTTATAATCTTACATAAGTGAGGTCGTCCCCCCCCCAAAACCCACCCTTAAGGAACGTTCAACTTTCAGCATTTCTAATTTAGAGGGAAATTATTTATAGGGTAAGACGCAGTTTGAAGAGCGGAAATCAATCTTAATTTGTGAACAAAACTCCTCAGAAGTTCTCGGGGTTTGCTTGCATCTAATTGGATTCACAAACAAGCACGGAGGGTCACGTCTTGCAGGACTGCACCCAGAATCCATTCACCTCAGGGACAAGTTTATTGTCTGAAATGGGACAGGGTTTTGTTTCCTTCTCCCCGCTTCCCGCCCCACGGCTCTGCTATGCGGATACATACTTTACAGTCTAGTACAATCAATGCTTGTAACAGATTCTTCCAAAAGATACTTGTATGCCCACCCCACTTCATTTATTCGGTTCTTCTCAGCACCACTTAAAACATCTTCATTTCTCACTGTGTGTTCTGTTTCTTTAATGCAGCCAAGAGGAACAGACCTCGCTATTGCCTTTAAGCAATAAACACCACGCAAAACAAATAAATACTTTTCAATCCTTTTAAATGGTAATAGCGTATGTACTCTGTTCCAGGGCAGAACTTGGTTATCTACTAGGTAAAAAGCGCTCCACGGGTAGCTCTTCGGCAGCCTCACTCACCTGCTCGCACCCCTCGAGCAAAGGGAGGGAAAAAGAAGCAACGGCCTAAGAGGAATTCCTCTCTCTTCCACCCTCAGAGAATTTCCAGCGTCCGATATTAAGCAATTCACATTCTCTTGCGCAAATAAAGCAGAAAGAGGTTGTACAAACATTTCCTTCTCCCTCTCTGAAAAGCATGCCCGACTCTGAAATCGTTCAGACAGCTCCGGGAAACACCAACCGACAAAAATACAGAGCCAAGAGCCCCAGAGCTTACGGATCCGAGTGTCCCCCCGGTAAAAGGAGCCCCTCTGGGGCTCCCTACAGACCTTTTCACCTCAGAGGAAAGTGGTTTCACCAGAAAGTCCCTCCTCATCACACCTCTCGGCGTCGGCCGGCGTACGCCAGCGCCCACACGCCATGGGGGGGGTTGGACGTGGTTTTTTAGAAAAACGGTGCAAGTGAAAAGCCCGAACATGGAACCTGATCCAGAATCCCCATCAAAGGGTTGGGAGAGTCTTACTTGTCCTGACTGAAAACGGGCAGGTGAATACTCGGGTACTGGGGGATTTTATTTAATTAAAGAAAGGTTCAGCCAAGTCTGAAAGCCTTCTAAAGCCATTTAAGCTGAAAATGAGGTCTGGGTTCAGAAACTGAATGCTTCTTCCTCATTATTTTGAAACATTTTGCAACAGTGATTAAAATGCCTAAGAATGCTTTAGAAGTTAGTATTTTTACTGTGGAAAGGAAGACAAGCTCACCACTGTGTCACACCTTCCTTTCCTAAAGGGGTCCGCAAATTTTGGCCAAAGGAAACATGTGGGGAAAATGTTTTGCATTTCCTACAGAGAACAAAACTGTTGCTAAAGCTATGGAAACTTCCACAGAAAATGACCCAATGCAGCACCGTACTCCACAAGAGCATCCCAAAATGCTTCACAATACAACAGAAGAAGAACACTTACATGAATGTCATATACCTGTCCGAGGTATATTTTCTGATGCCATGTCATGGGTGGGTTTTTTTCCCTTCAAGAAATTATGTCCCAGTTAGAATAAAGCAAACCCTTTCTTTTAACTGTTCTTTTCAACATGTTCTATATATACAACCCTTAAAATACACTTAAAAATAGCTGCACACATTTTGTATCATTATACTAGAGAAGGGCAGTCCAGACAGACCATGCTTCTCAGTATGTTAAAAATTGTAAATAAAACCCAACCAGACTCGCTCTCCCCCGGTACCCGCTTTGGCCCGAAGGAGGGAAGGGAAGGAACAAGCAGTTTTAAAATGGGAGTCTTTCACAAAACACGCCACTTACAAATCTCAGGTTAATTTCCTCAAGCAGTTTTCTATCAAATCTTTTCTTAAATATTTGAGGTCACGCACTGCCACCTTAGCTATGAAATCTGTTGCAACATGCATGTGTCAGCTTCCCACTCAACCAACTGCAACCCTGAGGATTTTTCTGGCCTGGTAGAAAGAGGAAATGTAAGACAATTCCCGAAGTATGGCTGGTCCTCCGTTTCCAAACTCCGTGTGATTCCCTTGATGGTTCTTGGACACACCCCCACGCTTTCTTTTTCTTCCTCTAAAACATGTTTCCCTCTAACCAACATGCAGATTTCTCCTCCCGATCATCCACATCTCCATGTCCCAGCGGAACAATCCACGTCATCCGTCCAGAGGTTTTCCCAGGTAGACCAAAGTCACTTCTGTGTTACCGTACACAGCAGACACTGCCGGATACAGGCAAACTTTTGGCAGTCCTCTGAAGGCAACTCCCAAGAACTCGTAGCCCCTCTCAAACGCTAATGTTTTGTCTTCCATGTCCAGGATAACTCGAATCCTTTCACCTATCTGGAAACAGAGACAGGAGAGGGGAATTAAAAAAAAAAAATACAGAGAAAGCATCAGCACATTCAAACGGAGACAGAAAAATAAAACGCAGCCCATGTACAACACAGCAGATAATTTAACTTTAATGCAAGGCTTTCCTGTCTTTTGTGACCGCATTTATTTTACGATGGGAATTTCTCAGTTTTGCTCAAATGCATGAGGATCCCAAGTACCTCTGCTGCCCATTTCCAGTGGGCAGTGTGTACCTAACCCAATAATAAACGTAATCCTCCTCGTATGAACCCTGAGAGGGCACCAAGAGTGAGAATACTACATGCCACATACTGCAGAATACGGCAGAGTTTTGGAAACTTTGTAATGGCCTCCAAGTTACCTGAAATCCATATTTAGCTGGTGCCATCTCTGAGGGGTAATTGCTCTGTGAGGAGCAATTTTAAAGACAACAAACTTGTTTTAAAATGGCAAGTGCCACATAAAAAATATACTGGAATACGCTACTGCCTACGCAGGTGCTGCTGCTGACAGAGGTACTCCCTCGCCAAGGCGGAAGGAAATTCCAGTTCAAAGCTTAGGCAAAATAAGCATGAAAAACCTGTCTTTTATATATATAAATATATATACACACACGAAACTAACACTAAAGACAGCAAGAGACTCAGATCTGGGCATGCACAGTGCTCACATGTGTCTGTGGTGCACGTTACTTCAGACATAACCAGAAGTCCCAGGCACCAGCAACAAGCACAGCAGGAGGTCACACAAGCTTCTGATTCTTCTCCAGCCGGCCCCAATGCTGGGGATTTCTTCCAGCCAACACATTTTAATTCTCACCGACACCAACAAACACGTGTTTTTCCTTGAAGTCTATTTTCTATGAGCGGATCACTGTACATGCCTTACTAAACACAAAATGCTCCAAAAGATCACCAATTTGAGCTCTCGCCGGTCTTTACAGAGAAAGCAGTGACAGCATTCACCCTGGAGCCCCCACGCAAGCTGGAGACTCTCAGCTTCAAAACCTTTCCTCACCCTGTTGCCGCAGAAAGGCCCAGACAAGGACAGCAGAAAGCGACCACGAAGGGTCAGGGCTAGGGAACATGCAAATGGAAAGAAATCTAAATCTCTTTAATTACACTAATTTTAGGTACTGTTTCCAAAAACTGGCAGGTATAACCTTCAGACAGAATTAAGCGCTTGGCGGTCAATTGTTTCTTGAAATTTAGGAACATCAGATGCAAGTTACTACACAGACCTTCACCCGCAACTGCAACGTAAACCAACAGTCATACAAAGCCACGGCATTACACTGTGGAAATTATAACGCATACAGCTTAAGTTGTAACGTGAGGAAACCCAGCAGTCAAAACGTAGCTGTGCGAGCAGTCAGAAGAACAGAGATAAATTCTTCTACAGGGACAAAAAGGTGGAACGGCCCTTGCTCTTTAATAACCTGAAATTATCTGAACATCACATCCCAGCATCCCAGCCAAGGGATGTCACCTACGGGAACGCTGCCAGCGAGCAAAGGAGCAGCACTAAGCACCACTGCAGGTTTTTGCAGGAAGGCTCTTGCCTAAGCATTAACCTCAGCTCACACCGCCCTCCAACAAGAGGGTAAAATACCACAGACATTCACCTCGCTGTGGGGCAAGTCGCTTCAGAAGGCTACAGCAGTCTTTTCAGCTCTTCTTTCAAAACGCAACATGGGGTCTAAACAGACATCCATGGAACATGCTTCACATTCAATATTTGAAATAAAAGTGGAGAAACAACGGAGGGTCAGGTGTGCTGAACACCACACGCAAGTGTAGCCTGAGAAAGCAATAAATGAAGGGGGGAAAGGCTCACAAGGCAGAATTATTTGCCTTCTGCAGGGAAAGCAGAGAGACCCTTGGGTGGGCATTTAGGACCAATTCAGCAGACAATGAGGACACACGAGGGAGGAGGTTCTTGACGGCCACCATCAGACATGGTGGAGCTTCCAACCCGAGCCAAGCCCCACTCACCTGGTATTTGGGCGCGTTATTGCACTGGGGGAAACTGCCGTTCACCTCCCCATTATGCAGCAAGTTATTGTCCACCAGGTTCCAGCCCCAACTCTGGTCGTCACTCCCCAGCAGGGCCACGTAACCCTGGCACTGCATGGCCGCCCGCTTTGTGGCAATGCCGATGACGGCGACGGTGCCCAGCGGGCCCTCCCACCACACCTCCCAGGCATGGCGGCCCTCGCTGAAGCCGATCTTGGTCCGCGCCCCGTCCGTGCTCTGGGCAATGGGGTTGCGGTGCAGCGTGAAGCCGTTCTTCTTGATGTAGACGTTCCGCGAGCAGTCGTTGGTGCTGAAGGCATGGTGGAAGGCACGGACCTAGGGGAGAAAGAGAAGAATGGAGGGGGAAGATAAAATCCTGCCATGTTGCTTAAGGTCCTCCCTTGATTTTCAACGGCGGGTGGGCTGAATGTCTTGGGGTGTGTCCCCAGGGGGCTGTGGGGGGGATGCTAAGCATCTGGGGGGGATTGTCTCCGAGGGGCTGGGGGGCTGCTGAGTGTCTGGGGGGGACTGTCCCTAAGGGGCTGGGGGGCACTGCTTCTGAGGGGCTGGGGGGCTGACGAGCAGCTGGGGGTGATTGTCCCCAAGGGGCTGGGGGGCTGCTAAGCGTCTGGGGGGGACTGTCCCCGAAGGGCTGGGGGGCTGCTAAGAATCTGGGGGGGATTGTTTCTGAGGGGCTGGGGGGCTGACGAGCGGCTGGGGGCGATTGTCCCCGAGGGTCTGTCGGGGGGTATCGTCCCCCAGGCTGCTGAGCATCCGTGGGGACCGTCCCCGAGGGGCTGGGGGCCGCCGGGCTCACCTTGCCCTTGTAGGTGGGCACGTTGCAGAGGATGTCGGTGCGCAGGGCCTCCTCGGCCAGGCAGCGGGCCGCCAAGCTGCGCCACACCTCGCTGTTCTCGTCGCCGTGCAGGACGCGGTGCCACAGCTTACAGACCAGCGCGCAGCTCCTCAGCTCCCGCAGCTCCAGGTAGGAGAACACCAGCTCCAGCACCCGCCCCGGCAACCGCCAGCCCGGCCCTCCCGCCGCCGCCGCCGCCGCCCCCCCGCCGGGGCCCGCCGCCATCGCCTCCCCCCCGGCTCCCCGAGCGCCCCCGCGGGCGGCGGGCCGGGCCGCGGAGGGCCGCGCTGTGCCTCCCCCGGCCGGCGACAGCGGCGGCTCCGGGGCCCAGCGCCCTCCCGCCCAAGGCCCCTCACGGCGAGGGGGCGCGCGCGCCCGGCGCCGCCATCACCGCCCGCCCCGCCCGGCGGCGCATGCGCGGGGCGGCGGCCGGCGGCGCTGAGGTGAGGCGGCGCGGAGGGGCCCGGCGGGGCGGGGCGGCGGCTTCACCCCCCACACACACCGCACCGCCGCCACCGGGGACCGGTGCGGGCCCGCCCGTCGTACCCGCCCCCCAACATCCCCCTCTCCGGCTGCAGGGAACGGGCGAGGGGCTCCCGAGCCGGCGTCCCGGGAGTCGGGCCTACCGGTGCGAGGGACGGCCGGGGAAAGGTGATCTGCGTTCCCGGAGGAAGCGGGGGAGGCCGGCCGCCAACCGGCCGCCCGAGCTGCGGGTAAGGCACCCGGCGCTGGCTGTAATTGTGGATTTCATGGGCGAGAGTGGAGCTCTCCTGGGGGATGGGATGGGATGGGATGGATTCTAATCACTCTCTGGCAGAAGTCACATGTGAAACATAACGTGGTTAAAAAAAAAAAAAAAAACCTAAAAGAAACCCTTTATGGCCCAATAACGCCGTAAAACTATAGATTCAAGGCGGCGTCGCGGTCACCGAAGCCATAGCTGCTGCAAACCCCGCGTTGCTGCCCAGACCTCGGCCCCGCTGTCCCCGCAGCGTGCTGGCCCCTCCACGGGTTGGGCTTTTGTGGTGCTGGGGTTTTTTCCGCCAACTTCATCTTCTGCCGGTTTGGTCCCCGGATCAGAGCAGGGAGAGGGCCGGGAGCGCAGTGAGCTGGACAGGCGCACTTTGAGCTGCTTCGAGGCCCGATTAAACCCCTTGTGAACCTGCTAACTACCTGCCTTGAACGGGGAACGCTTTATTTTAAAGAGATGCCATTGTTCATCATTTTATGCAAACGTGCTTTAGCGTTTAGCGGTCTGGAGAAAATTACCAGTTTGGCGCCTTCCCCTTGCTCGGTTCCAGCACATCCCCTTGCATGCTGTGCCCCTTTTTGTTGGGCACGTTACGTCCTTACGCCCTGAGGAAGCGGCTCTCCGGCGCTGTGCGGGTAAAGGTGCCAGCACCGCTGCCCTTCCACCCCATCCGGGCTGATGCTGTTTAAGCCAAAGCTTCCTTTGGGCACCGATCTGTAGAGGTACCTGTTGAGTTTCAAGCAGTTGGCGTTACAGTCAGTGCCCTGATTTTGTTGCTTAGATAAGCTTTCTACTGTAATGAGACCGACACCAGCTCCATTCAAGCTTTTGGGTTGTTTTTTTTTTTGTTTTGTTTCAGAGGTGTCCCCAAAACATGGCGGTTAAATGGACTGGAGGACATTCCTCGTCTATACTGTGCTTGAACGTAAACACGGAAGGGCTGGTGGCTTCAGGCGCGGAGGGAGGCGAGCTCACGCTCTGGGATGGAGGAGGTGCTCTGGCAGGACAGCTCCAGCTCCCCAAGGCAGACGACGTGACCTCCGTGCTGTTCTCGCCCTGCCACCCCACCAGGCTGTACACCTCCCATGGAGAAACTATCAGTTTGCTGGATGTCCGATCCCTCAAGGAGCCTGTTGAACACTTCCACGTGAATGAGGAGGAGATCAACTGCCTCTCAGTGAACGAGACCGAGAGTTTCTTGGCTGCGGCAGATGACTCGGGGGCAATAAAGATTGTGGACTTGGAAAACAAGAAAGTCAGCCGCTCCTTGAGACACTCAAACATCTGCTCCTCTGTTGCCTTTCGACCTCAGAGGCCTCAAAGCCTTGTTTCCTGTGGACTGGACATGCAGGTGATTTGCATAGAAGTAGAAGTGAAGTTATTAGCTTATTAGAGAAGCGAAACGGTAACTACCCACCTTGTGTAGTGAGGCACCAACAGACTTTCACTAAGACTGAGGCTGTACAGCCTGCAGTTGCTCCTTAACTTAAAGTAGTTTTGGTGGAGAAACTAAGCTGTTTGTGCCATTTTCTACTCAGCAGTTCCTCTCCCTATTTTCATCTTCATTAATAGTTACATTATAGAAGTGGGCGTGGTGGGGGGTGCAAAGCGTGTTCGGGCTGCATTAGCTCTCTGTTGGACCCAAAACCAGAAGTTGTCCCTAGTTATGGCTGCAGATGAAATGCAGATGGTAGGAGAATGCAAAGTGCTTGAGGCAGACAGGATGCTAGCAAGAATACTTTACACCAGGTAGATAAATATCTATCCAGGTAGTACATACCACTGTAAGGACAAGTCATTTTTATATATTTAGCCTTTATTCTGAGTAACCTCTTGGAAGTGTTAAGAGTTCTTTGCCTTTTATGCTTCTCTATTCTCATCCAGAGGAAAGCTTGTCCTTTGCCTGCCACTTGTGGAAGAGTTCTGAGAAAAACCATGCTAGGAGTTAACGCAGTCTTGAGTTACGTTGCCAAAGATAGCCACCCAGAACAGATGTTTTTCAGTAATTTCTTTCCAGTGGTTGAGATCTGACCGCATTGCTAGTTTAGCACGAGATTAAAGCTATCACTTCTACAAAGGTTTCCGTGGTTCTAGCGGTATGCGGGTGAAGTTTGCTTTGACAGCGCTGAGCAGTTTCACTCTGCGTTCTCAAAACCAAAGTGCATCTAACACCTATTAGAACAAATACATGCTGATATTAAGTATAAGTATTTTTCCACATTAAACCCATGGACCACATAAATTCAGTAAGTATATATCAGCCCCCCCTCCCAAAATAGGGGTTCATTGATGGAAGTCTGCCAGCTTTAGACTTTACCAAATATTCAGATTTTTTCCGAATTCTTTTTTTATTTATTCATCAGTTGACTAAAAGATGGCTGTAGGATTTTAAATGAAGTACCATGAGAAACTTCTTTGCAGATGTACCAAAGTGTTAGACAGAGTAGTAAATGCTTGGCATCTTAGGCAGCTGCCTTAATTTCAGGTCCCCAAATTGCAGATTCACAAGCCTATGGCTGGAAACTTTTTTAATTGGAATTGTAACCATTTATATACCACTTTTTTGAAAGTGAAATGGTTATTTTTTTTGGTGACTTTTTAGTTTTAGTATGGTTTGCTGTAGATTGGCAAGTTGCTTTTTAGGTGAAAGTCCATATCCCAAAATAGTAGGAATGTTATGTGTGTTTTTGTGCAATGAAAAGAGCATTTTTCTGCATCAAGGCTGGCTTTAAGATACATCATTTCACAAAGAGAAGCTGAGCTGCGGCATGTCTTTGGACAAGTTATGAGCCCTACGAGCATCAAAACGTGTTCTGGGCTGGCATGACAGCCATAGCTGTGAAGCCACAGTGAAGCCATAGCTGATGAGAACTAAAACCTCAGTTGCTGGAGTGTTTTTCAGAAGCAGGGAAAACGCCATGAGGACAGAAAATACTTAGTTTGCAGAAAACTTGTTAGAACTTGCTGAATTCATACAGCTGATGTAGTGCCGTCTGTGATGAAAAGGGCAGTATTTGCCTTAAGCGCTAGGACCCAGCCTCTCTGATTTACTCGGCTCTGCACAGCCATCAGGGAAAGTTTTGCCTTTCGTCAGTAGCAAAGTAGTTTTAATGTAGCAGCAACAGCAGTCACTAAAAGAGAAAACTGACAGGAAACAACATATTTTTGATATCTTAGTGTGGTTTGGATTCCAGAAGCGCAGACCCGGTGGGACAACTCCTTTGTGGCCTAAATTTAAAGGCTCCTGTACTGGAGGTTATTAGCAGAGGAATATTTTTATTACTAACAAATCAAAGCTTTGATTAAAAAAAGGAAACAGCACACCGGTACGGCATTAGATTGATTTGTGCTTTCGTATCTGTTGGCCTTGAAAATGCTCATCAGTTCAGATCCTACAAAAGTATTGGGAGAATTATTTTTTAACTGGTGCAGTATAAATCTATAGTACTCGAATTGCTGTAGGAGAGATGCAGGGTGCATTTGAAGGCACAGTGATTGCCTCATGAGGGGCTTGGAGGTGGAGTGGCATTTTAAAAGCAAGTCTGAAAGCCCAACCTCCCTTCCCCCCCATCTCAACAGGAAAAGCACACCCTGCCTTGGTATGGAAATAGCACAAAACAGATCTACTCATTGGATATAAAAAAAAACCCACAACACATATATGTCTGAGGGCCTCAACTGCTGTTTGCCTTTTGCTGTTCCATTTTTCAAACCTGTTCATGGAAGAAATTATTTTAGGACAAGTACGTAGCAGAGACAGAACTAAGATTCAGAATGATAATGTTCTCTATTTACTGCTAGCATTTCCGTGTCTCTCCTTTTAAATAATTGATGTACAATATATCATGATTACTACTGCTGAGATGAATGCAAAAGCACTTAGAACAGCTTTTTCATCCATTTTGTGGTCTAAAGGTCTGAGTCATTGGCTGCTGAGCAGGGCAGTATGAGGCTTTGGAAAGCGCGCCGTAAAGATTTGCCGTATTTATCAGGTGAACTTCAACCGCCCCTCACAACACATCTTGCACCCCTTGCACTCGCGCGTAGCCTTTGCCGGAGCAAGAAGTGTGGTTGTGTTTTCTTACTGTTAGTTCTGATTTTACGTCAAATAGACAAGTTGTTGACTCACACTGTTTTTGTCAAGGTGATGCTGTGGAACCTGCAGAAAGCTCGCCCCTTGTGGACCACAAACCTGCAGGAGTGTGAAACGGAGGACGACAGTCCGCAGTCAGCCGGCCAGTTCTTTAACCCACCATTGGCACATTCCCTGTCTGTCGCATCCTGCGGCAACATCTTTGGCTGCGGAGCTCAAGACGGTAAAGTCAGAATATTCAGAGTCACCGGTGTCAAGTTTGAGCGTGAGCTGGAGTTTGAAGGTCACAGCTTGGGAGTATCTCAGGTCCTCTTTATGCCAGAAGCGTACTGGTTGTTGACTGGAGGAAATGATGGGAAAGTCTTGCTCTGGGATGTCAGCAGTGAGGTTGGAAAGCAGCAGCAAAGTCCGGCGAAATCTCTGCAGAGAAGGAAGGCCCAAGCGCCTGCTTCCACCAAAAAAGATGGAAAGCTCAACAAAGTGGCTTCCAATGGACATGCAAGAGTTTCACCAAAGCTAACCATTGAGCATGGAGAGAAGGTGAACTGGATCTCGTGCGCAGAGATCAAAGGCTCCAGGAGAGTGTTAGTTGCTGATCAGAGCAGTTCGGTATCTGTGTATCCGTTGCCAGAACCTTAGACAGTGAGACTTCTAAAGAAATTTGTGGGGGAAAAACCACTTCTCGGGGCATTTGCCACGAGCCTAGTTACATCCGCTGACAGTGAGCCGGGCAGCGAAACCTGCTGCGTCCTGCGGAAGGGGATCTGCCGTGTGCTCACACAATACGACCTAACCGGCCTCGCGTTCTGTTTTTCAGTGGCTGTTGGTATTCACTGCAGCTGTTTCTTGCAGGGTTGGCAGTTTGCTTCTTGAGTTTAAGAGAAACGGGTTTCAGTATGTTTAGGGGTAATATTAGTTCGTGACTAAGCTGACATAATTAAAGTTGGAGGAAGAAATCACGCTAACGGGGACACCCGCAAGGCTAGATGAGGATGCTGAGCAGCGACAGAGGTGTCACTGGCTGAGCTCCTTGCATTTTGAACCATTGCAGTGCTTTACGTTACTCTCCCCATTAAACTGTGTCACAGTTAGCTTAAATTGGCCATAGTGGAAATATATATTTTAATTGGTTTGTCAGGAGCTGCATATGAGACTGGAGAAGCATCAACTAATGAATAATCCAATTAGTTTAACTGGATTTTTTCACACTGCAGTAAAAGAAGGAGCAGGGGACACTGTTAACACCTGTTTAACGGGTCAGCTGTCTTAGGCATTTAGTCGTTTATCCCAGGGAAAAAAAGCTATTACGCTTGTCTTAATAAATGCTTTCTCTCTCACGGCTCCCTTGTGCTTATACTTGCTCTAATATCACCAAACACACGAAGTTGCGTCGAGAAGGGTATCGCATACCCCATCTCAGGGGGAATCCAAAGGGCCAAAGGCACGGCTCCTCCTTACCCAAATGCTTCCATGGTCTTCCCAAAGCTTTAGAAACACAACGAGCAGAATTCAGCTTGCTAATCTCTTAATTTGCAAATTGAAGGTGGGGAGGATGCCACTAAGTGGGAATGCTGCAGCTCTTGACACGTTCAGTTCATGCTGGATTTCCCATGGATTAGGCAAACAAATAACATTTTTTAAAAAGCTTTTTTTTCTTTCACAAAACTGAATGCTTGCTGCTGACTGAAGATGGGGTTTGTGCTGCCTCGTTTCACTAGCTGTGCTCTTACCAGACACGCATTATCTATCTGCCTTTTTTTTTTTTCCCCTTTTTGATGGAAAAATTTCCAGCCTTTTTTTGCATACCCAGCTCCTGAAAATCATCAGCCAGTTGCGCTGGCTGTTCATCCTTTACGGAATAGATCCCAACCATCTTGGTTTAGGTGTCCTTCATCCTCAAGGCAGCTCCATGCAACCAAATGCAACTCATTCTCATGCAAATCAGATCATACCTTTTAAATAGAAAGAAAAAAAAAAAAATGTAAAAAGGCAATCTGCTTGTACAGCCTTTAACAGCAGGAAACTTTGGCCCAAGACACCAAATGGTGGGCACGATGGCAAAATGAAGCCAAAACACAGCAAAAAAAAAAGCAGTGTAGTGTGGGTAGGCCCTTTGGTGTTACCTCTCCATCAGTTTGGTGGATGAAGGCAGGATGAGTGGGCCAGAGGAAGCGGTCTGGACGCGTCGTTCAGTGCGTGAGATGCTCAGGAGCATGTGTCCGTGCATCTGTGACCTATATTTGGATATACAGTCTATAAAAAGCCTCGCTACAAACAGCCTCCAGCAGGAGTCAGATCCCCCGTCCCTGTTGTTGCCGCCTGCTCCAGGAGGGAGGATCAAGCCCACTCCGGCGTTTATTCCTCCCCTCGGCGTTCTCCCGGAAGATGGCTAAAGCCGGCATCTCCCTGCGCTCCCTGAAGGAAAGGGTGAACAGGTCTCTGCAGGGTTGTGCTCGCAGGGCGCTGAGGGATAGGGAAGGGCATAGGGGACTGCGTCAGGGGACGGGAGAGGAGACTCCGTGAGCGCAACAAACCTGTGCTTCCTTGGGAATTCTCATGGGTAATAGGATGTAAATATATCTTGTGTGTATACGGGAAGGGTTGGTGAGCAATCGTGTTTCTCCTTGACTCACTGGGGAGGGCAGGGGACAGAGCCACCCCTCGGTGCACGCTGTCCTGGCCAGCCTGCAAACCTGGGGGGGTTGCTGCAGGATTTGCCTCCGTCAGCAAAAGGCTGTCGCCGCGTTGCCGGGCAATTACAGGTCATGGGGAAACGGGCTTCGCGCTCTGCTACAGTCCGGTCGTCAATGGGAGGTTTGGGATGAACTTCTGAATTTGGGAAAATGCCTCAGAGGCCGGAGGGTTCAAAGCTAGGAAGTAAGCGGTTATCTTACCCAGCCACCCCCTGAGAACGGGGCTTTCTTCTAAGTTTAAAGGGAGAAAATCGCTGTCGCTGGGGAATTGGGACATAGGTGACGCTGATTCACCTTCCATTTTCAAAGGCTGTCATGGGAGGAGGAAAGCTTGACAAACGGGTTCATTGGCTTCACGGAAAACAATCTGGCCCAAGCTCCCCCGGGCTGGCTCCGGTCCACGTGCTCAGCTGCTGCTGCGTGACAGCCGTGGCTGGTGTCTCTAACCAGCCAGGCAGCCACCAACCGCGGGATCAGATGGAAGCCACGAGCACAGCTCTTCAGGCAGAAGAGCTGAAAAAAGGGTCTGAGATTCTCCACGCTTAGAGACCGTCGAGACAGCATCCCCTCTCGGCGGATTTTCACATACGAATTTTCGTATACTACCTTTAAAGGTACCGTGCAAACGATACCAAGCAAGAAATTCTCATGTCAACTTAGGTCTCATACATATAACTCTGGTTTACCTGTGGTAAAAACGATCACTGTCCATCAAGAGTATCCCACCTGATGCAACGCAGTACTTCTGTGTATGAAATTAATCATTCCAGACTAACGGCAGCTGACAGACCTGGTAAGAGACTGCTCCTCTGCTCCAGGTGCTAACGTTGCTCACCAGCGGCTTTTAGGACTCCTGATTCACACAGCGGTAACCACAAAAGAAAAAAAGCTACTAGAGACCTGGCCAGGGAGAGAAACAGAAACACGGGAAGCACTCCTGAAAGAAAAAGTGAAAACGAAGTCTGTGGGGAATGCGGTTGAAGAAGTGGGTGTCTAACTGGTCCCGTGGAGTGAGGGTACAGGGAGAGCTGTAGGGGAGCGGGGGGCTCTGCACTGGGCAGGAAAATACAACCAATGTGACAGCTTGAAAGTCATGAAAAATGTTATTTTCTGTAAAAACCTGAGCAGCAGAAATAAGGTTACGCATACAACCACGCTTTCAGAAAAGGGGGAGTGCTAGAGCTTTTACTGCAAATCATAGGGATATGTTCTGTATGCTAACAAGAAGGGAAGAACTTGAAAAGCTTTCTGGTCAAGAATAGGGACGTGGATCGTGCATACCCTAGACAGACATCAGAGGCCACCAACTCAATGGTGACTTCACTTACATTAAAGGAATCGTAGAATCATGGAATGGTTTGGGTGGGAAGGGACCTTAAAGACCATCCAGTCCCACCCCTTGCCCTGGGCAGGGACACCTCCCACCAGACCACATTGCTCAAAGCCCCCTCCAACCTGGCCTTGAACCCTTCCAGGGATGGGGCAGCCACAGCTTCTCTGGGCAACCTGGGCCAGTGTCCCATCACCCTCAGAGTGAAGAATTTCTTTCTAGTACCTAATCTCAATCTCCCCTCTTTCAGTGTCAAACCCTTCCCCCTCGTCCTATGGCTCCCCTCCCTGATCAAGAGTCCCTCCCCATCTCTCCTGGAGCCCCTGCAGCTACTGGAAGGCCGTTTATAAGGTCTCCCGGGAGCCACCTCTTCTCCAGGCTGAACCCTCCAACTCTCTCAGCCTGTCAAGAAGACGGTGCTTAGAGGTTGCAACTGAAATGAAAGCAGGAGGATTAATCCATTCTTCCTCGTTTCATTCAGAATTTTGCTCAAGAGACAGCAGCACTGATTCTATCAGAATTTACAAAAAGCTGTAGAAGATTAGTTACGGAGATCGGTCATACCATGATGTAACCGAACAGGCATTTTTAGAACCAAAATTAGCAAATGCTGAAATGTTTCCTACAGTTGCTTAAAAATACACAGGAGTAATTTGCAGACAGGCGATTTACCCCGTATCAGAAAGCTGCTGGGAAGAGGAAACTGGTCAAATACTGAAACATTGGCTGCTGAAAAACAGCTCCAGCCCTGGAAGTGGTGTTAACGATGAGACCTTTGATAACTTTACTATTATTCCTAGAGGAGAAAGCTCGCAAAAAATGGTCCATTGGGAAGCTTATTTACTTGCTAAAAAGCTGCAATTGGGCAGCAATTGACAGGCAAGTCTCTCCCCCAGGCCAGCACTCCTTAGCCACCCAGCAAATCTTGAAGAATATACTGATTTTCTGAGGATTCCCCCTCTCTGTCAAAGAGCTCTTGCACCGTGAAACTTTTCCTGTTGGGGTTTCTGCAGTGGCACGTTGTATTGTCCTGATGGTTGGTGTTCTCTGCTTGTGCAGCTGTAGGTATGAACTGCACCCAGAACTTAAGCGCAGCAGATACGGACCCACCTCAGCTCAGCTCACACGCTGTGGTGACAGACTCCATCCCGTTATGACATATCAGCTCGCCCAATTCTTCTGAACTACCTGCATTTCTACACCACACAATGTCAATTTTCCAGTTAAAGTTCTGTTTTCCTCCTAAAATTCTCACGGCATATATGCACGCACATACATTGAAAAGGGCAAACCCTCCACAATAGCTCAGGATTGACGTGCAACAGGAGAGACGACTGTTGGTTGAAATGCAGCGCCCAGTAACAACTATGCCCAGTTTCAAAATCCCAGCAGGAGAACAGAAGGCTCTAGAGAAGAAAAATCTCACCGAAGCAAGAGAAGCCCCAGCAAAGCAAGCTCAGGGTGTCAGCAGCTTTCCCAGGACCACAGAGGAAGTCTCCCAGGCTCAGGAAACACCAGCAAATCATTAGACAAGGATCTGCACGAGCTGCCAGGCTGACCGTGAATGAAGGTCAAGCAGAATTGGAAAAATACGCCACTGCTGGTGCCTTTTTGTTTTCTCCTGGTTCAGCTCCACTGCAGACAGTACCCAAAGTAGGAGAAGGTGGCGGCAGGTAGAGGGGAGAGCCGCTGCCAGCGAAGCAATGGCCTTCTGGGCGCTTCTCTTACAACAGTACCCTTTAAAATAGTGTGGAGTATGCCTGAAAGAAGGGAAAACTACTGGTGAATTACTTCATCTGCTGTTTACACAACCTAAAGTTAACCTCTGTTTGTCTGGAGGAGGCTTGGGGGGTTTGGGGTTTTGTTTTTTTTTATTTTTATTTTTTAAATGCTATCACCTGAAAGCTACTGTGTATTTTCTCCTTATAAAAAAGTTCAGCCAAAAATAAATGAAACAAGACCCCAACAAAGACCTTAATACAGTGTTTAACACAGGAAGGCCACAATTCAGAGTCCAATTCCCTAACCATTAGAACAATATAATAATAATAGAAACAGACGCAGTGGAGCAAACTGGGGATGAAGAAAGAGAGGCTAAAGAAAAAAAAATGTAGAGTCTTGCCCGTAATAAAATTTAGGGATGGCACAGTTTTCGTTTAACTAACACAGCCTGAAGTTCCGCCAGTAAAATGGAAGGAAAAAATCACAAAAATCTATCAGGAGTAGCTGATGGTCTGCTAATAAACCGCTTGCCAAGCACATAGTACCCAGGTATTTGTTTGGCATTTAGGAAGGAACTTTGAACGATTCACATTTTGGTAGGTTTGAGTTCCTCAGGATTCTCAGGAACACACCTGGACATAAATCAGCTACCTGGGGCAAAATTAAAGAAAATTATCTTTAGGAAAAGCATCCCCGGAAGGACAGAAGCCCAGCGTACCCTACTCCTGGAGTAAAGAGCAGCAAATGGGTACACAGCATAAATACTTGCATTCCTTCATACTTCATCCCAAAACACAGTAAATTCTTTTAAACTGGGCAGTTTTCTTAAGCAAAGTGGCTCAAACTCAGGAACTTGTCTTTACGATTATAATTTTAGAGAGTACAAAGATGAAGCTTTTTGTTTGTTTTTTAAATAAGGAAGAACGCAACAGACACTAAGTAATGGAAAAGCAGCTAATAAATACCAGCTACGAAGCAGATTTCTTATTGCTGTTTCACTAAGTCTTCTTATGACAGGGTGGTTCTGTGGAAGGACAGTCCCATGAAAGGAAAAGCCACAGCAGGACAAGCCGATGGGAGAAGAGAAATACCGCGGGTGTCTTTATTTTTGCATCGGTTTTAATCTGAGGGAGAAGGAGAAGTTCTGCTCAATGCCAAATGAAAATCATAGAATCAGAATCACAGAATCATAGGATGGTTTGGGTGGGAAGGGACCTTAAAGATCATCCAGTGCCACCCCCTGCCTTGGGCAGGGACACCTCCCACCAGACCAGGTTGCTCCAAGCCCCCTCCAACCTGGCCTTGAACCCCTCCAGGGATGGGGCAGCCACAGCTTCTCCGGGCAACCGGGGCCAGGCTCTCACCACCCTCAGAGTAGAAGTGGTTCAAAAGGTCATGATAGTACACGTATAAGCACAAAAAATCACTTCAAAATTCATCAGAGAAAAAAAATGTGCCATTAATGTGACAAATGGTTGAGACCTGCAGACTCATTTAAATACAAATCTTGCATCTGTATCTACAAGTTGTAAGACCCCTGCACCAGAAAAGGGCCCAGAAGACCTGGCCCATGTCAAAATAGCTTAATTTTCAGTGGTGTATGTTCCCATACAGCTTGGGAAGAGCCTCAGAAGAACAGGGTCCAGAGCTGGTCACAGCACAACATGTCACCCACTGTCACAGCACTGGTCGGTGCCCAAGTCCTTATGAAACGTCCTTGTTTTCCATCCCTCAGAGTGGAAACCAAGCTGCAGACCGTGGAGGCTCGGTTCACAGCCCTGGACTCCAGCTTGCAGCAACTGGCGCAGAAGTTCCAGCTGCAGGCAGAGACGCTGGAGGAGGCGGCGCGGCAGGAGGTCCCGTGGAGGTGAGCACGGGGAAGAGGGATGGCTCAGTCCCCGTCCCCACACGCGGGTGACGCTGGTGCGACCGCGGGCAGAACCCAACCCCTACTGACCCATTCACCTCCGTCGGGACTGCTATTCCTGCAGAAACGTGGGGGAAAGTACAGTTCCTTTGATAGCAGTTTCTTAAAAAGACAAAGCCAACCCCACAGTCGAGGAAGTATTTATGTGGTTTAAAAACAGCCATGCCGCTTCCACCATCCCATGGACATCAAGGCTCTTTGGGTAACTCCGTCCCACAGTAAGCAAAGGAAAAATAAACCCCAACTCGCTAACACTATGATTACTTTCTCTGATTAAATAAGGCCTGAAGAGTCACATTTTTTAGCACCCAGGCCAGGCACGTATTTATAGTCTTTCCCTCTTCTGGGCCAGGGTCTCTGGAGCAGCTCTTGCTTCCCACAGACGGGGGGAGGGAGGGAACAGGCTGTAGTCAGGCCACCTTTCGGCAGGACCCGTCGGTAAATCTGAATGGCCGAAATGCCGTTTAGAGGACAGAACCGCAGCGCTGGGGGGAGGCAGAGGCCGTTACCGCGGGGGCGGCCTTCCCCCGGGCCGCGGCCTCCCCCCGGGCCTCGGCCTCCCTTCACCCTGCCCGCCCGCCTGAGGGCCCTCGGTTTCTGTCTCCCGTCAGGCTCGGCTCGGAGGAGGAGGAGGAGGAGGAGGAGGAGGAGGAGCGAGCGGCCCGGCGGCGGGAGCGGCCCGGAGGCGAGAGGCGGGGCGGGGCGGGCGCGCAGCGCCACGGCGGCCGCCATTGCGGGAGGCCGCGGCCCTGCCTGCCGCCGGGCCCGGGGCTCGCCGCGCCCCCGCCGCGGAGCTGCAGCTCGCAGGGTGCCGGCTCCTTGCTCTGAGCGCTCGGGGACAGGGGGTGCGCGGAGCTGGGAGGGCCCGGCCTCTCCCCGCGGCGGCGGAGCGGCCTCCCGGAGCGGCGGGTCCCGGCGGCGGTGAGGGGGCTGCCCGGCTCCGTCTGCGAGTGAAATCGGCCGGGAACAGGTATGCCTGGGCTTACTGCGGCTTTTTAACAAACCGCCTGCAAAACGGGGTATTTCCCTGTTAACTAGCACCTTCTTTAAAAAAAAAAAAAAACCAAAAACCAAAACAACAAAATAAAGGATTTGTTTTATGTAACAACGGGAGAGCAGAAACAATAAAACCCAGCTTCGAGTGTATTTGTCTCCATGTCGAGTTCCTGTGTGACTGAAATGGCAGCGTTTCCCTCAGGACGGCCTGTCACTGTGAACCGGGCTGGTAGGAAGCTTGTAAGAGCTTTCTTAAGTGACTGAAAAAACCCCAATATTTTTATCCTTTTTGCTCTGTGTGTCATTTATTTTTGCTTTCTGTTCCACAGTATTTCTGGGCCAGGTGGAAGAGGGTTGGTGACAGAGCAGCTGAGTGATCCCACCATTTAAGCCGTACAAGAAGATGCTGAAGCATTGAACGCATTGGTTAGTTCTTTGCTTACATTGAAAAAAAAGTATTTTGACTTTTTAACCCCAGCTTAAGCCACTGACTGAACGAGGAAGAACCTTCCCTCCTCTGTGTTTCACCTTCAGAGCAGGCTGGAACCGAGTCTGGATCAGGAGTGGCTTTTGAAGGCCGCGTGTGGTCTGAATAACTGAATGGAAAGTTAGGTCCCAACTGACTTAAACTGAACTGACTGGAGGGAAGGTTAAGGGACCTGTGATAACGTATCCACCAAACGTGAGCGTAGCTTATTGCTGGCGGAGAGAACGATGGAAGAGCTCTCACCGTCTTTCCCCCTCTCTCCTTACCACCCCCTTGCGATCCCCAGAGCACTGGTTACAGCTCACTGGAAACTGCAGCAGGAAAACCTGCTACAGTTTCTCCGTGACTTCTGGAGAGACCCGTGTCTTCCTCTGAAAGCCAAGAATCTCTCTGACTGTGAGCAAAAGTAACCATTTAAGTAGATTTCTTAAATCCACCAACGTTTTCATAAAGTAGCTGTAAAACTCGGCATTTTCTTCTGTATTCATCACGGGAAGTAAAATACGTGTTTCTTTTTGCTTTCAGGTACTGGTGTTTTAGTAGTCTTGCTCCTCTACTTCAAGTCAGCATGTCGAAGAAATCGGAGGCCCCGCTTTCCTTGTGTGACTGCCTCTGCCAAATTTGCATGGAGATCCTTGTGGAGCCCGTGACACTGCCATGCAACCATACCCTCTGTAACTCTTGTTTCCAGCTGACCGTTGAAAAGGCCAGTCTTTGTTGCCCTTTTTGTCGGCGTCGAGTCTCTTCCTGGGCACGATATAATGCCCGCAGGAATACTCTTATCAACTGGGAACTCTGGGAAAAGATTCAGAAGAATTACCCAAAGGAGTGTGAGCGTAGGATTAACGGACAGGACTTGGAAGAGGAAAGTAAGTAAAATGTCACTTGTCCTGGGATGTAGCTGCTTTACCAAAGTAATTACTGTTGGTGGACTTTGGATGTTGTGAAATAAGAAACTGTGCGTGGACAGGCTGTGTTACCACTAGAAAATGCAGTGTCAGAGCTCGCCTGTGAAAGGGGCTTGGAAGGCAAAGAAATGGCCTTTTTCATTGGTAGTACAGAGGGTGAGTTATATTGTCTGGACATTTTAGTGGGTATTTGCTCATGCATTTGGCACAAAGCGTTGGCGTGTGGCTGCCTGTCCTGGCAAAGGTGGCAATTCATTACTGGTGCAACTTCAGCTGTAAAATCTGTTAAGTGCTGTATTTGTGTGTGTGTGTGTGTTTGTCGCTGTCAAGGAAGTGAAGGAGTTAAAATATTTTCAACTCTTAGATGCTGTTAATTAGTCTGGTTAGAAATTCCAGGGAGTCAGTCTATGCAGGAGTCTCAGAGCCTAAAATTGTGGTGTTGGAGAAAAGGAAGTGAAATCTGATTAACTCTTTGAAGAAGGATTTTGGGGTTTATATTTTGTAAGCTCCGTTGGGAGAGGCTGATTGGTAGGTTGGCTCTATGACACGTTGTTCCACTTGCAGTATTATGAAGTCTTTTTATTTGCAAAAAAGCAAAAGCTGTAAGTTCTGGCCAGCGTACTTATTTGCTTTATATACAGTGCTTGGAAAACACTGGCTGTTCTTGCCACTCTGTCACACAGTGCTTTTTTATTTTGTTCCTTTGTAACACAAAGTGGGTTTTTTTTTTCCATAGCACTTGACTGAAGTCAAATCATTCCGGTGACAGGGTATGGAAGTGATCTTTTGTTAAAATCTTTCGTCGTTGACTGTCATTATTGCACTTTGTTTCTCACCTCCTTGTTTTTTCCTTCCCCTCCTTTAGTCTGTGTCCCCCATCCGCAACACCAGCTGAGCAAGCCTGGGGAACTGAGGCAGGAATATGAAGCAGAGATTAGCAAGGTAAGTCTAAAAACATAGTTAAAAAGCATAAATGCTTTGTATCTAGTTACTTGAATTGTTCCCATGAAGAGCTGTAATGTTATTTCATGAAAAAGAAAGATACTTAAAAGGGCATTATTGCTGTAAGAACAAACTGGGACACGAACTGAATTTCTATCCTTTACGGAAGAGGAGGGATTTCCTTGTGTTTGGCATGAGACCAAGTTTCTCAAGTTTTGTGCGAGCTGGTCTATACCTCCCACCTCACCCTCTCAGTTGGTCCAGTAACACGTGCTGTCTTGCTGTCCTTCAACTCGGTGTTCTTCACAGGCTGAGAAACACCCAGAGACAGCCCAGGCACGCCTCCACTGGCCAATTCCTTGTATTTCCCAAAACTCTGCAGAAGGGTTTTTTCAAGGGTAGAGTGTCACCCTTTCACTCTCTGTGTCCGTGCCCACAGATTAAAATGCCTTTTATAGGTCCTCAGATGCCCATAAAGTAATTTGGATGTGGAAATAGAAAAACATGGAATTGTTTTGGCTGTGGCCTTGTACTTGCTTTCTTGATTTCCCTCCCTAAGTAACATACCACGATTAAATGAACCTGAGTTATGAACATACAGAATTTCTCGCTTCCTGTGTTACCTATGTTCATTTTACCTATGTTACCTCATTACCTATGTTCATAACCCCATGCATCGCTACAGGCTTGGGGAAGTGTGGCTGGAAAGCTGCCTGGCGGAAAAGGACTTGGGGGTTCTGATTGACAAGCGGCTGAATATGAGCCGGCAGTGTGCCCAGGTGGCCAAGAAAGCCAATGGCATCCTGGCTTGTATTAGAAATAGTGTGACCAGCAGAAGCAGGGAGGTGATTGTCCCCCTGTACTCAGCACTGGTGAGGCCACACCTGGAGTATTGTGTTCAGGTTTGGGCACCTCAATACCAGAGAGATATCGAGGTGCTGGAGCGGGTGCAGAGGAGGGCAACGAAGCTGGTGAAGGGCCTGGAGCATAAGTCGTATGAAGAACGATTGAGGGAGCTGGGACTGTTTAGTTTGAGGAAGAAGAGACTGAGGGGAGACCTCATCACTCTCTGTAACTACTTGAGAGGACACTGTAGAGAGGTTGGTGCTGGTCTCTTCTCACAAGCAAACAGCGATAGAACAAGAGGGAATGGCCTCAAGTTGCAACAGGGTAGGTTTAGACTGGACATTAGGAAGTTCTTCACAGTAAGAGTGATCAGACACTGGAACAGGCTGCCCAGGAAGGTGGTTGAGTCACCATCCTTGGATGAGTTTAAGAGTTGTTTAGATGTGGTGTTGGGGGATATGGTGTAGGGGAGAACTTTGTAAAGTGGGGTTGATGGTTGGACTCGATGATCCCAAGGGTCTTTTCCAACCTGAATGATTCTATGATTCTATGATTTGAAAATCAGAAAAGATTTTCAAGAAATCTTATTGTTTGTCTATGGATCTAACGGGTCCTTCCTCCTCCAGTTCAGACACAGTACCAGTAAGAATTGCAGTTGGAAGCAGTAGCGGAGCGCTCCTTTCCCTGACAGCCCCATTGCTGGCTGTTACAAGAGCCAGGGGGGAAGCAGAGGACTGTGGGGTTCTCTTTCGTGGTAGCTGTGGGATAAGACTGATTGGCAGCAATAGCATCGATAATTAACGGAGGCAGTGCCAGTGAAATACGTAATGATGTCTGGTACCAATCATAAGACTTTAGTACGTGATTTGAACACACTCAGACTTAACATAGCTTCTGTAGTATTGCAGCTTGACACTCTAAAGGAAATTTGCAAATCCCATTACCCAGTTAAGAAAGCTTTATTCATTCTTGAAGTACTTGGCTGTCCTTGTGGAGTTACTGAGAACTGATTTACCAAGAGTGCACATTTGCCATAAAGAAGGCAGACATAAAGTTCTTGGTCTTCTGCTTTGGGTTTTGCATGCTTCAAGAGAGCAGAAGGGCTCAGGAGAGAGAGGTGCTGTCTGTTGGGCATCTCTTGCGCTAATACTGGTATTACCATGATATAAGCAGGTTGAGCAAACGCTGTGGTCCAGCTGGCATCCAGCCTTTGAAGGAATTTTGCGTTTCTCTGTAGATCTGTGTATTCAGAGATGTTAGATTTTGTTACTAACATTTTCAAGGCTAACAGTGTAGTCTTACAGAAACCAAAAGGTAGATCACTGTTACCACATTGAAGATTCTACACACAGAATCAGTGCAATAGTTATGCCTTTGGAGAGCTGCGTAATTAAATACTGGCTTTGAAGTGTGCAGAGTGTCCATGAATAGCAGATGTTCACATTTAAGGGGCGTCGGTTGAGAGGTTCCGGTGTAGAGTGTAGTCCTACAGTTGTAACCAGATGCATTTAAAATCATCGTTTTTAGGTGGAGGCAGAAAGGCGAGCATACGAACAAGAGGAGAACAAGGCAAGCGAGGAATACATTCAACGGCTTCTAGCAGAAGAGGAGGAGGAACACAGACTGGCAGAAGAGAGGCGGAGGGAGATGGAGAAGCAGCTGAAGCAGGATGAAGAGTTGGCCTGGCAGCTGAGTAACAGTCTGGTGAGTTAGGACCAAGGGGGCAGTAGAAAATGCCGATTTTTTTAGGCAAGCAACTTAGACTTTTCAGAGCAAAAGTTAAAATTTTTAATTTAAAATTTATTTTCATTGTAGTTGGAGGCTGTTGTCAGCCCCCAGTACTTTCGATTCTTGACCGACTATTAATTTTTGAAGAAGCAGCGGGTGGGTGAAATACCCCAAACTTGTCTACCTGTATATTATGAACTGGAAACATGCTGGATGTTTTCATTGGGAAACATTTTGAAACATTGGTTTTCTTCTGAATACTTCATTTACCCATGATTTTAAAAATACTTCTTCAGGATAAATTGATGTCTGTAACCTGTACTAAAAAAAAAAAGGAACGTAGGATGAAAGTTTAACTTATGTTTTGGGGTTTTTTTGTTTATTTATTTTGTTAATTTGCCTGGGGGTTTTGGGTGGTTGGGTTTTGCTACCTGATAGTAGTCCTAATGATGAAACTGTCCTTATTTGAGCAAAAGCTCTTGTCCCATAATGCCAGATAGAGGAAAGTGTACGCAACATGTAACATTTCTCATTCCATAACTATGCATTGCTTACAGTTCTACAATTCTTTTGGCAAAAGTAACTAATTGTGTTTTGTGTTACATGATGCTATTTTTACTTGTCATCGAAGAATGACAATTCCGAAGGACATGTGCTCACCAGTCCTTCACCAGCAGGCAGATTGTCATCTGAAACATCCCCAGTTAATTCGTGCAAGATGAAGAACAAATCAAGCAGCTCTGGAGACATTCAGAAGTAAGTAATTCAAGTTTTTCTTCTTTAATTATTGGTCTGTTTCTTGGCATAGTGTCCCTCTGCTCCATTTGCTTCCTTGGAATCCTGTAGCCCAACTTCCGCAGATATTCTGGGGCAAATGTAGTGTTGAGTATGACAAGATCTCCTCACGGGATAATGTGGAGGAGAAGGGAAACTCTTGCCCTTCTCATGTTTTATTTGTTTGTCAGAATGAACCTGAAGATCTTGATTAGTGCAAAGGACTGACGGTTCAAGAAAAAAAAGTTGTACTTTTTTTTTTTTTTTTTTTTTTTTTCCCCCTTTAAGGTATCTGTCTCCAAAACTTCATCATACATTGGGATCAGCATCATTCTCTAGAGCAACAGAAAGAAGGAGTGACTCCGGCTCTGCGGTAACTAGATTCATTTTGTTCTAAATATCAGTGGTGGTTATTATGGGTTACTTTACCCTCGTCTACAGGATTGCCAACCCTGTCTTCCCCTTGCACGTCAGCGCTGAGCAGTTTGTCTTGCCCTTCTTGAACTGCCTTGAGGATTCACAGTTCCTCCACGTGGAAAAGGCAGAAACTGTGCTTGACAGTCCGTGGGCAGACACCTACAGCGTACTTCCGTAGTTACCTTGTACGGCCTTACAAGTACCTCGCCTGAATGTCCTCAGCAAGTGCTTTGTTGCAACCGATGGTGCATAAAACTAAAATGGGGGTTCTGGAGCCCTCTGGAGGAGGTTGCACTCTGATTTTTCATCATTCCGTCTGTCTGTCTGATCTTTTGTTAGGCTTCATAAGAAAACGAGCAGGCTAATAGTTGATTGAACAGTTGATTGAGTCGTTGATAAGAGGAGAATGCTGCAGTTGGGTTTTCAGTCCTTTAGCTTGGCTTCTGTAGGTTGTTTTAAATACTTTCATTATTATTAAACAATTAAACATTTTTTTTTTTTAAAAAGAGAAGAACCCAGGTTGTTATCTCCAATTAGTTATGAGCAGTGCAGCTGTGACAAGTGAGATTTGTGCTTTATTCACACCCACTGGCTTTTGATAAATTTGCTTCATTAGCGGTCTCTCCCTTTTCTTCAGGAGCCCAATAGCGATGAAGGCAGCAGTTCTGCGTGGCAAGATGAACAAGTAGAAATGCCAACACTATCTCCACAGCTGACCAGTGTGATTAAAGATTCCAGTGCTAAGGATTTGTTTTTGGAATCGTGCATGAACTATTTCAGTGCCTCAGCTTCAGGGGACACCGACACTGTCAAGCAGGAAAAAACACCAGGACCAAATTGTCCAGGAAACAAAGTTCCAGATGACCTTCATGGAATCGTGGAAGGGGAGGGGTCTAGAACAGTTCATCACAGATCCAAAGGAGAAGGTGATGGAATTGAGTCAGACAGTGGCAGTTTAACACACGTAGAAAGTACAAACCGCAAAATCTCTGCTGAAACTTGCACCCGGATTCAGTCAGTGACAAATTCTGTGATGTCTGACAGCAAAAGTGTAAAATGCGATATCACGAAGGTGCGTGGACACTCAGGTGAAGAGAAGCCAGAGAGACTGCAGAACACTAAGGAGACTCCCAAAAGAAAGTTGCTGGAGCCACCAGCTGAAGCAGTGGTTGACTTGTGCCTGCTTGATAAGAGGAGAAGAACTTTTCAGGAAAGCTTAGAGGATCAAGGGGAGCAGGTAAATGATTTTAACTTGCAAATGCAGAAAGCCTTTGAGCGGGAGTTGTATGAAAGGCGTATGCAAGAGGAGCAGGACAGGCTTCTGGCTCTGCAGCTACAAAAAGAGATCAACAAGGAGGAAAGGACACTTAATCGAAAAAAGGGCTCTCCAGATGAGTACCTTCTTCGCACCAAACCACCTCAGTTTGTGAAAGACTCTCCTGTGAGAAAGGGAAGTTCTAAGATGGCAAAAGACTCGAAGGTTCCAAAAAAACAGGCTGAAACAAACCACCGCAAAACTCGGAAAGGTTCTTGCAATGAAAACTGGCAGTCCCCTACCCGAGTCCGAGTGAAATCGCCCAGTATCAAGGGAGGAAAAGTTTTGAATTGCGTGGTTAATACCAATGACACAAATGATATTTGTTCTCTACCTAAGACTAAGCAAAAGACGATCCTTCAGATGTTTAAAAGCTCCGTTGTGGAGTAGATCAACAGAACCACCAGACCCATGGTGGAATGAGAATGAAAACCCTGGTAACGCTCTCCTGTGTTAGCAAAGCTTCCTGCAAACAGTTTTAAAGATGTTCATTTCGAGGGGGAACGCTTTGGGTCACAAAGTTGTGTATTCTGAGAAGTTTTAATAACGTACACCCCCAGACTTTAAAAAAATTTAATTGGTCTTTTCTCAACTACAGCTTATTTTCTAGCGCTTGCGTTTACGTAATTTTGAATGTGAATACTGTTAGTGCTTAAAAAGAAAAATAACTGGTGGTCATCTCTTAAAATGAGAATTCGAAGCCTTGTACAGAAAGGACGCACATTCCACGGAGGAAACAAGCAAAAAAAAATGAGTCTGTGTTTCCAGTTGTCTGCCAGCTGCAAGGTTGAAGCTTCACTTGGCGCAACCACTGTTTGTTAAATTGAAGCATGTTGTTGGCGTTGAGGCTGTTTGTTGAATTGCATTGTTCGCACGACAGTTAACAGGGGTATAACCGGACAGCCAGTCTTGTAGGCGTGCTCTTTCCCTCTCCCTCTCCTATACTAACCCCTTCTTAGACAAAGAGGGGAAAAAAAGAGGTCATTCTCCCGCTGCCGAAGCCAAGGATCTTTCATAGATGCCAATAGTATAAGCAGTTGCGGGTTTGTATTTCCCTCTGTTCTAGAGGTCACTTCTGCAGATCTGACTCACTGTTGTTCAGAAGAAGATAGTTTTGGTTTTTCTTATTGCTAGTGTTCTGCAACTTTATTATTGTACAATAATATTACCTGTATTTAGTGCTATTTAATTTTCATACTCAAACTGGTTTGAGTATGATTAAGAACACATAATAATTAAAAAAATAGTTAGTCCAGAAGACAGTTAAGATAGAGGAAGTTAAAGCAAAGGAGGAAAAGCAACTGAAAACTGGAGTTGTCAGTGGCAACGTAACTATAATTAGAGTCACAAAACTACCATGCCTAGCTCTAACCCCCATTTTTAGAGGCACTACCAAATACTCTCCTCCAGTTGAGTTTAAAACTGACAGCATTCAAAAGAATTAAAATTTAGACACCGGCGGAAGCTGAGGCCTGTAGGAAGTTGAGGGTGGTGAAGGGTTGACCAGGTGCTGCCCAGCAAAGGGGGTCTTCCTGCCAGGTTGTTCTATCTGCTGCTATTGTGAAACCATCTTGTGGCCTTTCTTTTCTTGTAAGGAGATACTTCTCCGCTGTACATGCTTGAAAAGAGAGCAAAGCACCAGCCTACCTTGCTGAAGCGTGTGTGCTAATCACCAAAGTTAGCAAATGTTTTAAATGTGGACTTTCTTTGAACCTCATGGATGAGCTGTAGACTTTAACTCAGTTCTGGGAAATCTGTTAATAACATACTTCAGAGCAATATCTTCTGATGTTTTAAGTTGAAAAGGAACCCAAACAAACAAACTGAAATTTTATTGAAAGCACGAGCAGCACACCAAGCCAAAAATATGAATTTTTTTTTCCTTTGTCTGCATGTCTCCATTAATGGTGGGTTTCTCATAAATAAATGGTCTATTTTAAGATGCTTTTTGAGAAAGTTACAGCAGGTGACCAGTTGCAAATCACTTGCTTTTCCTTTTGCTGCCTCAACCATTGTGCTGGAAGCTTTCCTTCACTATAGATCTGTTTCTGTTGAATCGCTACCTTTGTTCGCGTTGTTTTCTGTCTTGCCCAGGCAGTTAAGTATAATCCTTCATTAATTAAAGTGGTTTTTAAGACAAAGATATTGACTTCTTTGATGCTAGCGACATTCAGCCTTCCCAGTCATGATAAGCATGTCAGAAGTGAACTCCATTTTCAGAAGAGATGAGGCAGAAGAGTTTATTTTTAAAGTCTGTTCAGCCTCTTTATACAATCAATTTGGAAGTCTGATGATTATTTTTAACTTGCTGGAAAGGTGGTCCCTGCTCTGAGGTGGAGCTGCTCCTTCTCAGATCACGTCTCCCAGTGCGAGACTGCGGCCCGTTCTCAAGCAATCTGATTTATTGCCGTTTGGGTGTAATGGGTTGTTTCCGTACAGGTCTGGAGTGGGGCGGGGTAGTTCCTGGCCTCTTCCCAAACACCGGTCACCCCTGCAGCCTCCTGCTGCCTAAACCCTAAAATTTATGCCCGATGCAACTGTCCCTGCAGTTGGAGACATTTCCTTTCTACGGTCCTGGCAGTCCTGTTGTACCCCTCCTAAGGGGTTTGAATGTCTGCCCTCAGTCGCTGCCTTTAATGTCTAGCGCTGAAGGAGTCTGAATCTCAAGTGTTCTGAACTGCCAGCCATTCATAGGTAAGAAATATTCTCGCGTGTGTTACAAATTCTGACCCTCCTTAATTGCTGTATTTTTCTCAGATCAATCATCGTTACACTTCAGTACATCAGTGCGGGCTTTGGAATCGCTTTTACGGCCAGGTCCTGGTGTTTGATAGATACCAGGTGAAAAAGAGAAAGGGAAGCCTGTGAGGTCATACCTGTAAATATCCAGATAAACTCTGTCAGGAATGAAGCTAGAAATGAAGTATATATCGCGTAACAGCCTTCATCTTCATTGGGGTTAAACTTCATCTACTTCTCTCGGTGTTTTGGGACTAGCTCTGTCCCTGACACTAAGTAACATAAATTTAGTGTTAAGCTAGAAGACATTTTGTTTAAAAAACACCATATGAGAGTCTCTCTGAGTACGCTCGAGGAGAGGCAGGGAGCTGCTGTGACAGCTCACTGCCAGCGACAGGGCTCCCGCGCTTGCGCCAGCCCTGGCACTCGGGGACACCCAGCGATCTAATTCTGGGTGTTCCAGGGGTAGGAGAAGCATCCAGGGAGGGAGAGGGCGGGGCAGAAGGGAGCATTTCCCTTTCAGGCAGCAATGAGCCGTAGGCAACCCGCAGTGGGGGTACTGCAAGCCCTCAGGTCCCAACGCCAACGGCAGTCCTCGCCGTGTGCATGCCATAATATTCCTCACCAGGCACCTTTTCAGCCTGTCCTTTTGGATTTTTCTTGTTGGAGGGTGGAATTTGGCCACGGCTGGCTGGATTTTGTTTGCGCCGACACCCTGTTTCCGTTGTTACAGACGTTTTGAAGCAGGTGAAATCAGCAGGTTTAATGCTGTTTGTGAAGCAAGAGTCTGAGCTGGTCTAACGGTTCAGTGATGCTCCGAAGGGTGAGATCACCTTCTGCCTTCAGCTGGTTCTAGTGACTTATTTGTCCCCTTTATGAACATGTTCAGCTCAACCAACTGCCCGGAAAAACACAAAACACCCAAATACTTTGTCAGGCTTGGTCACTTCCCTGAGAGCCAGAGCTGGCGTGGGGGTGGGAGGTAGGGAGAGGAGCAGGAGAGGGAACAGATCTACCCATTTTCATGGCAGCAAGTTTTTTAATTTGTCTTAAGGCTTCTAAGGAAACCTCTGCTTTCTGTGGAGCTCACTTTGGTTGACGCTACTGACAAGGTGCTCTGTAACACTGCAGCCTGCTGGCAGTGTTGGTGGCAGGCCAGCCACACGCAGCGCTTATGTTGTAAAACAGCTGAAAGTAATACAATGTTCCTTTTCTGTAAGTAGCAGATGTGATTTCTGCAAGTAGCATAGTCTTATGGTTTGAAGAACCAACAAGAAGTTATTGTCGTTTAGACAATTACTCTCTCACCTGATGACCCCTCCCCACCGGGAAAGGGGAATCGAGAGAAAAACAAGGAAACCCAAGGGTTGAAATAGAAACAGATTTAATAGGATAAGACTAAATAATTAATATTAATAATACTAAAGAACAAATATTGATCCCAATGCCAATATAAAATATACAGGATTATACTCAGCCCGTTCCATCCCAGGAAGGCGTGCACTCCCAGCAGGGACAGCCAATGTGGGACACTGCGAGCGCTGCGGTTCAGGAGGAAGGGAAGGGCTCGGGGCTCCAGCACCGGGGCAAGGAGTTCTCAGGATCCCAGCCATCAAGGAAGAGAGAGAGAGAGAGAACCCTTCACCAAACTTTCTAATTAATGTTGCGTGTGACATTCATGGTATGAAATAATCCTGTTGGCAGCTTGGGTCAAGTACCCGGGTCTCACTCCTCCTCGTCCCTGCACCTGGCAAGTTCGAAACCCTGAGACCTTGAAACCCGCACCGCAAAGCTGGCTGTAAAGTAAATATTTTCACCAATTCAGACACTAGTGTCTTCTAAAAATGCAGTTTTCCCAGGCATTAGAAGAGACCTTACTGAAAAGTCTTCTAAAAATGCAGTTTTCCCAGGCATTAGAAGAGACCTTACTGAAAAGTAGTATTACTGAAAGATAAATTAATCCTGTGTCACTCAAACCAGGACACACAGGGATTGAAAACACCCGGTGTGCTTGTTGTTGAGGCTGTTTTTCTTCCAATGTTGAGGAACTGACAGTAAAAATATCCCAATAGCATTGGCTGCCCTATAATGAGCTCCCTTGACAGGAGCAGCCACAGAGTTTCTTGGCCACCTCAGGTCCTGTGTCCTCCCTTGCAGCACCTATGGCCCCTGTACATGCTTCTGTGGGAGGGCAAAGGCCAGCCCGACCCCTTGCTTCGCCATAGGCCTCTGTGACAAGGTAAATCTGCATGGAAGCCTTGTGTCACGAGCATTTCAGTATCTCCGCGAAGGCCTCTGCTTTATAACTCTCTGCGAGTTGTAAAGTTTGTTTCCGCGCATCAAGTCCCCGCGATTAATGAAAGCGGAGGGCCAGAAGCGTCGGCGGTGAAACTCTTGCCGGCGGCGACCGCCTTGGAAAAGCCGCGGAGGCCGCTGAGGCGGCGGGGCGGGCCGCGTTGCCATGGCGACTCCCGCCTCCCCCCCGGACCCCTGAAGGCGGCAGGGCGGGGCGGGCCGCGTTGCCACGGTAACTCCCGCCTCCCCGGGGCCACTCAGGCGGCGGGGCGGGGCAGGCCACGTTGCCATGGCAACTCCCGCCCCGCCCCGCCCGCGGCGGCCCGGCCCGGCGCCTCCCCGGCGGCGGGCAGAGGAAGGGCGCGGGCGGGCGTCGCGCCTGCGCAGAGCGCGCGGCCCGGCGGCGTGCGGGTTGTTGTGCGGCGGCGGCAAGATGGCGGCGCACGGGGGCTCGGCCGCCTCCTCTTCGGCGCTGAAGGGGTTAATCCAGCAGTTCACCGCCATCACGGGTGAGGCACACGGAAGCCGGGGCCCGCCGAGCCCGGCCGCCGCCGCTGCGTGCTTAACGGGCTGCTCCCGTCCGGCCCCCGCCGCCGCGTCAGGGGGCGGCCGCCTCGGCGGGCCGGGGGCGGGAAGAGCGGGCCGCGGCGTGAGGCGCTGCGCGGGATGAGGCGGAGCGGCGCCGGCGGGCGGCCCTGGGCAGGCTCCCCCCGGCTCCTGGGAGGCCCTACCGCTGCCGCCGCGGCCTCCCCCGAGGCGAGAGGCGCTGGCGAGGCCCGGGCCTGTCAGCGGGCGGGCTGCGGCGCCCGGCCCGCCGCGGCGGGTGGTGCCCGAGGCCCGGGCCGGACACCCGCCGTGCCTCCGACGTGTGGTCCCCCTCGCTTTTAGCGGCGGCTTGGAGGCGCCTCCCGCTTGTCCCCGGTCGGCAGAGCTGCCCGGAGGTGCCGGTGTGTGCCCGCCGGGCCAGCGTCCGGTCTGTCCGCCCCGGGAACAGCGTCCTGTAAATAAAACTGACGGCCGTGAGGGAGACTGGAGCTGAACCCCGAGTCCACGTTTAAAGACAAATAAATCTCTTAGAGCACGGCCCGAGTTACTGCGATTTTAGTTTGCTAACGAAAAGAGCAAGTCGCTTTTAAATTGAAGTTTGAGGCAGGTGGTAATTCCTGCTTCAGCTTGTGTACTTTGAGTGCATGACCCACTTTGCCTTTAATCTGCTTCATGGTAGTTCCCCCTTGCTTACGGCATTACATATCAGACACCGAAGGAGTGTTTCATGAAAGATCTTTGGCTTTTAGTTGATACAGGTGAAACTGCTTTTCATTCGGTCGCTCTAACCAGCTCAGTTTCAGGTCCTGTCCCTGTACGCAGGGTTGGGTGTACTCAAATCCTGAAGAGGGGTGTGGAGGGGGTTCAGTACGCTGTGGATGTGCCACTGGGAAATTATTGATCGCTCAGCTATCCTTACAGAATAAACCTTTTGGAATAAACCCTCTCAAATAAAAAGGGAGTACAGCATATACATTTTCATTATGGTATGTGCCCTGTGTTTTCTTTTCAGTAGTGCCTGAGATATTTGCTGAAAAACAAACCAGAACAGGTGGAGTCATTGCTAGTTTGCTCTTCCTGACAGATTTTTGTGCTTATACAGATGGTTTATGTTAAACGTAAGAGGACCCTTCTTATGCTTTTGAAAAGGAAATTAAAAAAAGAACCTGTTGGGCTTTACCCATCCACTGTTAAAGTAGAGTTTTGAGGTTTTGTTTTTCCATTTTAAGATAACTTAAGGTTATATCTAAAAGCATGTTGTTACGGAGCTGGTCTTGCCATTACTGGTGTGATTTGACGTGCTCAGAAGCACACACTGGCAGTGGTTTGTGTTAGCTGCCTTCCACTTTGAGGTGTAAGTGCAGGAGACGGCTCCTGTCTGTGGGGAAGAGGCTGAACAAATACTATACAGCAGTTTGATTCTAGCAGAGGTGATAGTGGGGAATGAGGAGAAGTAGTCCTTGATTATATTTCTCTCATCTGGAGGACACAATTGTGTTTCTTTGGTGCTCTCATCCAGAAAAGCATTGCTAAGAGAATATAGCTCCAGTGGATCTTTACCAATGAAATTATGTCTTTTGCCCAAACTGATGTTATCTGTGATTCTGATGCTGGGGAAAGTGTTTTCTTCGTTTTGGTGACTTGCAGTGAACCTCCTAAGAATTACTACAGATCCAAAAGCTACTCCCAAACTGGTTCAGCTGCATTTTGTTACTCTTCTTCCCTACCAGCCTCCCATATGAAAATAAACTCTTTGGCAGCCCACCACCTATAGAGACAGATTCTGTAGTAAGTAGACATGTAAAGGGTTGGGCAGGAGATGACGAGGGTGCTTCTGTTGATGATATGGTTTTTGAGGAGCAGTTGGGAAGCAGAGGCTGACCTTCTGAGGAAAGAGTTACAAGCGATGCTAAGAACTAGTGTTTCATCCTCAGCAGCAAGAATAGGACTGGATTTAGCTGCACTTAGGAGATATTTTAATAAATGTTAGTCAGTATACAAATCACTGTGTAGACAAGTACTATTTTCTCCCCCCCCCTTATGTGAACTGAACTTCCGGTTTGTTTTTGCCTTTTGGTGCAATCAGTTAAACAGAGTATCTTTTCTTCAGTCTCTAAGTATCTGTTATAAGTAGGTAGAAAACTTTGGCAGCTGATTTAGTATTCTCCCATTAAAATGTTAAGTTAGTTTTAATTTCTTTTACATATGCCTATTCGTGTTTTGAAAGTTGTACCAGGTAAAGGTCTGACCTCTAGACAAAAAGAAAACCAGGCTAAAACCCCTCAGGTGGCTTCCACTAAGTTTTCTCTTGATGGAAGGATGTGCTCTGGCTGACCGGTATGCGGGCATTCCCTTCCCCTGTGAGATATGTATGGTTGTCTCATTTCATAGTTGTATTGCAGAGATAAATGGCAACTGATGGACTTTTCTTTCTGATTATTAATGCTTTGAGAGAAAAACCTTGCTGGTCAGCTGTTCTTAGCACTTCCAATCAAAGTGCTTTCCAAAGAGTGCTTTAATTTTTCTTTGGCATTACAGGTGCCAGTGAAAGCGTGGGAAAGCATATGCTTGAAGCATGCAACAATAACCTGGAGATGGCTGTCACCATGTTTCTGGATGGTGGGGGCATAGCAGAAGAGCCCAGCACCAGTTCCGCAGGGGTGTCTGCTGTTCGGCCACACACTGAGTATGTACCCGATGAACGTGTCTGTGTAAAGGACTAGTCTGTCCCAACAATTTAATAGCGTAAGGCAGAACAAATAAGACAGTTGGCACTTCTAACCTGCTGTCAGCTCACTGTAACATGGGCTGCTTTGATGATCTTGTTAAATTGATTGCTCCAATATTGTTCTGGGTAAATAAGTTCCTATTACATAAGTTGGTGTGTAGACAACATCAGTTAATCTCTCTTGCATGTACTTCAGAAGTTTTCTGTAGCTTATAGGTACCCTTTTTTTGCAGACAGAGCTCAAGAACTTAAAGTGGGGATCCAGTAGTAAGAGATTCTTACTTTTCAGTTGCTCCAGTGATCTTGCTTTACATTAATTTAGTTCTTAGTGAGTTCTGTTGTTTTGGTTTTTATAAATGTAGTGACCTTAGTCCCATTTGGGGACTAAGGGTTTCATTGTGTTGTTTCAAGTGTAACCGGGTTTGGCACTGGAGAGGCCAGACCATGTCCACTAGTATGCAGAGGAATAAGCAACTACGAAAACTGCAGCAGTGTTTTAACACATCAAAAGCCAATAAAAGGAAGAGTTGTTCCACTTAAGCCTGGCAGAGAGTCTTTCAGTGCTGCCTGTTAATGTGTCTACTTGGGATAAATGGAATATTTTGAAGGGAACATAATTGGTGTAAGTCACATTCATTAAATATCCTAAATTAAACCTAGCCATGCTTTCATCTGTACGAAAGTCTTCAGGAAAAAGGCAACAATTCTTGCCACTTGTACTTCTGAAGCACATGTATAAATTTAAACAACTGTTTTAGTACTAACCTTTATAGTTGATATCAAGTGCCTTCCTGCTTGAACGTTTGACAGGTAATGAAGTTAAAACTCTGTATCTAGAGGTGTTAGAGTTCTGATTTCTAGACAACTTCTAGCACATCAGTGACTCAAGATTCAAGTTTTTATTGGAATACTTTCTCTTTTATACTTGACACCCTCCAGGTGCTGGTCAGCTTAGTGTTACTTCTAGGAAGAGAGAACAATAAATATGCAAATGCAAAATGGAGAATAACTAGCTTCACAACAGCAATCAAAGATGTGGAGGTTAATAGCAAGGTTAGTGCATCTTGCTGACTTTTGAAACCTGCATGGCCAAGAGCCACAAACTGCACGCTTTACAACTTTGGAAGAGTCCGAGGGAACTCAGGAGTAGTTCATAGGCAGGACATAGCAATGGATTTCCTTGGGTCAGCACACGCCCTCCTTCGCGTAGATCCATGGGCCAAGTGAGCACACTGAGTAAGTGATACTGTTTCATAGCCCTCCTGATTCCCTTTTTTCTCCTAGTCATCATTTCAGATTATTTAGCAGTCTCTGCAAGTGTAACTAAGCTGTTGATATGTGAAGGTAGCGCAGCTATGTAAGCAACGAATTGCTTCAGAAATTGGGGGAAATGGCCATTTTGACCATCTTGTTTTCCTTCCTCTGGAAAAGAGAGGGCTGTGTGTTTCGAATGGAAGCAAAAACTCTTCCAACAGAAGAAAGCTTATTATAAGGAAGATGATAATTTTTCCCCCTCTCTGTAGATAATGCCCCTCATTAGGGGAAGATGGCAAGTGGATTAATTTGCAGCCTCTGCTAAGTTTTAAGAAACTTTTCCAAGTTTTAAGGCAGTTAATTCTTTGCTGTGAGGGTGGTGAGAGCCTGGCCCAGGTTGCCCAGGGAAGCTGTGGCTGCCCCGTCCCTGGAGGGGTTCAAGGCCAGGTTGGAGGGGGCTTTGAGCAACCTGGTCTGGTGGGAGGTGTCCCTGCCCAGGGCAGGGGGTTGGAACTGGATGATCTTTAAGGTCCCTTCCAACCCAAACCATTCTATGATTCTATTAAAGAAGAAAAAAATGTTTGAATAGTAGATTGACAAAGCCTGGAATCGAGTCACCCAGGGATCTGTGTAATCTATCAGGACTTTAGAACGGTCATCCATGCCAGATCTTGATGCAGAGTGTACTAAGTGCCATGAGTGGGAATTGATGGTCTCTTGAGGTCCCTGGTGACCCCAGATCTCTTGATTGTGTGCAATGGTACAGCACCTTCCTTAGTCGGTTCAAGTTGCAGGAGCCTTTGGAGCACAGTGGGATGTGGTTTATATAGTACTTGGAATATTACCGTCTCTCTGATTTTTTAATTTTTTTTTCTTCCTCTTTGATAGGGATGAAGTACGAGCTCCAATTCCTCAAAAACAAGAAATTTTAGTGGAGCCTGAGCCCTTGTTTGGAGGTAGGCTTGTGTTCTTATTTTGTTGTGGGGTTTTTTTTCTTTACTTTGAGATGAGCTAACAGACAAAAAAAACCCAGCCAGACCTTGCTGAATGTGAAGAAAGCATTGTATGTATTTTTATTGGGTTTTTCCCCGCTGCAACTCTATTGCCATGTAACATGATTGCATACTTGGAAATACACCAGTGTTATTGAGAACCTCGCACATTAGAGGTGGTGCATTCCCAGTGGTACCAATTTGCTAACTCCAGTTTCGTGAGACATTGTGAGGCAACAGCCAGTTAGCTCTGATAAGCGTACATCTGCCTTCCGGGTTCAAAACTGTGTGATACTGCTTGAAAGTGTTCAAGGTGGTGGGATAAAAGCTTGAGCTTTGACTGACGAGTGAAAGTGAAGAGGACAAATGCATGCTTCTCAGGGAGATGATAGATCAGAAAGAGGGGCTGAACTGTATGATTACTCATTGTTTTCTCCATTTCTCATTTAGGAGTTTAATTTGCTCTTTAAACTGCACCATGCAGCTGGTTTTCTTGTTTGATTTCTGAAGCTGTTTATCACTTTTTCTTTTGAAACATATTTTTGCTCTAAATAAGCAGGTGATGAAAAAGCTGTTTTCTTTTGGGCGCTTGTCTAAAACACTCTTTAACCCTCATGTAATACACTAACATTATAAATCTCAAAACCCCATCTCAAACCATCTTTCCTTAGTGGTCCTTTTACAGCAGCACAGGGGTGGAACATCTGTAGCAGGACTGTGTTACCTCGTGCATTATCCTCTCCTTTTATATAGTGTCCATGCCTGTATGGAGATCTAAGGCACTCTCTTTCTATGCTTACTTTCTCTAGCCTTGTGATGCTCTGTCCTTCTTATGTTGACCGGGCCATTTCTGGCGCTCTGTATGGCTTTTGCCGTGTCAAGTGAATTGAGCATCTTGCCTTTTTTATCGAGGAAAGCATTCAAATGCTCATCTTTAAAGTGGTCTCATACCCATAGGAGATGTTCTTTTCTATTGTTTAGTTCCTGTGCTAGAAAGGAGAAGCAGGCCAAGCTTCAAGTTTACCCTGGAACTGGTTTTCTGTTGATCCTTTTTTTCAACATCAGAGAGGTCTTTAGCCAAGATGCACAAGCCGAGAGGTGGTTCCAGAGGAAGGTGCCGTGCTGAGGGCTCTCTGAAGACACTGCACCAGCTTATCCCTCTGGCTTTCTTTGTGGCCCAACAGAATTTTTGACAAAGGTCTGTGGACTCTTATGGGTTCAAGAGTTTAGAAGTGCAGGAGTAAGATCTGCTGACCCAAGTTCCTGGTCCTGTTCTGCCCACCTGTCACACACTGATCTCAGACTGTCTCGCTGAGCTGTCTGTGGATCAACAACAGCCTCCTGGCGCTGTCTCGTCAACCAGTGCTAATGTGCTCACTAATGCCACTTCTGTTTATGGCACAAAGCAGCCTGAAGAGCCAGCTGAGACTGAAGAGATGCTTCATTTGGTCTTTTCAGCTCTAACCTCAAAACAGAGAACTCACCAGTTCCTGGTTTTACCAGCATCATATTGAGGTCATTGTATGAGCTTGAGTTTTCTTCCAGATGAAGAGACAACCCCATCCATTTGTGCTGTGCCAGATACGTGGAACCCATCTTGCTCTACAATGGTTATCAGAAAAACCTCTATCTGAACTGCTGTGAACACTTCACTGGCGCTGCCAGGCTGTTGCTAAGCCTGGCAAGGGAAGTGTTGCTTTAGCTGAAGTGGTCCTTCAAGTGCTATTTTTAGCTGCAGTTTAAGTTGTGCAGAAGTTGGCTTTAACGGGTTGTGCTTGCACCTAAGCATTTAGAGGTGAAAGAGATGCTACTTACTGGAGTTAGAGGGCCATTATCACAGGCATGTTCCTCATTCAGAGTTAGGTTCTGTGATACTCTGTATGGGGTATGCTGATTTTTTCCTTGGTACTCTGTACCAGAAGAATGCAAGGAACAAGAACTGTGTACCGTTCTTCACCCTTGGTGTGGCACAAGGTGAAAGATGCTGCATGCGCTACGGGTGCAAAACCAGAAAGGTCTCTAAAATCGTATTTTGGAGGTACTTGTTTTGTGACCTGTGTGGATGTCGTGCTTTCTCACCATAAATAATTTTTCTTATTACAGGTTTCTGGTGGGTATACATTGTATTTAGATTACTCTGTTTAATTTGTTTATTATTTATCATGTTTTGTAACAATTAGGCTTTTAAAGTTCTACCTTAAAATTGTTCTGCTTTCAGTTAATAGTAATGCAGATTAATAGTTGGAATAAGTTTTGTTTTGCATCTGAGTTACAGTTGTTTTGCTGTACCACAGGACTCCAGTGGTACTTTTAGGAACTATTCCAGTTATCTGCCTGGGCCACTGTCTCTGCCCAGCTGCAGATAGTGCAGCTGAAGGTTTCTGAAGGTTTCCTTGCAGATAGTGGCACTGAATCCAGTGGAAGAGCTTGGCTGTTGCCAGTCCAGCCAGGAAGTTGGGATAGGGTCTGGATAAGAGATTAGAAAAGAATAGAAATGCATTGTGGAAAAACTAAACGCGTTTCCTAATGAAGAAAATACTCTCCCACGAGGTTTAATCTTTTGAAGTTTAAGATTAAAATCTACTTTAATCTTAATTTTAATCTAAAATCTTAAGTTTAAGAGTAGAGATTAAAATGCACTTGAAAGTCTTTTGTAAAAATCTTGACTGGACATTGTGATACGTTTATGCTGTGACAGCACTTCCGCTGCATACTGATGGGCTGGGGTGAGCCCACCAGAAAGGGCTAACTTTAAACTTCTGTGTATTGTTGATGCATGTTTTGTTTCTGGAATAATGTTTGCTGGAAGGAGGATATGGTAGGAAATGGGTCTTACAGATTACCTGTTGCCATCCCCTCATCCTCCTCTAGCCTTTCCTAATGACCTTACTCCCACATCATTCACGCTTTGGGTTCCTAATCTGTTGTCCCACATGTGTGATGGAAAGTATAAATATGTCATTATTTTGATAGCGTACTTTTGAAATAATTATTGAAATACGTTGGTTTTTTTTCCTAAGCTCCTAAAAGACGCAGACCTGCGCGCTCAATATTTGATGGTTTTCGGGATTTTCAGACAGAAACCAGTAAGTGTCTACAGATCAGTAAGCTAGAGGTTTTTTTTTTTTTTTTTTTAAATGCAAGTAGGATTGAAAAATAGTTTCCATTGTAGGCTGTGACAGCTTTCAGTCATTGAATGTTTTCTAAATTGCCTGCTGTATATCAGAAGGTGGGTTTTATTTTTAATAACATTATTAGGCTGTTTGTTTTTATAGTGTCGGTATTGTTTGCTCACATCTCTCTTCCATGTTTGTGGTACAGTTAGGGTTATTAGTTTAATGCTCTGGGGTGGCTGAAGGGAACGTACCGAGTAATGGACATCTGAAGCAAGTAGTGAAGCTGCTGGTCCAAACATTTGCCTGTGTTACATAAGGAAAACCTGCAGACAGTATATTCTGTCTGCTTTCCTCGGGCAAATATTTCCCTGATAACTCTCAAAAAAATACTTTTTCTGCTCTACAGGGAATTGGAAAGGGGGAAGAATCTAACACCCATGTGGAAATAAAGTTCATCCCCTGAATTTTTCTTGCCTAGCCAGTGGTCATGCTGGCACTCAGATTAGATTGGAATAGCCCCGAGACTTCTTCCGTGGCCCCCCAGAAGATTCTCATGAATTTAATTGCTGTTTACCACTGCCTGTCTGTTCATATGCAGAATCTCCAAATGACAAAGTGTTGGCCGTTGTTTTAGCCATTCAATTTTATAGAATAGGATTCTTTGACAGCAGAACACCAGGTATTTCACAGCTGAGTTGGAGCTGTTCTGCAGTTGTTATCGCTGATGTTGCTGGAGTGTTTAAGAGGTCTGTCCGTGGACCAGGTTCCCATATAGTTAGGTGCTGTTGGATGCTGAACTGAAAATGAGCATTCATAATTACTTTCTTTCCCTTGACAGGTTTTGTCAGGGTTTTCCAGTGGCAATGAACTTGCCAAGTACTAAAGTCACTGGCAGCTGTGTAAATGAAAATACACCATTTACAGAATCATCGTATCCTTAATTTTTTTCTCATCATCTCCACTTTGTTATAAGACATTTAGAGGTGCACAATATGTAAAACCATTGCGAGGGTTTATGATTAAACTTTATCATGCTTTTTGGCAAAACTTCATAGATGAATATCACTGGCTATCTCTGAGAAAAGCGGATCGAATTTGTTTTTCTCTTTTGTTTTCAAGTTCTGGCACATGACCTCCGTTGCTGATATATTTAAGGTGTTTCTTGAAAGTGATTTAAGTGCCCAGTGCTTTAGGAAGGTGGAGCGAGCAGAGTTCTTACCTTACATAGCAGCTAACCTCATTCAGTGTGGTCTAACCTTGTGACTCTAGTTCCGAAGTTTTGTGTATGAGCATGTAGTCAATAGTAGATCCCTCTGGTGAGTATTTTATCTAATTCAGCTTCCTTTCCTCTTGGGGCTGTGCAGTTCGACAGGAACAGGAGCTACGAAATGGAGGGGCAGTAGATAAGAAACTCACTACTCTAGCAGACCTCTTCAGGCCACCCATTGACCTGATGCACAAAGGCAGCTTTGAAACGGTAAGTTTGGAAATTTCGGTGCAGTTCCTTATGTGATGACTGTGTACAGCGTGGAAGCCTTGTGTGGGCTGCTGGTATGTGTGGGTCCGTTTGTCGGATGCTCAGAAAGTTACAAAGGACCATATAGTGATAAATATTTGATGGACTGCATATGGAAACAGTGATGACTTACTGAAGGATTTCAGTGAAGACCACATTGTTTATGTTTCAATGTCAGTGTGGCAAATCACGCTCGGTGAAAGACTTTAGTGCACTGGTCAAGGAGGCTGGTCAAAATGTAAAAATTGCATCCCTTGAAGTATCTCTGTATAGCACGATACAGAAAAAGCTGATTGTAAGATTGCTTTTGATAGGTGAGCAAGTACTTCCCAAGGGGCTATATAGTTTGCAGCACGGTCTTGCTAAGAAGCTGAGGCGGAGTTACATTAACAGGGCTGAGCAGTTTCCGCTACCTGAGCTAGTAAAAGTATTTGCGTGTGTCTTTGTTGTGAAGGCACAACTTTAGTAGAGGTCTTGCTCTTCTGTAAAATCACAGCTGTTGTCTTTTGCATCTCGTAGTGATGGAAAAACTATCCAAGAGGTTGTCTGCCAAAGAAGGGGACTGTTAGCTTTAAATAATTTCAGGTGCCACCTTGTCTGTCTGTAGGCATGTCTGGATCTATTCATAAGTTGTTATGATCTGGATCAGTGACTTAGCTAGTGATTAGAGAATATGCAAATGGATATATATTTATAAAAAAAAAAAAAGAATTCTTCACTGAAAGGGTTGTCAAACATTACAACAGGCTGCCCAGGGCAGTGGTGGAGTCACCATCCCTGGAGGTATTTAACAGCCGGGCCGACGTGGTGCCGAGGGACATGGGTTAGTGGTGGTTTGGGCAGTGTGAGGCTGATAGTTGGACTCGATGATCTGAAAGGTCCCTTCCAACCTAGGCAATTCTATGATTCTGTGTTTTTATTTTTTGAGCCCATAATTTCTAGATACTCTTCAGAAGTTGCAGTTACTACTGAAGTTCCACGTGGTCATCTTTAGGTAGCTGAGATTATTATTATTATATGATGATTTCATGAGAGTGCAAACTAATGATCAAGTGGTGCAATACAGATAGGGTAAACAGTGCTGGAGATCTGAGTCCGTGAGCTGAACAAAAATATTATTTACATTCTTTTCACATTTGCCTCTACTGCCCAGCACAAATACTAGAGCACTGCTGGAGAAGTTTTGGAGAAGTGCTGTGTGCCTTTACTGAGTCTCCAGCTCTAATCCTGTTGGCTTCGTCTCTCCTTTTATGCTTTCCAAATCACCAGGGATCAGTTGGCTTGTCACTAATTCCTGTGTTCTCACAATGCCCTCCATATATTTCACCTTCTAACAAAATTCCAGGTTTGAAAGGATGCTGACAGAGGATAGCTGTGTCTGCCTCAGCAGTCATTTGGTGCTGTGGCATCCCTGCCTTACGACATGTGGTTCAGGGTTTACTTCAGACAAAGTTGTGTCAGATCCTCCAACTGATGATACCTACTGGGCCCGTGGTTTGGAGCTATTTGTGAACCGAATGAATGCGTGGTTGAAGGCAACAGTAAAGGGAATTCACATGAAAACAGACAGTGCTGCTCCAGGCTGGAACACACAGAGTCAGCGAGTGCCCTCTGACCTCTGGTGTGGAATTTGAGATGTGTGCTAGTCTTTCCTCGTGTCTTGCTGAAAACATATCGAGACTTTAGCAGTGTTGATTGTGGCATCCGCCACGGTCAGAAGTAGTTTCAGAGGATGAAATAACTGATTGATAGATTTAATTGTCCCAAAGTCTCTGCATTCTTACTCAGTCTTGTAAATTAAAACAAACAAACAAAACAAATGGGGGGGCAGTTTGTATATACACACACCTTGTCCTGTTTTTTGCAGTAACTCAAATTTAAAGACGTACACTTTCTGGTATTGATATACACCTTTTTGTGTTCTTGTACAGTTCTTTGTCCCATGGGATACCCCTCATTTCAAACTGACAGTCCTCAACCTTATTACAATAAAAATCTTCAGCTTCTCACTTTGTTTTACCTTTTATGACTGTACACTTCTGTACTGCTTCAGCCTGGGACAACGCTGGGCCTCCTGTGAATCCAGTGACAAGAGTCTCTCAACATTCACCTCTAGCAAGCTGCTGTTAGCTTCTTCCTTCTCTGTATGCTTAGATAAACATATATAAATTATACAATAAATCAGAGGTGTTTATCACATTCCAAGTACCAAAGACTAAATACTATCGTTTTGATGCTCTTCTAGTTTAGTGTCAATCTAAGTGGGATTTTCTAATTATTATTGGTGTATTTTAACCTCTGGAGGGGTGTGCAAGAACACTCTGCCAGTGTTGTGCTGTGTACATTTATTTATCATAGAAACGTTTAGGATGTATTACTTTATTCAAACTTAGGAAGAGTGATGGCATCTGGTCTTACTAAGATTTTAATGTATCTTTGTTCATCTTTTGTTTTTCCTCTCTGGGTGCTCTAAGGTTGATTTTGATAGCAAGTAGATTTGATTTTCCCCAAGAAACCTCATTTTTCTTCAATTACAAAGAAATTTTGTTATCAGTAAGGTAAAAAAAGTTGCCATTTCATTTTAACTCAGTAATACTAGCTTCTAACAGTAGGTGGAATCTGCTAGGAATAAATCACTAGAGTGCAATAAATACAAAGCATGTTTGGTGTGTAATTTATTTAAAGAACAGCCTGGTTTTGTTCTGATGGCAAAGACTGCTTTCAGGAATTGCAGAGGGGTTCATCTCTTCATGCATATGATGTGAGATATGATTTAATTTGTGGGGGGTACGCACCACACTGACTTTAGTTTCCACTTCTTGTTTAGGGAGGTGATAGTTCTGGTGTGTGCATTCAGTGCTTAACACTCATTAGGATTTCAGTACTTCTGTGAAGTGACTGTATGCAGTGTTGCAGAGTTTTAAGCCTGTCTATATGAAATTTCATTATTTCACAAGTTAAACCTTTTCTAGCTGCTTTACAGCTGATACTGATGTTTTTTTTCCTTTGTATGTAGCAAGCAGCAGTAGTTTGGAAGCTAATCTAGTCATTGTACTTAAATGGTGCAATTATCTTCGCATAAGATGCTTCAAGACTGGCTGCTTTCATACACATAACCTGTAGAGCACCTTTGGCTGATTGATGGCTGGGTGATGGAAGGATGTATATGCCCTGTCCTGCACTTGCCCGGGCAAGAAGGCCAAGTCTAGCACAGATGTTGTCCCAAATCTGGGTTTTTTACCTGATGTGCAAGCCACACACAGGGCAGAGGTATTTCTGAGTTTATTCCATTGATGAGCAGAAATGGGGTGCTTGCCCCAAGGGAGCACACCTTAGTTTCAAAAAATTCCGTTTTTATACACCGATTATGACATATTCTAACAATTAATACATATTCACTCTTATTCTCTTTAATGATTGGTCAAGGTTTCGCTGCTTCCTGTGTAAATTAGTGCGTAGACTCTGTCTTCTTCTTCCATTGGTCTCTTTTGGGTGGGTGGTATCATTTGGGTGGGTGGTCAATGAGTCGGTCACGATCTCCCCCTGCCGAAATTACCCTTTATTTACCTCTCCTCTAATCTTGGCAGTTCTAGGTGGTTTTCTTGGTTTGCCGAGCAAGCCTACAGTTCATCGTTCTCGTGACAGAAATATCCTGCTTATTAACAAAGCTACATTGTCTAGCAGTTACTTGCTTAATTCAATCTTGGATTAATCATGTCTAGTTACCATTTCTCTATAATTAATGAAATATTGTTGGGGCTGTATGGATAGCTTTTAGCAGCAGTGGCAGGTTCCCTTGGTCACTTGGATTACATGTTACATTTTGTGTTCTGACTTTCTGTCACCTGTTTTCTTCCAAACTGAACCATGCTTGATTAGCAGATGCCCAGAAGGTCACAAGACACTGGCTCCACTTCCTTCTTTCTCTTTGCTGAGTTCAAGGATTGGTGCATTTCAAAAAAGCTGGGCAGGGAACAGCCACCACAAAATTTGTTAACCATATATGGATCAGAAAAGTCAAATGAGAGGAAAACACGTTATTATTAGTAGTTCAAGAGCTAGAGGTTATCCAGTGAGATCCAGCACTTTCCAGCAAGCAAAACAAGACTACTTCCACATACTGCCTAACCCCATTGCTGGTTTGTTGCTATCAGTTGTCGCAGTGATGAAAAACTGTGAAACGGGTAGAAAAGGGACTGGTGAACTGAAGGCGTATTTGTTTGGGTTTTGGGTCTGACCAGTTCTATCTGAGATCCGCTGCCTCTGTCTTTGAAAGTTCCTACTCCACTGGTTGCTGAAAGCTTTTACAGAGACGCCTGCGAGGAGTGGATGTTCTGTACTTGCCCTGTCGGTGTGCTCTTTACGTGCCTGGTGCTGGCCTTTGTACCTCGAAGGAGGAGGAGAAATGGGGGGCAGTCGATGTTGGAAACTGTGGATCTAAAGCCATCAGGCACAGCTTTCTGGATATACAAGCCAGCTCTTGAGCCTTCCCTTGTTCTTTTTGTCAGTTACCAAAATGACCCACCGATATAATCTCCAAACCCACAGTGTTTCTTCCCCCCCACTCTTCTCCTTCCACCCACCTCCATCCCCTCAGAAAAACCCCAGTAGCTGTGTAAAAGCAGAATTGTGTGTGCATGAGTTGGTAACAATTTAACTGTGTCCTTTTAAATGTTAAATGTGAAGCCTGTTCTTTTTAGAAGGAAGTTAAAACCGATTTCAAAAGCTATACCTGCTCTACTGGTGAAAACTCATCTTTGCAAATGTTCTGTGTGGAATTTCCTGCTTGCATCCTTTCGAGGACCATAGCTGGATGGAGGAGAGGTAGAGCCAGGTTTTCGCTAATACTGAAAAATATACAAAGTAAGCGTAGCAGAGTGAGATGTACTTTCCAGCTTTCTAGTTACATATTTTTGAGTTTGTTCTTTTAATCCAGTATGGATTATGCTAGAACACAGGACTAACGCAGTCCAATTTACTCAAATAACATAAGGATTTTTGTTCCCTTTAATCTTGGACAGTACTTTTAGACCTCATCTTAAAATGATTTCCTAGAATTAGTTCTCAAAAATCCACAGCTAGCTCAAAGCAAGTCTTTTAAATAAAAGCATAATGACTGTATTTAAGACCTTTACGAGTTACTTAGATGTCACCTGCCCCGCTTTTCTCTCCTGGTGACCAAATACTGGATTCTGACACTGTATTGTTAGTGGTAAGTAGTTAGTGTGAGGTCCCTTATGAGAACAGGACTGTTCCATTCTTCTACATTCATTTTTTTCCTTTGAGTAAAATAAAAATTGGCTCTGCAGGTCACTTGGCCATACAAATTAGTTTTGTAGACTGAGATTCTTCACTTTGAGAAGCTAAGTGTGGGGTTCACATGTCTGTCTATCACACGTTGGATAGGCTGACTGTTCAAAAGTGCACTGGCTAAAATTCATTTTAAAACTAAAAACTTTGGTTTGGGGAACAAAATATTGCCCGAAACAGCAAGATCTTGTGTAACATCCTAATTCCTTGAATTTGCTGTGAAGTGCGTTACCAGCTGGATGGTGAGCACACTTACAAATTAAATAAATACCTGGTTTTTTTTTTAAAAGGAGAGGGAGTTCATATGCTAGTTCCAGTCTTTCCAGGTGGTAAGAGCATTCCTGCTGTTGATATAGCCCTCTTTTTTTCAACAGGTATGACAGTTCAGCGATCAGAATTACATTCTTGATCAAACTCCTACCATTAACTTGCAACCAAGCAATCAGACAATGCCAGCTTTGTGACTCAAACCAGTAAGATTTCTTCCTGCGCCTTCCTGTTTTCCTCCCCACTTGCAGCCTGGATAACGAGCCTCAGAAAAAGAATGCCTAATTCGGCAGTTGCACAGTAATAGAGTAACTCAAAACTTGGAGAGAAAAAAGAAAACACGCAGAGAGGGGTTCCTGTTGAATTGATGCGAGTCCTCTGTCAGTTATGCAGTCTGCTTAAATGGATGATGATCCACAGGTTTATCTTTAGAATGAGCAGGTCTTTCCTCTCTCGTCAGATCAGTGTGATTGACTACAGTCTTCCCCGAACAAGTACTTTATTCAGCGTCCCTGTGTCGTCCCCCCTCTCCCCCCAAATTGCATTTCCCACTCTGTGCTTGACTTGTTGAAATCCAGCAGCTCTGTTCATCGATGCGATTCTATAATTCAACCAGTCTTGTTTAAAGTGGGTCTTTCAGCCCTGCCTTCTGTTTTGTGGATGCCTTTTCACTAGCACTGTCCATCTTTCTCACCATGAAGGGATTTTGGTGAAAAATCGGACAGTGTTAGAAGCCATCGCTGATCGTTGCTGGCATTGGTTGAGTCTGGCTTTTCAGTTTTATCTAATGAAGCTTTTCTCTCTGCTTACAGGCCAAGGAGTGTGGTCAGATGCAGAACAAATGGCTCATGATAAACATTCAGAATGTGCAAGATTTTGCCTGTCAGTGTCTCAACCGCGATGTCTGGAGCAACGAGGCTGTGAAGAACATAATCCGGGAACATTTCATTTTTTGGCAGGTGGGAAAATTAATGGGGCTGTGCTGGTAACTTGGTGTCCTGGTAGATGGGGCAGGGAAAACAACAGACTTTTTTGAATAAAATGGTGCTGTTGCAGTTCTTGTGGTGAACTTCCAGAAAAGATGCGGTAGTTTCTGGATGTAGATGTAGTTCATGGATATGCATTTGAATGCATAAACTGTCTTTCACTTGTGCATTCAAGTTGTTAACCACGTAGCTTATAATACATGGACCGGTAGAGGTGTGTTTTCAGCTTGTGAGAGTTACTAAGAACTGTATATAACATCGGTAGTGTATGCTGTAAAATAGAGAAAAACTTTGTACATTTTCAAGATATGGTTTGTTTGTGTTCTCTCTCCACCCAGTAATTTGCTTTCAATGTGGTGTTTTGTAGGTATACCATGACAGTGAGGAAGGACAGAGGTACATACAGTTTTATAAATTAGCAGACTTCCCTTATGTCTCCATCCTGGATCCCAGGACAGGTAAGATAAGTGACAGTGGGTTACCTGCACTTTATATATCCAGTGAGAAGGACTGGCAGTTGTGTGCTATAACACCATCGTTCACAGGATGTCTTACGTTCACCTGAAGAATCTCAGTTACGTTGTTTTGCTCTCTGAGAGACCTTGTTGCCCTGAAGAAGTGAAGTGATACGTTTTACAGGAACTAAGGGGATAAAACTCCCAAGGCTTGCTGAAATCTTGTGTATTTGGTTATCGTACTTGGTAGAGCTTAGCAAGTACTTTGCTTGGAAAGGGAAGATAGTGCCACTTGGTGGTAAAACTCTGAAATGAATTTTTTTAAGTGTCTTTTTAAAAGCGACTTGAAATCATGTGATGAATGAACTGCAGTATTTGTAAGCATTACATGAATCTACTTCTTGCTTCTTGCACAGCAGCTTTGTGGGGTTCAGAGATGACATTAAATTGCACCTTAAAGCCAAAATGGTCTTTCAAAATTGCATTTTTTGTTTGAGTTTGGTTTTTGTTTTTAACTGAAGAATCAAACTTCTACCTCCCCTTCTGGGTTTTTTGAAATTTTTACTTTTTCTTTTGTACCCCAACACCCTTCCTTCTTTTATCATCATATAATGCCACTATATTAATTGTCTGGTCTCCTGCTTCTCAGAACTGATGTAATAGTTACTGTAATCAGAACTGAGGTTTCTTGCTATATGACTTAAACCACCCAAACTCATTTTTTTAATGTTGAAACTGAAGTTGGACTACACTTCTTAGCACTTTACTTGTGGAAACAAATGCTGTTTGTCAAGGTGTAGAATGAAAGCAGGCAAGAATGTAGAAATGCTTCTTTGTAAACTTAGTGGTTTGGCTTTTTTTCCTTTCGATGCCAAATTCACCATTCTGTGCACAGGTTCCCATAGATAGAAGAACGGAAATAAGCAGGGTCTGTATTTATATCTGTCCATGATTGAAAGCTTTTCTGGGTGGTGGAAGGAGGAAGTTTCATAATTATCAGGTGGTAGCCTGTAGAATGCTGCAGTTCCACGAACACGGACTCTTGCAGGGTGCAGGCACAGCAGTGAATTGGTGTATTTAACCTCTAAGCTGCAATCTTTTACTGAAATTATGTTTCATGAAACCTTTTTTTCCCTAGGCCAGAAGCTAGTGGAGTGGCACCAGCTAGATGTGACTTCGTTCTTGGACCAAGTGACCGGGTTCCTGAGTGAGCATGGACAGCTGGATGGCCATTCTACTAGCCCTCCCCAAAAATGCTCTCGTTCAGTAAGTATGAGGCCCTTCAGGAAGACCGGAGAAAACTGGAGGAAAACGCTAGCGTGTGTTTATCCTCCTGTACTGATTTCCCATTCAGTAGTATAAAGAGAGTTAATGAGTTAGTGCTAGAGCATGCAAAAATACGGTATGCCAGGGAATGCCTTCTCCCACTGTAACTATTTTTGTTGTGCACTTTGTGCTTTCGGTATTTGTTTTGGATATAGCAGCCGCAGAATTGTGCATGTGTAGAAGGAAAATATATCACTCTGTGTGAAACTCCAAGGAGTAGTCATAGCATGACGAGCTTTCCATGGTGTGTGTTCCTGACAGTTTTAGTAGCTTCTCTTTGGAAGACCGATGTCCTCTTGATTTTCAGTTCATATTTAAACACAATTTTTATGTATTTGTGTTATGTCTGTATTCAACAGGAGAGTCTCATTGATGCCAGTGAGGACAGCCAGTTGGAAGCTGCTATCAGAGCCTCGTTACAGGAGACGCATTTTGATTCCTCACAGGCCAAGCAGGAGAGTCGCTCAGATGAGGAGTCAGAGTCAGAGCTTTTTTCTGGAAGCGAAGAGTTTATTTCGGTTTGCGGATCAGAGGAGGAGGAGGAATCAGAGAATCCTGCCAAGTTGAGGAAGTCTCCGCACAAGGACTTGGGGTATAAAAAAGAGGAGAGCCGGAGGCCTCAGCCTGAGCCCCCTGCAAGGACTGAGCCTGGGACAGCATCAAATCACCGAGTACTGCCTTGCATTGATGCAGGGATACTGGAGGAGTCAACGGACAAGCCTGAGAGTACGTTCCAGGGCCTAGATGTGAATGGTAAGTTGCCACTTTTTTTTTTTTTTAATATATATATAGTGACCTGTGTTTTGGGATTTTTTTCCTGAAAATCCTTACATGCTGATAAGCATCGTTTCACCCATTGTTTTGAAAAGCTAAACGTTTTCTTCTGCCTTGCTCCCTTCTTGACACCAGATGTTTGAGTGCTTCACCTCACCAGCAGCACCACTCTGGCGCAGTGATGCCACAAAGTGCAGTTGTGTTAGTCACTGAGCTCGAGTATCTTAGTTTGAGACCTTGTCCACGAATAAAGTTGGTGTAACGCAGGTGTGTATGCCAGGACTTCTGCCAATATGGTGGAGAGAAGCAGGGTAAGGTCAGCCCCACCTCGTGCTCAATTAGCTCAGCTGCCTGGACTCAGTTTTAGTTTTAGTAACGCAACTTTGGCCAACACAAATGAGTCCCTGGAGTCTCTGTTCCTCCCTGCGGTGTCTGAGCTGGGGTGCAGCAGAGTGAGGTGGTCTCAAAAGCAGGGGTAGCACAGTGTGCTTTTCTCGGGGAACGCTGACCATTTCAGTCACTACTGTAAATTCTTTAAAGAGTCCCGAGTTTGATGTGCGTATTTGAAACACGTGGTAGAAGTACGTCCTTATAGACTGGAAAACCTTGTATTTGTTTCCAGCCCCTAACCTCACTATGCTGTGCAGTAAAGCGTGCCATCTAAAATCTACAGAGCTCAATTCAGCTGCCCTGTTGTTTGTTAACTTGTAGTAACTTCCTTTATGCTAGGACCAAAGGCACAGCTGATGCTAAGGTATCCAGATGGAAAGAGGGAACAAATTTCACTGCCCGAACAAGCTAAACTTCTGGTGAGTGGAGTTAATCGGAATCCTTCTTTGAGTACAGGAAACTGGAAAATTTCTTTTCCTCTGGTGGCACTATTGAAATCGGATCTAGTGAAAATGGTATATCCAGGGAGCACTTGCACTGTCATTCTATTGTGGTTCTTCTGTCGTCCCTCTCTTCACAGCAGACTCTGCTGGCGCTGCATGTTTTCATTGCTGCTTGGGTTGCGTGTACACTCCAGTGTCTTCCTTAGTCCCAGAACAGCTAGTTTCCTTTCTGAAATTACTCTAAACGGCTTTTGCATTAATTAATCATTAAATTACTGTAAAATACTCTCAGCTCACTTGCTTATGGTTGGGTTTTTTTGTGTTTGTTTTGTTTGGTGGGGTTTTTTTTGCCTGTGGTCAGACAATGGTAAAATCAAAGGCAAAACTCTTCATTCTTGTTCTCCATCTCTTTCACCATACTTCCACACTCCCTTCTGGACGTGGATGACAGAGCAGACTTTGGAGGAAGTTCTCCCAAACAAATTTGTTATAATATTATTTAATTACTGTGCTTCGGGTGTGCGTCTCAATTGTGCTTTAGGCTTGTTTATCTCGGAGGAGTCGATGTGGATGGCATTTCCATCAGAATTTTGCAGGTGCTTATCTGGAAGCAGGGTGTATTCCTGTTAGCCATGAGTTTTCATGACACGGTGACCAGTTAAGCTCATTTTAGTCAAATCAACCTAAAAGCTCTGTACTGAAGTCATGGGGAAAGCAAACCCACACCTTTTCAGAAGGATCTTGTGCAGATTTAGAAGCAAAGTGTTACATCTCTTACAGACTATAACCCAGTCTGCAGCACTCTAGGAGTGTACAGTGTCTCAAGCTCATATTCTCATCCTCAACTCTTTTACTTGAAATAAAAGGGGGGGGAGGAATTGCTTTTGTTACACCGTCAGCGCTCTCAAAACCAAGCTTAAGTGGGTAGAGTGTAGACTGCCTGCAGTACATGTGGAGTCCTGGGGATGAAATACAGAGACAGAGGAACACTGGCAGAGTATCGCTCTTACTGTAGGAATCACCCTTACTTTTAGACCGTTCTTCTTGCTTTCTCATAGCGGTCATTGGTGTACAATCTTTGTCCAAGTACTCTTTTATATCTTAACTGCTTTTTGAAAGCAGTCTTTTAAATAAAGTTGTGTGTATGATTACACATGTAGTACTTTTGATTAATTAATTAGTTTATTTAGGTGATACATAGGTGTAATACTGATATATTTCTGATAATGCTGACTTCTGGTTTAACTCCTTTTATGGACTGCAGTAGTTAAAGGAAGTTAAATCTCAGCACGTGATTTCCTTTACTGCCACTTGCTCTATAGTCAGCAGAGGAATTTAAACGAGTCAGGGTCTGTGGGTAAAGGTCTTTTGTTGCAGAGCTGAACAGGCACCTTTTGTGCTCATGTCATGTGATCTTTTAAAACCATTTCAGCCAAATCAAGATTGAGTCTCAGGTGTTTCTTTGTGAGCATCATTTCCATGCTGATTTTTTTCAGCCCATGGTTGCTTTCATTTTAAAGCTGTCCAGAACTATAAAAAGGAATTGTTTAAGGAGACAGATGCACTTTAGAAGTTTTAACTGATGGTACGATGTTGGTCTCCCACCACCACCAGATGTATTTAAAAAACATTTTTTTCTTCTTTTTTAAATCATTGCTTTGTTGTCAATCAAGAGTGGCTTCTTTACACACTGTGTAAAGGATGTGCTTATGCTTCCAATATTACTGTAATCCTTTTTTGCCTCCAGGCAAAAAAAAAAAAAAAGGCAACACTGTCTTTTTATAGAAGCAATTGCTCATTGTGTGCAGTTAAGTAGCTGACTTCACTCTGTTCGGCACCTCAGCCCTTTGTCTGCACCGCTGCCTGTTGTTGTCTGCCAAGTGCTGTAAGGTGTGCGGGAAAGGCTGGCCTTTCAATGGGACAGGAGGGAGATGTGGGCCGGAAACTTCACTGAATTTTTAAACACAGCGGTTTGTTAAAGGAATTTTGATCATCCTTGTTACCTGAAAAGGAAGTCAAACCCACTTACTTGCATTCCTCATCAGACACAGGCATTGTAAGCTGCAAAGCCTGTTGGAGAGCAGTCCAGGTAGAAAAGGAGGTTGGGGGTGACAGTCTCCTCATACCAAAGGTTTGTGTGTGGGTTTTGATGAATTTGGAAGAAATATTTGTGCTGGTACTTCTCTGGCTGTTCTGCAGGCATCACATCTTGGAAATGTCCAGGTTGAAAAGGATCCCTGGAGATCATCTAGCCTAACCCTCTGTTGAAAGCAGGGCTGTAGATGAGGATATCCAGGGCCCCCTCAGGCTGAATTTGAGTACTTCCAGCAGGGGGAATTCTCTGATGTGGAACAACGCTTCTCTGGATTGGAACTCCACCACTTCTCTGGGCAACTTACTCCAAAGTTTAATTTCTCTCACAGTAATTACTTCTCTTCCTTCCTTATATCCAGATGAAATTTCCTCTGCAGCAATTGTGTGCATTGTCTTTTGTCACTGTGCATCTTTGTGAAAGAAATGCCTTTATCTTCTCTGCGTTGGAACATTGATGATATTCCCACCAAGCCTTTTCCTTTCTAGGCTCAACAATCCAAGTCCTTCAGCCTTTCTTTGTGTACCGAGGCATGTCCTATGCTCTAGTCATTTTGATGGCCCTCCACTGAATCCTTTCCAGTTTTTCCTTGTCCCTCTTGAATGTGGAGAGACCAAAGCTAAACAGAGTATTCCAAGTGTGGCCCAGCAGAGTGGCGTAATTGTATCCCTTGATCTGCTGGCAATACCCTTGTTGATGCAGCTCGGGTTTGCTGTCGCTGCTGCAAGGCTGCACTGCAGAAACATCTTGGAGCTTTCTTGATGAGTTTTGGCAATCTCTCCCTGACATCCTGGATCTTGGCTCTAGCCAAAGGTTCTTCAGGCAGGCTTCCAAGACTCAGAGTTAGGTTGGTGGTTGGGTGCTTCAGTCCCCCGCAGTAGTCGTCCCCTCCACCAGCATGCACTGCTTTTCCCTGCTGGTTTTGACCTACTGAGTAGAACCAGCGGGTCCAGTTGTGTCTTCCAGTGGAACTTGTTTATCCTCTCCATTTATTGCCAAGAGTACATTGGTTTTTCAACTGGTTTTTTTTTTCCCTCCAAATGAGAGGAGAGCTGCTGTTTTGCAGCCACGGGTCCCCAGGGTGCCTTACCTTGCAAGCTGCTGTCTTCCCTGTGTTTCTGTCATGCTTCTGGTCACCCCATTCTGTCTGCACCAGAAGGCCTCAGTTCTTGCCCGTTCAGTGTTGCTGCCAGCATCCTCCTGCTTTCTCACTCATCTTCCCTGATGCCACAGAAGAAGCTGACCTCTCTGCAACTCCTTGACCTCGTGCTCCATCTGCATGGATGCCCCTGAAGCATTAGGAAGAGTACTGTGGGCTGTTGTGGGAGACCGTACCCTGTGTCATGTCAGCAATGTATGACCAACAGCTTACCCAAGTCATCTCCTGAACCTGTGAGGTGTAGCAGTAACTGCCAGCTGCTTGTTTGTGACCAGTTTTTTCCGTGTGCGAGGTCACAGTGGTCCCAAAGTGGCAGCTAAGTAGCGAGGAGAGGCTAGTGGAATAATTGGTACTAGTAGAAGCTTAATACTGTTCACTTACCTCCTTACACTTAATTTGCTGGTGTAAGTTGTCCACCAAAACTATGTGAACAGTATTGTTGGGATGCCCTTTTTTTTTTCATACTTTCCATTTTATTCCATACTAACTGTCTTTTTTTCCCCTCTTTCAAAAGCTATGACTCTTCATTCTGCCCGAGTCTTGCTCTGTTGCTGTATCCCCTACTGTTCTGCCAATCTCCATTTCTCTATCCCTCTCTATTCGTACTTTACGCTCGTCTGCTGTGTTTCCTGATGAACCTCTCTCACGGTAGCATGGACATTAGTTCTTCCTGACATGTCTGCTTGTTGGGTTGTGCGGCTGACACCCCTTCATCCCAATGCCCTCTGTATCCTGCTCTGATTGCTATTGTAGACTGAGAAGTCAATGAATTGAGAAGAACTTTAAAAAACAAAATAACCCCAAACCCTTGTGCTTCATGATTTTTAGTAAAAATACTGCGCTTTTTTTGGTCAATGTTACCTGACAAAAATGCTTCTTTGGTGGCTTTTAGGTTTAATATAATAGGGGTAATATGTGATAAACAAGTGAGGAGGCTTCTGTTTTGGGGCATGGGATTAATTTTTTTTTTTCTTTGCTTTTGCAAATCTTATTTTACTGTGCTTTGAATGTGTGGTGGGGAATTCAGCTCGCTTGAATTAATGTACTATTATGTACATCTTCCTTCTGTTTAAAAGAATCAGTTAGGTAAGGGATCAGTTGGTAATTATTTTTTATGATTATTCATACCATGCATGGGCCAAATTAGATGTTAAAGTAAAAGAGGGTCTACACTGTATGCAAAATTTTCTTTGTGATTGCAAACTTTTTTTTAAAGAAAAATGGGATTAGATTTTCTTAACATTCTTTTGTGTTGTTCTGAATTACATGACACTTCTTTGGGTTTCTTTTTCTCCAGGCTCTTGTGAAACACGTCCAGTCAAAAGGATACCCCAATGAACGCTTTGAACTTCTCACCAACTTCCCTCGAAGGAAACTCTCCCACCTGGACTATGAGATCACGTTACAGGAGGCAGGCCTGTGTCCTCAAGAGACTGTCTTTGTGCAGGAAAGGAATTAGCACCGTGGCCTGAGTTCTCCCAGCCTTCCTCCCCTCTCCTCTTTGCCTGGGACACCAACTCGTTAAATATGCAGTTGAGGGTCATAGGATTGCAGCGCTGAAATCAGGCAGGCAGCTGGCTGGCCCTTCTCTCTCTTCTTCCCTTCTCCTGCTCTAGTGACCAAATGAGAGTGTTCAGACTTTTATTTTCCTTCCTCAGCCTGGGCCCTACGGAGGGCATTGAGAAGAACATCTTCCCTGTGTTTTCATGGAATAAGGTAGAACAGTGATCTCTGTATCCAGTGCTGGGGCTCGGAGCGGCCATAGTACACATACCCTTCTCGCTGCTATTCTTAAGTCTGTTTTGTTTAATTTATTTTTTTGAAAATAGTGTGTGATAAGGCACTGAGTCATCTCTCTGTAAAGGAGAGAGTGTAATCTTCAGTACAGTCTTTCCTTTGTTTTGATTCTCTGCATGAAAGGTCTCCATTAACCCTACAGCCACCTCAAGGGTTCACTTACCTAGCACTCTGCGAAAATGTGGGTTTTGGGAAGGAGCTGGGTTGAGCTGTGGTGAGATACTTTTGCCTCCATCTAATCTGAAGGCTTCTAGATTGCATGCATGTTTTCTCCCCTGCTTTAAATGCCGCCAGTGGACATGGTAAGAAAAACAACCAACAAAAAATAGAAGCCCAGCTGTACTCTGTGTGGGATTGACGACTCGGCCCAGAGGGAGAGCTGTGCGTCCACTGTTGGAGCAAATTTGTCTCCTTGGTGGGGTTTCCATTTTTTCTCTTCCCAACACCCCCTCAAGTGTCTCCTTTTTACTCGCTCTCAGGATTTTGCAGGTGATGATAGAAGGTGGCAGGATACTGTAAAGATCTTGGGTTCTCTAGAGAATGCCTGTTGCAAAAACTTGACAGTTAGTTGGCTTTTTTCTTTGCCTGGTGTTTTTTCTTTTCCCCAGGAGTGACTAGTTTTGCAGGGGTTTTGGAGCGCTGACTGCAGTTGAGAAGGACAGCAAGTCCTAGGCAGGTTTTCTTTCATTAATTAAAAATATACATAGCCTTGCCAAACTGTGGAATTAATTATGCTTTATAAAAGACTTCACAGCCTGGTGGCTTCTGTGCTCTGGGCTGCTTTTTATTCCATTTTCATCTTCACCCACCATCACTTACCTCTAAATATGGAAAGCTGCTCCTTTATTTAGGCTCTCTTCAGCTGTGGAAGGTGGCACCAGAAGTCACGCAGGCGTATCCTGTGCCTACCCTGGGCCTTGCAGAGTGCCCTGTTTCCCCAGCGTCTTCTCTAGACGTTGAGCTGTTGATCAGTTGGTGTTACGGCAGGCATTACAGTGGGTTAAAACTTCACTAAAACAACCATCCTCAAGGTGGATGTGGAATTTGTGTATTTACAATTAAGAACTGGGTGTAGGTTGCCCTTCATCAGTGAGGAAAACGGCATGTGAGACCTGCCATAACTGCTGCCTTTCTTTACAGCTGTCAGATGATTATAACTGTTAAAGAAAAAGACTTTCTTTAGTCATCAGAAATTTATTGTAGACTAAAGCTTTTCATACTTTGGAGTCTTGACATGTAGGAAATCCCAGAAAATGTCTTGCATTCCCCATGAATTCAACCAGCTCCCAACTGTCGTCTTCTCACAATTGAGGTTTTTACATGTAATCATACAATTGATTGCCCTTCTGTACAAAAACTATTTCACGTTCTACTGCAAGGTGCAGTATCAGGAAAGCAAAATCTGCTAGTGGTTTCCCAATCAGCAGTTGATGGGACATTGGATGTCATTTTTGGTTTGTAAAGAGACTCTATGATGGAGGCTGCTTCCCAGCATTAGAAAGTGAAAGGTCAGCGGAGGAGGGGGGGATGTTGATGTTTGGTCTGTGAAGCAGCATTGGCACCTCTATACTGAAGGATTTTGTGGTTCTAGGATATCCCAATTCATAACTCAGACGTACGAGAGAGTGGACAGAAGGAAACCCTTTCGGTGTAGGTCTAACGCTTCCCCGAGTGGCTTCAGCTGTCTAATTGAAATAACTCATGCTGACATTTGTTGCCTTGAAACTCGTTACCTCTTCTGTGGTGAGACACAGGAAAATGAAGGTGGGCTTCCAACAGGGCGCAGTTCCCAACATGTGTATAGACAGCCCTTTCATCTCCCTCCGGTGGGCTGGGATGAGGGCGTGTTGTCCTTTCCTGCTCCTTGTAGGGCAGGGAGCCTTTGTGGCTCCACTGATGGCTCTTTTGGCTGGCAGTGTTTGCTGGTGGAGGGACAGCTCATTTTGGACAGGCTTGGCTTTGTATCCACCCTGGGAACGTTGTTCCACATCAGCTTTTCTGACAGTTAAGTTAAACATACAAAATTGACTCTGCCTTTTCAGTCCAAGGTCTGTTTTACTGGTGGCTTCTCTTCGCCTCTGCCCCTCTCAGCTTGTACTAACAGAGCGGGGGCCAGGCTGCGATAGGTTGAAGCAAACCTCTCCTCTTTGCTCAGCTGTAAAGAAAGGAGTAACCTTACACTTATCTTGCTGTCAAAAAAAGCCCTGGGTGAACTTTTCAGTGCTTCTGTTATGCCAAGAGCAGCTGAGTCACCTCTCTCATGAGGAAGCCACCATTGAGCTTGGCTGCTGCAAGTTTATTTTTAAACCATCAAGAAACACACCTCTGGAGCACAGTAAATGATTTTGCCCGCTGGTGTGGTGAGACTGGGAGTCCTTACGCTCTCACTTAATTTTATTCTTTCTTGAGGTTTTATTTAGAGAAATATTAGTATTTTTATAACCTAACAGGGAAAGAAGAATGTGAAATTGAAGATTTACATTGAAAATGGGATTTTTCCCTCCATCTCACAGTTCCTGGTAGTTTGTTCTGTTCCAAGAAATTATGAGCCTGTTTGTTTTGTTTCTCTGGCACGATGTGTTTTTTCTTCCACTTTTCTTTTGCTTTGGTCTGGGAGCAGGAGGCAGAGAAAAAGCGGTTTTAAGAAATATGCGTCCCGGCATGTGGCTCTTCTCTCCCTTCATTCCTTTCCTCTCTTTCCTCCTTTTTCCCAACCCAAATAAAAGCAGTGCCGTGGCTGCAATCAGCTGTGCCATGGTGGCTGAACACAGAATCCTGGCACCCACCAGGATTCACTCTCTTCTGTCTTGAAGCCCTTTGGAGTTTGGAGGCACATGTTTTGCTGGCCTGAGGAGCGTGGCTGAAAACATGAGCCAAGTTCTGCCTGCGGCAGCTCGCAGCAATAAAGGTGTAAGGTAGTTGGGCTCTATTTATAAAGAACCTTTGTCACAGTTGTTTCTAGATGTTAAATCTGAAGTTCACATTGCTTTTGACAAGGTTGGAAAAAATGCCTTAAATCTCTAATTGCAAAGTAAGACATTGAAATATGAAGGACAAAAGAAAAAAATCCTTCAAAGGCTGTGGTTTGTGGCTTCCTGTGGGTGTTGCTCAGCCATAATTTGCATCTTGGGTTGCGAGGGCCACCATGAGTTTGGAGGAGCAGAAGTGCATGTAGACAGTGGAAGTCTTTCTGGGTAGAGAGCTGAAAGCTTTCAAGCTGTAGCTTCTTGATGCTTGTGGAGATGTTTCCTTTGCGTGTGCTCTTCATCTAACAACGCTTCGTTTTGACATTTCGTGTCTAACTGCAGCTAATAGTCACAGTCACAACCAGTTTTCAGAAACAGAAGGCAAAATGAGAGCTGGCTTTCCCTGCCAAGTGCTTTAGACACATATGCTGTTGGCTTCCCACCTCTGATCCTTCAGAGTCCCAAAGAAGGATTTCAGGTCTTCCTTGGTGATACGTGCTCCAAGTCAAGCTGATTGACCAGCTTCAACCTCACAGCAGTCCCTGCTGACAGAAAAAGGGCAGATGAAGGCCGTCCCAAACATTCCTGGGTGTACTTGTATTATTTTCATTAGGCTTTGAATTTTAAGTCTGTGGTTTTTACATTCCTGACATTCAGGGACTGAAATACGTTGCCCTCCCTGATACATCAGATAAATAAGATAAATATTAAAGGAATGTCCATGTATGTGCATAATAGCTGTGTGAAATATAGTTGTCTTTAAAAAGGCATCCAGAGGTACCATTGTTCCTAAGTAGATTTAAACAGCAGTTTTATGTCAGCTCCGTGCTTTCCGGAGCTCACTGTAAAGTACGTCTGGTTTTCACTGCTGTTTGCATTTCACGTGGTCCACTACTTTCATAGATGCATTTTTAAAAGACTACTGAATTTATATACTCATCTGCACCAGCTTATACCAGCTTCCACTTTTACTGGTGCTAGCTTTCATACCCTTGCAGAAACTGGTTTTAGTCTATGTTTTAATAAATAAACCTCACTGTGGAAGAGCCTGATTTCTCAAATTTCTGTTCGTGCTGGGGCACTGAGCTTGTTTGCAGGGATTCCATAGCAACAAGGGATAAACTAAAAGCCGTTTTCTCCTGGGGGCAAGGCATCGCTTGGGCTGCATTTTGTCAGATACTCGCTGTGGAGATGCACAAAATGTGTTTGTGGTTGCGTTTCTCAACCATGTAGAAACACGTAAGACAGACCTGTGTGGGAATGTCTGTGTGAATGGGAAGGTGCATGTCATTTCAGGAACTCATCACTTAATTTTTATCCTTTCTTAGTTTTTAGCAAACGTCACTACTTGCTTCTTGTTTAATCCCTTTTTAGTCAAGTTAGTTGAAAAACAGGTCGTCCTGTATTCCCAGAGGAGGAGGAATGGTAGCAGAGGTGTGCTTGTAGGAGGGTGAAGTGCAAAGTTTCAGTCCCATAAAGACCAGGTACACCTTGACCAACTGTTTTAATAGATTTGATTGTGGCCTTTCCTCTCCCCCACCCTTTCTGTTTGTTCATTTTGACAGAAATTACTTTCTACAAATGGAACAGGTACTGTTCTAAAGGCAAAACAAAACCTACGTTTTTAACCCTGTGTTGGCCATCTGGGTTGTTGGAAGTACCCGCAGTCATATGTTTGGAGTTGATCTGCAGACGTTTGGTGACCGGCAGTTGAGGTCTGTTGGTTGACATTCCACAAAGACAGTCCTGCCGAGGTTTTCTCTGTCGAGCCCAAGATCTTAATGGCAGTTTGGTTTGTACTCTGCTGTCGGCCCCAGAACCCGCGAGGTTAATGGAAACCCTTCCTGTGGTGTTGTACAGGATGACTTCGACTCCAGCCTCCTCTTGTCTGTTAGATGATTAGTGTCTGTCCACTCCCAATAAATATAGCCATATGTATACACACACACACACACACACACGCGTGTTTTTGATTGGAGAATGCGGCACTTAACATTGGTGCCTCAACTTGCCTCAGTTTTATCTTCTGTTGCTTTCCATGGGTATATTATGAACGATTGCAGAAGCTCGGGATTTGATCACTGTCTTTAATTGCTGTGAGTGTCTGCAGTACAGAGAAAAGTCATTTTGTAGCTGCTCCTTAAATGGTGCTGAGACTCTGAGGTATAGAAGGGCAGGTAGTAAGAGTTCTTGGAGCAGGGGGACGAGGTGCTATTTTATAGAACAGATTTACATGAAGAACATCTGGATAAAACTCAGCTTGGAGGCGTGGTGCCTCATCAGAGACACCAGACTATAGGATAGATGATTTTTATAAATGAGGCTGTTTCCTCTAATTGGTGAACTTACAGTTCGCCAGTTAGAGGAGACAGCCTCATTATTTTTTTTTTTTTCAGAATTATAAAATTTTGAAAGCCTGTCGGTTTTTATGGTAGCCACTTTCTTCTTCAATGATGGTGACTTCACGTGGGAGGAGAGAGAGGATTAATTTGGAAGATTTCAGCTCACTGTGCTGGGAGGGACCAAACTCAAGGAAACCTCTGATCTATATACACAACTGCTGCATTTTTTTATAAATATATGTAAATGTCCTATTGTAATATTTGATCCTGGGAATAAACCAAACTGTTTTCAGTAGCTTTCTTCATCTCTTGGTTTTTGGGTTTGGGTTTTTTTAATTGGTTTAGCTCTAATGAAAGTCTGTCCCTGCATTATAATGGAGAGATTCTGAGTTTTTTCCTTGAGGTTATTGGGGTAGGAGGCAAGAAATTCAAACTGAATTCCCTGTGTGTGTCTATCTGAATTTTTAGTGTAATGGTCAGACTGAGTGCTTTTCTTTCTCCTTTGCCTCCTGATCTGTGATGTCTGGGCTCCTCAGGGTGTTCCTGTGACTGCCTCAGGTAGAATGCCGATGAACAGAGTCCCTCCTGGTCAAGAGCATAGCAGGTAGGGTGGGGAAACAAAAGCTTAAGAGGCTGCTCTGGGGTCATCCTCGTGTTCCTGACTGTAGGTAGGTCTCCACTGAAACAGTTATTTTGGCCACTGCCCTAGTCTTGCCCTGTTTGAACTCTCCAAAAAGTTACAGACAGGGTGACTTGCAGTGCCAACAGTGATGCTAAAGCCTTCAACCAGTGCTCAGGGCGACTCAGTTCCAGCAAGCTGAGGAGAGGAGGGCAAATGTGCTTGGCTTGTCCCAACCCAAAGCTTTCTCAAGGGAGGTTGTCCAAGTTCCATGGTTGACACCCTCCTGGGAGGCACCCACCTCCAGAGGAGCCCAGGAGAAGACTGTTGCCTTTGCAGGGGTATCTGGGAAGTGATTTTGTCTTTCGTTTCCAGTATCTACACCTCTCCTTCTCACTGTGTTAAGAAAAACGGACGCTTCCAGTCCCTGTGATGAAGACTTGCTTGTGCACCTCTCACGGCTGGAAAAGAGCCTGATTTCTTCATGCCGATTAGGAAAATATTTCCAGCTGAGTTGGAAGTATTTTTTCATCACAGTCTGAAGGTCAGGGAACTACAGGATAGAGTCAAGGTACCTCTTGGGTTCAATTTATTTATTTTTCCTTTCTGCAAACTCCTTCCAACTTTTGGAAGTTGTTTTGTCTCATGGGAAGTATTAAATCGGGTGAAATTCATAAGGAAGCTAAAAGCAAATACCATGTTGCCTAGCAGCGGGGTGGTGGTACTTCTTCAGTCTGAGTTACAGCCACAAGCACCACACAGGGCTTGTCGAAGGGGATGACCACTGGCAGCGAACGTGCCCCCCACCGGAGTGTGGAGACATCTCTAGCAGCAGAGATGGGTTTGCAGATGCTGCCAAGAGGGGTGGGAGAGACCACTGAATCTGGGGGACTCGGCAGCAGGTTACTTGCCCGTAATTGCCGCGCTGATGGCTTTCATAACTAAGTTCTCGTGCGAGAAAGGGAGGGATGCAGCCACTCACGGTGCTTGGGAAGCACTAAAATTAGCCTTTCATTGTTTTATTATTGTTACTATTACAGACTCGGGCTGGAGTGGGCTTAAGGGGAAGATCAGTGGTTGTGGGGAAAAGCTTCACCCTGACGCTTCCCGCTCAACGGGAGGGGGTTTTCTGTGGGAGATGATTGACCAGATCATGTGTGTGGCAACATGGGACGCCCGGTGCCGTGACGTAGAAAAGGGCACAAGACGAAGTTGCAACACATTTTCTTCCACTGGAGTGAAAAACGCTTCCTCTCTAAGTTGAAAAAGAGAGGAAGGAAAAATTGGATTATTCTCAGCAGTCTGCTGTCCTGCATGTCCAACATGTTTCACCTTTGCTGCTGTCTGCTTTTTAGAGACCGATTCGTCCTATCTAAGAATAAAACGGGGATTTACGTGCTGGTGCAAACTCTGATTTTTTCCTTTCAGAGGAACTATCATTATTCAGATAATCTGCTCCTCTCAGCTTATTTTTCCTAGAAAAGCGGAATTGGCAGATGTAACCCAGCCTCATCCGTTCATCTTTTTCCATGTGGCACTCAAGGGCTCCAGGTCTCTTTTCTACTTCTTCCGACAGTGTGTGGCACGCTGTGCTTAGGGCAGGTTTTATATTCTCGGCAGTCCCGTATTCATTGATTTTAAAGCAGGAAAAGCCCCTTTGAAACGTGTTGGTGAAAGCTACTCACGTGCGTTACCCGAGGTAGAGCAAGTCAGGCTCCAAACCAAAAGGCAGCACTTTAGTTGCTTTTTTTCCCCCACATTGGAGCAAGGCTGTACCAGGGCTGTAAGAGCTGCACTTACGCTTCATCTCCTGTGGCTGTTACAGACGGGGAAGCCCACGTCCCAAGCAGCTGATGTGCCTCAGGTCCTCGTGATGAACGCACGAGGAATATGAACCTTCTCCAAACTCTTCTTTGAGAAGATTCTTCCTTTCGCCTCCGCAGCCCATGAGCAGGTCTCCTCTGTGCTTGTGCTGCCTGCAACTCCCCTGCCAGAGAAACTGCCCAATTTTTGCCAACTTTTGTACTGCAGCTTCCCCGTCTCCTGTTCTTGGACAGGAAAGTTGTGTTCTCCCAGTCCTATTCCCGTCTTGGAGCTGCTACCCTCAGACCTTCTCTGTAGGGAGAGGAGAGGGGCTTCCCCATTGCACGTTAACTGCCAGCCACGGGTACCCCGGATAGGACTTTGAAATGCTGTTGTCTGACGACTTGCAGTAATTAAGATATCCATAAATAACCTATCTCTCTCAATGTTATCACCAAGGTGTGAGATGTACGTAATGGGGCTCGCTCAACACCTGGAGAAAAAACTGGGCCGTCTGCATGGAGACAAAGGACAGGAGACAGGAACCAGCTGAGACACAAAAATATTGATTTAGAAGCTTTTGTTGACATATTAGTGTTCTCCCTCCTGTGGGTAAAAAGGAGAAGAGGCAAACCTGACCTGTTCAGCATCCATGCACAAAGCTCTTGCACCATGAGGGAAATGAGGTGAAACGTGAAGGAAGAAGAAGCCATTGGTGGAGGACGCAGACTCATGGTGACAGAATGATAGTGTTTGGAGTGAGCTGCAGAGGAGAGAGGAAAATGTTCTCCCAAATAGTCATTGCAGGTCATTTCTGGAGAAACGGTGTTTTCTACTTGGGCGAAAGCCTTCAAATCTCAAGTTGTGCATGTTTTGGTTGACTTGTGGCTTCTGCCAGTGAGAGGGGGCATAATCGAAGTGATGGCTCAGCCGCAGAGGCTGCCTCATTCAGCCAGGACAGTCATTCTTCCTTTTGGGCAGCCGGTTGTGTGGGAGAGGGAAGGGTCATGACTGATGCGGTGCGTAGACCTCGGGGTGGAGGAGGAAGACGTGGAGCACATGCTGGGACATCATAAATAGTCACCCATGGGTGGCACCTCCAGGACAGGGCTCATCCGAGGGGTGGACGCTGCTGGCTCTACGTGGCATCACTCCCAGGTAAGCCGGGAAGATGGGAGGATGGGTTCCATGGGCTTTGCTTGAATCCCCTTGCTTTTGGCCGTGGAGATGTGCTGGCAGGAAAGGAGTCTGTCTTTCCAGTGTCCCAGCAGAGGCTGGTTCAGCTGCACTTTTGCTTTACCTCCCCTTACAGAGGGGTTTGTCTGTCTGTATTGGCTGAGGCAGGAGAAAGCAGCTGATGCAAACTTGCTTCTTGCTGAAGGGGAGCACTTGGGGGACAGCAAGCCGTGGAGACCTTCCTGGGGGAAGGAGAGCCCCCTGCCTTCCCCAGGGCAGCGGTGGAGGAGAAGGAGAGTCCTTGGGGAGGTTAATGGGAGACTTGCAGAAGATCACAAAAGCCTCTGGCTGGTGAGAGCAGCCCACGCTGTGAGCTCCAGCGTAGCAAGAGCTATAGTGGAAGGTCCTCCGAAGTGGGGAGGTGGGACTCAGTGCTGGATGCTCATGTCTCTGGGGGGACAACCACGCACAATCCCTGGACTGCAGGTGGGACCTGAGTTGAGGGCAAGAGGCCCTAAATTCCCTATAACCAAGGCAGGGAGGATAGAAAGCAGAGGGGAGGTGAAGCTCCAGGATGGGTGGAGCTGGTGGTCCACCTTGGGCTTCTTGGCTTGAGTCGTCTCCACGCCGCAAGGTTTTGCAGCCCTGGTCCTCCACATTCAGCCCTTTCTGGCCCCCGGTAGCCTGGCGGGGCTGGGGGGGCTATCAGCAGGTTGCAGGGATGCAAAGCCCCATTGGGCTGGTGGCCCCCGTCCCCTCAGGCCGTGCAGGGGCTGGAGCTGCTCCTCCCCAGTGTCACATGTGATGGGGGCTGAGGCAGCTTTTCCCACGGAAAGAACCACGCGGCACCTCCCAGCTTCTGCTTCTGCAAAGCCAGAAGAGAGCCAGCCTGAAATAAACCGGCCAGCGCCAGAAGCAGCTCGATTCAGGGAGCTTCTGCAAAACGGGCTGCAAGCCACCGTGAAAGGGGAAAATGCACAAAAACACCCCGAAGCAAAAATGAAGGCAGGGTAGAAGGAAGCTGGGAGACCGGGACAACAGCAAACCAAGCTGTTTCCAGTGGTCCCAGAGCAACCAATGGACATCCCCCTTCTTGGAGATACAGGAGGAGGATAGCTCCAGGATATACCACCTGGAGATAGGTAAGCACTTTTTAGGTGAACTGATAATTTACTAAGATACCAGCAGAGCTGGACGGCTTGCCCAAGGACAGGCAATAACTTCTTCTTAATTAACTTTAGTTGGTTTCAGCATATTCAGACCTGTGGTAGGACTGGTGCGCGATGGGGATGGAGCTGCTCTTGGATTTGACTGGAGATTGATGGGCTTTCATAGGTCCTTGTCCAATAGTTTTGCCCCTTTCCTGGTTCCCACCTGCTCGTTATGAGCCCTCAAAGTCAAAGCGAGCGGCGGTGGTCGGTCTCCTTCTTGCAGTGACGTTGCGGAGGAGCCAGCGCTGCGGGTGGCACAGGTTTCAAGGCTCAGTGCGGGACCTGCCGTTGTCTTAAATTCCCTTCCCCACTTGGCAAAGAAATATTAGCAAGTCTGGAGCTGGGCTTCTCCTTCTGTGATAAAATAACTCAACCTCAAGAAAACTGTTCAGTGGCGGTAGATCGGTGTTAACATTGAATTTATTTTTAATATTTACTTGATTAGATGGTGTGGGGAAAAATAGGATTTCCGTTGGAAATTGCTCTCGAGTAAGGGAGGTGCCGGTGGGGGAGGCTGGGACCCACAAGCATGAACCAGCAAACTCCCATCCACCCGCAGCTGTGAGATGGGCTCGGGGTGGGGCGGCCGTGGGGCGCCATGGGGCCAAAGGCAGCCCTTCCTCTCCTCCTCTTCCTCGCCGTCCCCCTGCAGGGTGGCCATGTGCGTGGGGAAGTGCAGCCGCATCGTGGGTCCCTGCCTGCTGGCGCTGGGCACGCTCTCCGTGGCAGCCAACATCCTCCTGCTCTTCCCTGGTGGGACATCCAAGTACCTGCTGGAGGGGCACATCAGCAAACACGCCAAGGTCATGCCAGGTGTCTGGGGAGGCGGCATCACCGTGAGTACCGCATTTTGCACCACGTCCTTCCTGGCCTGTCTGTGGAGCAGGGACAAAGGGATGGAGCAGGTGGCTCCCTTTTGTCCCCCAGCTGCTTTTCCCTTCCCACAGGTGCTGCTGGCAGCGGCCCACACCACGGCGGTGGGGTGGCAATGCACTGGCTGCTCCAACTGCGGCACCCGTCACAACGTAAGGCAACGCGCGCCGGGAGCCCCGTGCCAAAGCAGTCCCAAGCGATAGGTGGTGGGATGTGGCAGGTGGCCCTAGGGTGGGACATGGCAGGTTACCACCTCTCCCGTGGCCCTGTGGTGGGATGTGGCATAGAGCCTCCTCTCTCATGGCCTCGTGGTGGGATGTGTTGGGTGTCCCCTCTCCTGTGGTGGGTTGTGGCAGGGTATCATCTCTCCCATATTGGGTCATGGCAGGGTGCCACCTCTCCCATGGCCATGTGGTGGGATGTGGCATGGATCCCCGTCTCCTGTGGCCCCGTGGTGGGATGCTGCACGGTGCCACCTCCCTGGAGGACAGCTCATGTGTGCTGCATGGGCTCTGCCCCGCCAGGCTCTGCTTGGCAGCTCCCTGCTTGTCCCCACTCCTTGCCCACTTCTGCCCAGCTCGAAACAACCCAGCAACGGCTCCATCCTCAGCCTCGGCTCCCTGGGGCAGGACTCCCTTGGGGTGAAGGGGAGGGGAGTCTTTCCCCCTTACTGAACTCCATCGACAGCATGCAGCTGCGTTTTGGAGCCCACTTGATGTTCAGTCCCTCCCTGGGTGTTGCCCACAGGCTTTCATTTCCGCTGTGCTCTCCAAGCTGGCGCTCCTGGGCGCTGCCGCCTGCTTCGTCCTCTCCGGGGTGGGTTTGACCAACGGACCCCTCTGCTTCTACAACACCTCTGAGCACGGCACCCTCTGGGGCTACCCTTTCCTGGATGCCGGTTGCCAGGAGCCTGATGCCGGGTGAGGCAGTGGGGTTGAGTCGCCGGTGCCGCCTCATTGGCTTATTGCTAATTAAGTTGGCATTATTTATGGTGGGTGGGGTTGGTGAGCTTGCTGGTGGTGATGGAAGACTCTGGTAGCTCCAGAGGTCCTCACCTTCCATGGCTTTCTATGTGGTGCTTCCTATCCCCATCAACCCTGCTGGCCCCGCTCATCCTCGGGATGAAGGACGGGGTGCCTGGGGCACACCTCCATGGAGGAAAGCCATGCCTGACCCACCACAGGGCAGCATTTTGCATCTCCTCCTCTCTCCATCGTGCAGGACAGAGAACTACCTGTATGGTTGTTACACCTGGAGCATCTGCCTGGAGCCAGCAGGCATTGTGACCTGGAATGTTGTCCTCTTCTCCCTCCTGCTGCTCATCAGCGCTGCCGAGATGGTGCTGGCCTCCCTCCAGATCCTCAACGGCTGCCTCGGGTGCCTCTGTGGCTTTTGTGAGGGCAAGTAGGGACCTGCCATGGTGCCAGGAGGCTGGCACTTGGAGGAGGCGTTGTCCTCAGGTGTCCCTCGGCTGGTGGCAAATGCCGTGATGGGGATAGGGCACAAGCTGTGATACCAGCCTGGTGCAAGACAGATGCCCCCATGGGGGAGAGACACCCCAGCCCGCATGAGATGTCAAAGCCACACGTGTGGGGTCACAAAAAGGCCTCCGGGCAGAGCCCTTGGCTTGGGTGATATCTCTTCCTCCACTCTGGAGCAGATGCCCTTGGGCCTGGCAGCCTTTTGGGGTTGGAAACCAGTCTGGTGAGTGATGGAGGTGGGGACCTGGCTCCTGGCATTCCAGCACTGAGCCCAACGGCTTCCCTGGCCGCTCCTCATTAGCCCTCCCCATGCAAAATGTGACTTGGTGATATTTGTAGAGATAAGAGTTGGAACATTAACTTATTTTCATTAATCAATCTGTATTTAGGGCAGCTTGTGTTGGTGTTTGTCTCCCGCCTGGGGCAGGAGGGACAAAGGAGACTGGAGGAGCCGAGACAGGCTCTGGCTGGGGAACTTGGATGGAGTTGTGCTGGAAACGAGGCATAGCCCCCCAAAGTTCACCCGTACGCACACACAAACAGGCAGCAGAGGTTAGGAGCAGCTGCTCATCCCCACTGGTCCAGGACCCACCGCTGCACTCACAGGGGGTGACATCAGCTTCAGCTCATCCCCCGTCCCCGCGCCCTCATCCCCCATAACCTTTACAGGGACCGAGCGCGGGGACCGACCTGAACCTGCCTGTGCTACGAGGATGTTTGCCCTAAAAGCTGACAAGGTTATGAGGAAAGCAGCCATGTCCACGGTAGATTAAAAAAAAAAAAGGCAATCAGCCAGATCAAACAGTAACTTTGGAAAGACCATTGAGAAAAAGAGGAAGTGGCTCGAACAGGATTGTTAAAAAAGGAGCAATTAAAAAAGGGTGAAGACACTCGGAGCAGGGTGGTAGTACCGGGTATGGCACAGCTGGAGCACCATGTCCCCTGACTCTGCCCGGGCTGCCCCTGGCTGCCTTCTCTCCTGCATTGCTCCTGGTGGCCCCCGTTACATATTTCACGGGGGGGGGTGAGGGGAGGGTGGGAAAGGAGCCTGGGGGGGGCAGGGGGGAAGCTGGTGGCACAGGCCTCCATGCCCAACCAACCGTATAATTAAAAAATAGCAATTAAAAAAAGAGATGAAGCCCAGTTTTGAGATGGTAGTGCATGCCTTCTGGGTGATGTGGCCACGCTAGCCTGTGGCAGGACCCCAGGCTGTGAGCATCCCGGTGTGCCAGGCTCCAGGGTGGTGCCCCGGGGTCCAGCACTGGGTGACTGGGGGGAGCCAACTGGGGGCGGGGGGGTGACACTAGGAGATGAAGCAGCTCCTTCGCCCCCGCTTTCTGGGGCACAGGAGCCCTCCTTCCCGCTGGGACACAGTGGCTGTCAGGGGGATGTTCTGGAGCACGTCGTGCAGCGTGAACATGCTAAAAGAGATCTGCTCGTAGGGCGACCGTGTCCCGTTCTCATAGAGGCAAGCGAAAGCGATGGCTGGGCCACCAGAGATGGAGGCCTCGTTGTAGGGCAGCTCCATGTAAGCCAGGTCCGAGTAAGCACTTGGGCCCTCGTAGATGACCCACGGCTCGGTCCAGCTCTCCACGTCCCTGGGGAAGGTGCTCAGGTGAACCCCCATGTTGACCCGTGACATGGAGCTGGTGGGGTGGGAGTAGAGGACCCACGTTGGCGCTTGGAAGAAGGGAACAGGGCTAGAGGTTGTCGTGGGGTCCCCTCGGACCAAGGTGCCGCTGCTGGGATGCCCTGGGGTAAGACAGCCCTCCTTGGGCTCAGCTGGCTCGTGGTGGCTGCTGGTGGCCACTGTGGGCAGCTCATCACCAGCTGCCTGCCGCATGGGCGAGGACGGAAGCCCCGGGATCATCCGAGGAAGCAGCCGGGGAGCTGAGCCCTGGAGGCGCATCACTGGGGCCTGGGGGGCAGCGGGGACATACACGAAAGGTGCGGGGAAGCCAATGACGCTGCCGTGACAGCCATGGGGGGGCTCAACCAGCCGCTGGACCAGCTGCCCCCCATGGAAGACAGCCCCATCATCCGTGCTCAGCGCCTGAACCCTGAAGCCCAAGGGACTGCGGGCATTGCAGTAGAGGACATTGGAGCCGTCCTCCTCGTCCACCGAGACCAGCTGGCACTCGCCTGTCTGCAGGTTGGGAATGAACTCCCCAAAGCGCCAGCCCCGGCCATGGTCGTCGCTGTAGAAGGCGAAGGAGTGAGGGGTGGTCTTGCAGAGCTGCCCGAAGCACTCCTTGCAGTCGATGTGGTAGCTGTAGGCGGGCACCAGCAGCCGGCCGGACCGCAGTTGGATCCCGTGCCCGGGGCCCAGCGCAAAAGTTGCCCAGTCTGGGGAGCAGAGATGGGATGGGGGTGAAGAGTGGCCTCCACAGTGCCCCTGTTGGGCCCACCCTACGCGGGAGGGTCTCCAGAGCATCCCTCAGCCTAGCCAAGCAAGGTGGTGGGGCAGGAGGGCAGCAGAGCCCAGTGCTGCACGGTTGTCCTCACACGTGGTCCCACCCATAGCTACAGGGCCCCTCCCTCTCCTCTCCCCTGGGCAAGGGAGACAAATACTCTCTCCATCCCCACTTTCCTCTGCTTGAGGGCCTCTTCTACCTCATCTCTTTGGTGCGCATGGGCTTCCCACCCTGCCCGATGTCACCTCCAGCCACACCATGAATGGCTCCAGGAGGCCAAAACCCAAGTGTTACCCTCCTGCTGGCTGTCCTCCCCCGCCTCTGGTGGACTACCTTTGATGGCCCCGCCAATGACCTGCTGCGTCAGGTCTGTGGCCGTGCTCCAGCTCAGGCCCTGGTCGACGCTGGTGACGCAGCAGAGGCGGGTGACATTTTGGCCAGTGACGATCTGGTAAGCTTCAGGCGTCCTGCCCAGCACCGTGATGAAGAAAAGGAAGAGGGTGCCGGTGAACTGGTCATAGAGCGGGCAGGGGTTCATTGAGCGGTGGTGCCGCAGCATCGCTGTCTCCAGCACACGCATGTCTTCCCACTGCCCGGGGAGGAGGAGGAGGAGGACAGGGTGAGGACCACCCCACTTCATCCACCCCCCACCGTGCAGGTGCCTCCAGGAGCATGGCTGTGCCATGCACAAACGGTGGAGGACAACTACCTGGCTTGGCTGCACCAACCCTGGGTGCATCCCCCCGGCCCTGTCCCACCTCCACGTAGCTTCCGTAGACGGTGCCGCGGCGCAGCACCAGCAGGTTGGCGTGGGCATCGTCAGCGCTCAGCCGCTCCTCCGCGAAAGCCAGCAGCTTGGCCACGCAGGGCAGGTAGAGCAGGGCGGGCACACGGTAGGTGACACCGTTGGACTCCTTCTCGAAGAGCACGGTCCGGGCGGGGAAGTGCCGGGAGCCCATGGCATCTGCAGCAGAAAGATGCAGCCCTGCCATGGTGGGTTGGTGAAGGGCGGGGGGAACCAGCTGCTGGCCAGGAGCTGGGCTGTCCTTGGGGGGGGGGGGGGGGGGGGTTTGGATTTTAATGTGGTGGGCTTAGGTTTGAGGAACCCCCCCAGGAGCACAGGTCACTACAGCCAGGGATGGGGTTGAGAGGGGCTGAAGGTGTGATGTCAGCACCACTCTAAGGTGGGACTGGATTTTGGGCAACACCAAAAAGGCTGACCCTTCGGGGCTACCCCGGAATAAAACTAAATAAAATTAAATTGATCTTCATGATGCCCTTCAAAAGGGGTTTCTGGTAAATCAAGGCCAGTCAGCAAAGGGCAGGTTGAGACCTCAGGTTCCCTGCTCCCATCACCAAGTGGGTGTTGGGGCGGGCAGAGCCCATCTCCCTGGAACCAGCCCAGGGTCCCCCAAGGGGGGTCAGGGAGTGTTTTGTCCTGCGGTTCTGGTGCCTCCAGCACAGCAGACCCCGCCGCTCCTCGTTTCCCCCCACCCTGTGGGGAAAGCTGGGGTGCACAACAGGAACAGTGGGGTCCCCAGCCCCTGTGGAACAGCTGTCCCTGTGGAACTGGGTATGAGCTGTCCCGGAGCGCCTGTCCTTTGGGAACAGCAGGACTGTCCCCAAGCTATGTGTCCCTGCATGTCCCCAGGTTATCGCCATGGGAGGAGATGGGCACCCCCACCGCAGTGACCAAGGGCAACTTTCACCTGTGTTTTAATTAGGAGCTTTTGCTGATCAAACACCCCCCGGAGAAAGCAAAGGCACTCACCACCTCCTGCAGCCACCAGCTTCCCGCGGAGCCCGTTGCCTTGCTGCTTCACTGCCACCACCACCCCCCCCAAAAGGGTCCCCCCACCAAGGGGTCACGGGGCTCCCACAGCGGCGGTGGCCAGGAAAAAGCCCTGAGTCAGCAGTGCTGGGCAGCACAAAGGCACCGTTCTCAGCCCAGGCAGAGCCAGGGGCCCTGCGGCTGCCAAGCTGCCTTCTCTGACCCCCCCAGAGGGGATGCAAAGGGAGCCGGGGGGGGTGGGGGGGTGGCGTTTGCATCTCCTGCCTTGGTTTCCCTCCTCCCGCAGGCTGGGAGAGGCCAGACATCCCTGCCTAGAAGCTGCAACCCACATTCACCATGGTCCACCCTGGCCTGGGGTCCACCCCTGGGAAGGCTGGGACCCTCCAGCCGCAGTCTGCAGGCGGGGGAAGTCCCAGCCTTCCCAGGACCCCCCCCCCACCCACCCAGGTCAGCTGTTATGAAATTGCTTTTTATGCCATTGCTTTTTATTCCATTTCTGGCATCAACTTTGCTAAAGGGGCTTGACAAAATTCATACAGCAAGTCACGGACTGAAGCTCCAAGGTGAAAGCCCAGGCTCTGGCTGCAGAATTGACCAGGAAAGGCCCCCGGGGATTGCCCAGGCTGAACACGCGGCTGCCATCTCCTCTGCCCCGGCTCGTTACAAACGCCTCTTAAGCCCAGTTAATTTTAGCTGGGGTTGGCAGAGCGGAAAACCATGAGGGTGCTGTTAATCTCGGGGTTGCTCCTGTTGTCCATCACACAGGTCTCGGAGCCGCACAGGTTGTGCCGCAGGAGGTTAACCCTTGCCTCAGCTGCCTCCCCGCTGGCTTTAAACACAGCCCAGGAAAATCCCAGCTCTGCTGCCCTCTGACAGCGTCTCTGCTGGGCTGGGATGCTGCCGGGCTGCGTCACCCCCCGGGGGGAAGCTGCAAGCCAAGCGCCCCTGGATCCTCCATCCCAGTGGCGCCACAGGGTCCCCGACGGGCAGGAGCGGGGAGACGTTGGCCAAGCGTTGAAGTATTGCACCGCCAGGGACTGCAGGCGTGTAGGAAACCAGCGATGGGCAATCATTAACAGTGGTGACGCCAAAGCCCTTGGGCTTGGCCCTGCCATCCTTCTAACAAACCTTCCCAGCACTGGGGGCTGGCAAACGAGCAAAGGCAGCCCAGGCAGATGCAATTACCTCCCTCAATACCAAGGTCATGCCTTAAACAAGCAGTGTGCCTCACTCCACCCCTCTCCTCACGTGCGTTGAAGAGTTTGGCCAACACAGCAAGAGGGGGGGCCAGCAAAGCCTCTGCTGATAATCACAGAAGCAGAATCACAGAATCTTCATGGTTGGAAGGGACCTTTGAGATCGAGTCCAACCATACATAAAGGGCTTCAGGGATGCTGAATCCAAGGGACCGTCCACACCCAGGGACCAGGGACCCTCACTCAAGAGAGGGGTGAAACCACAAAACGGGCACTCTCAGGGGAACGCCAAGCAGTCCCAAGTGGTGCAGAGGCCCCTCCGTACCTCATGACACGCATGAGAGGGACGTCTCGTGTGCTGGTGGGGAAAGGCTGCCAGCGATGGGTACGATGCTCGGGTCTCCCAGCCGAAAAGCAGCCCTGACCTCGCAGGATGGTTAAACATCGTTGAGCGCCGATGCTCCTGGGTGGGAGATCCAACATCTCTCCTACTCTATTCCTACAAGGAGTTCTGCTCCTTGTTTCCCTCCCCCTCCCCTTTTTTCCCCCTAAACGCTGAAATCAGCACTTGCTCTAGTGAGCTGTGCCCAGGCTGGATGTAAGGACAGCTATTAAAGTTGAATGCAAACAAAATGATTAAGCCCATGATTAATGATTAAGAGGCAGCTGGAAGCCTGCCCAGCACTCCGCAGCGGGGGCTGTCACCCCGCCTGGCAGCGGGGAGGAGGCATCACGCAGGATCTGGACAACACAGAGCCTTTGTCTTAAGGTCCCCAAAAAGGGACCCACCACCAGCTTGGTGGCCCTGAACACACCGCCAACCCCTTATGTGCAAGAGTCCTGTGGGCCAGCCACACGCCACACACGGGGTGACACAAAGCGGTGGGAAATCTCAGTGGGAAACCCCAGTGGGTTGTCGCATGCCTTAGTTGGGAGCTGGGAAGTGCATCTTCTCCTCGGAACTGTTCCAGGGCAAGGGGAAGACTAACTGCTTCCTCTTCTTGCGTGGGTGCTGAACAGCATAAAGATAGGCCATGTACTGGAGCTCTGGCACAACCATTTTCTGGCAGGTTCTGAGAGTCCTGTTGTCCAAGTTTTGTTTGAGGTTGTACCCAAGGATATTTGCAGCCCCTGACTGGAAAGGCAGGAAAGCTTTGCTCTTGATGTGATCCTTCCCCACTGCCTCCTGGTCCAAGAGACAGGTCTCCATGAGCTCCCTCTGTCTCGTTCGCAGGTGATTCACCTCCTTCTCCAGCTCCTCAAGTCCTACAGTCTCCTCAATTCTCCTCCAAAAGCTCTGGTTGAAGTGCAGGTAGAGCTCCCAGTCCAGCGAGCACCACGTTTTTACCCGCTCCTTGCTTCCTGGAGTCAAGGTCTGGACAGTATCCTGGCTTCTGGAATTGAGCTTAAAGTAAATCACATCATCCAGATCCCAGCACAAAGTGTGCTTCAAGAGGATCATGGACTCATCGAAGTAGTCTGCTATCAAGATCAGGTGGAAGTTCTGTTCAATCTCCCTCAAGACCGTCTGGATGTACTTTTTGTTGTTCTCTGCATTGTTATCGTAGCCAAAGTCAAACCACATGATATTCCGGGCATAGATATTTTTCTTGTAATCCGCCGGGTGGTAATACTTCATGGGTGACGCCAGGTACTCATTCACGTTCTTAGAGATCCCGAAGGCAGGGACAACATCCTTGTAGTAGACATAGGAAGACTCCAGCAGAGGAATGGGGTTCCTCAGGATGGAGAAGTAGAAGGTGTTCGCTGCCATCACCTTTTGCACCTATTTGTGGGAAGGAAGAAGAGAGGCTGTTAGTCCAGAGGCATTGCTTGTTCAACCAGGTTTCTCCACAGGTGTCGTGGCTCTTTTTTACCTCAGAGGGATTAAACCGCAGGTGGTTGCACATGATGTTGTAATTTTTTCCTATGGATTGAAATTCCTCCACAAAGCTGGCCTGGAAGGTCTGTGGGTAGCCCAGGTGGACAAGCTCGTTGGCTGGAAGGGCAACGGTGAGGTTGTACTTCTCTGCGAACCTGAACATGATATTCAGGATGGTGCTGCTGGCAGTCTTGTGGGTCTTGAGGAACATGACATTAGTCTTGGCATGGCAAGGCAGCAGCTCCTCATGGCTCTTCGAGATTCTGGAGGAAGGCAGAAGATGGGGGAAACAGCCTCTCCAGTGCCATACCCCATCTCTGAGACCTGGCAAAGCCAAACCCAAGCAGGTTCTCCTTCTGATACTACACCTGCAGCTGGTGCAAGGCACCAATCCAAACAAGCCCAATCCCTCAGGTGCCGATGTCAGACAGTTTTCTCCTTATCCAGGTCCTCACTTACCCAAAGGCTTCAGTTCGATCCCCTTTTCTTTTTCCATATGGCTGATTTTGCCCAAAAGAGCTGCACTTTGGCTAATTTGATCCCTTGTTGCCTGCCCAAATGTGGATCTAGGACCTGACTTCGGGCCACTGCCCTTCCAGTATTATCTTAAACCTCATGAGAGTGAAATCAAGCATCACAGGTCAGATCCTTGCTGCCCTGGGCAGATGAAGTCATGCAACCTTGTTTCTGTTTCACTTACACATAACTTTTGTTCCACGCGTGGAAGAATCCCGACAGGAAGATGAGTCCCAGGCAAAGGCTGAAAATGATGAGCCATTTGATGTGCCTGGAAAGAAAGAAGAGTTTCAGTGGATTTTTACATTATAGTCCTTCCCAGAACACGAACCACCAAACTCGGCGTATTGTCCCTGGGAATTATCATCACTGGCAGCACAATTTTATGTCTCCATGGGGCCAGTAGCTCCAGCATGAGAGATCGCAGTGAGAAACTGCACTTTCACTATCACACTCACAATTTTGGCCTTTAGCAAGACACAGCCAACTTCGGGCAGAGCCTGTTAAGCTCTCCTGCCAGCCTCCTGCTCTCCTGCCTTTTCTTTTGGTTTTCTAGGGATTTAGAGCTTATTCACTGCTCAAAGTTCTGGTTCATTCACTAGAAAATGAGCCCTTTGTAGGGGTGTAAGGAGTTCCCTGGTAAGAAACATGAGCAGCTCCTGCAATCACATCACTGCAGAAGACGGGGTCTCAAAGAAACGCTGAACTGCGGGTTTTTTTTCAATATAACTGAGCTTTTTCAATACAGAAAACTGATTAGTAACCCAATAGCACCTGTAACGGAGTACTTGCAAGCCCTCCTTCCAAACAAGAGGACTGCTTCCCCGCTGGGACATCTCCTCCTCCCAGCCCAGCTCTCATGCTCAGCCTCACCTAGGTCTCCTTTTCATCAGATCTCACCTTGGCCAGACTAAACTTCCTGAGCTCAGAGACAGCTCTTTGGACCATGGAATCGTCTCGGTTGGAAGGGACCTTTAAGATCATCAAGGCCAATCATTCACCCAACGCTGCCAAAGCCACCACTAAACCATGTCCCTCAGCTTCATGTCTCCCCACAAGCACCTCCTCTGCCTGTGTTCTGCCTGGATAATGACGAAGGGAGGATCTTTTACAACACTAACGAGCATCAATTAGGCACCACTGGTGCATTCTAGCTGGGACACGTACAGATCTTTTGAAAGTTTGATGCCCACCAAAAAGGAACTTTTCAGCACCAGGCTTGATGTGACTTCTCTGATCTGAAAAGCTTTTTTAACTCTGTATGAATTCCACTTTTCCAGCCACCGTTTCCAAAGTGCAGCAGATCCGTTTTGTGCTTTAAGTTGTTTTGAGAAGATGTAGCCCCATTGACAGCACAGGATGGTCACACTCATGGTTCCTCCTCTTCCAAGTAGGCACAGAAGGCTCCAAACCTGCCCAGTCTGAGGGCTGATGGGGGCACGTGGCTTGCTGCAGGCTGCGCCTGGTGGTCCTTTCCACTGTCCTTCTGGCCAAGGGGCCCTCACACACAGTCCTGCTGCACAGGGTGGTGGCTTTCATAGCCTCCAACTTGTACCATGTGAAAGACACTGAATTGCTCCTTCCAGTTGGCCTTATAAGACTGCAACGACCAGCTGTGCCTCGCATGGTCTGCAGCCTCCCACTGGCTGACAAGCTGGGCTGTGGCAGCCTGGATCCAGCCGTGGAAGGCTGGAGAGAGGATGGGAGCAAAGTCTGACAGAACACAGAGCTGCACATGAACCCAGAGCCATTACGGGGAGCCACGCGCTCAGGAACGCAAACACAGTGGAAGCATGGAGACAAGTGACGACGTTGCAACGCCATGACGGCACTGCAGAAAATTGCCACGCAAACCTGCCCCAAACCACTTTTGCTTCAAGCTTTGCTTGGCATGGCAACACTTCCCTTGTCCAATGGCACCCCAGCCAAAGCGGGAAACCTTCAGGAAGGGCAGAAGAGCCCTTCCCAAAGCCAGGGAAGACCCTCAGCCACAGCTCGTACCGACCTGCGATAGGAATTTGCAGCACAGTGTCTGCATGAAGAGTTTCAAGACACAGCTCTAGGTAGTCTTTCATCAGTATTTCTTAATTCTTTGGTCCCAGGCCTGTTAGGGGGGATGGGGGTGAGACAATCAAAATTCCTTTGATGGCTCTATGTATGTAAGTAGAGACGAGACAGGAGAAGAAATGCAGAGGGACCCACAGGCAGCCAGCAGGCTCACCTCTGTCAGATGCAGCCCCTGCCCGTTTTCCCAGTCTCAGGCTGGAGCAGTTCGTGGAGAACTGTCTCCTGTGGGAGGGACCCCACGCTGGTGCAGGGGAAGAGCCTGAGGAGTCCTCCCCCTGAGGAGGAAGGAGCGGCAGAGACCGTGTGTGATGAACTGACCACAGCCCCCATTCCTCGTCCCCCTGCGCCACTCGAGGGGAGGAGGGAGAGAATTTGGCAGCAAAGTTAAACTGGGGAAGAAGGGAGCGGTGGAGCAAAGGTGTTTTTAAGATTTCCTTTGCATTTTCAGTTTGACTGGTACTAAATTAAACTAATTTCTGCAAGTTGAGGCTATTTGCCCATGATGGTAATGGGCAAATAGAGAGTGACCTCTCCTTATCTTTACCTTGACTCGCAAGCTGTCCTGGTTTGGTTGTGTTTTCTCTCCCCTGCCCAGCTGAGGAGGGGGAGCGATTTGGTGGGCACGCGGTGTCCAGCCAGGGTCAACCCACCCCGGCCCAACAGCAAAAACCACGGCAAAGTTCAAGAGAGAAAGGCATAATCCGAACGTCGCAGGAAGTCACCCACGCACAGGAGACACGCACCCAGACTGGGAGCCGATCCCCAAGACACAAAATTCCTCCAAGAAGCTATAAAACTTGTGGAGCTGTCAGCAGGGCTGGCGCCAGAGGCTCCACTTGCTTTCCCGACCCGGGTCGTGCCATGTTCCAGCTGGGAAGGAAACAAGGAGAACTACCTCTCAGGTGGCACTTGGAAGTGCTGCTACAGGATGCATTAAGGCTTGGGGACAACCTTCCCGGTCACTTGGCTTAAACTGAAAATAACAGACCTCCGTGCTGACCTAAGAAGATGCTTTCAAATTAAAAGACCTGGAATACAGGAAAGAAACACTCACGGCAAAATTAATCTCTACCCTGGAGGAAGCTGCAACTAACTCTATAGGCTATTAACAACTTATGGAGATTACCTGAACCAGACCTTTCTACAAAACCGCGTTTTAATCCTGCACCCGGAGCCTTCACCTCCCTCCCCCCTTTACCTTGACGTGCTCCCGGGGCATTTCATGCTGCCAAGAGAGCCGCTATCTCCTTTGCGAATCGACTCCAATAATACTCCTTTCCTCCCCGGGCTCCTCCGGCTCTTAGCGTGTGCGTCTCTATTTCTAGCATCCCCCGGCTGCTGTAACCGGCTGGGATAGGTGAGGAGGAAGGGAGTGGCCAGGTGTTCCCAGGGGTGGGGGGAACGCAGTAAGCCATGAAAGGCACAGAAATGGCACGGCGGTAGCACAGCAAAGAACCGCCTTGGGAGACGGGGCTTGCAACAGTTTCGCAGGGAAGCAAGGATTTCATGGGGACCCCCGTTCTCTTCCAGCTGCCAGAGGGAGGCACGGGGGGTCCCGGCAGGATCCGGGCTGGAGGAAGGCATCGTTGGCCCCTTTGTCACCCTGCGCATGGTCGCATCGCTCCTCCGGCACCCTGTCCCTGCCGTGGCCAGCGCCTGCACCGTCTGTCTTCCGCCTCTCGCTCGCTGGTTTAGGGCTATAATCCTCTGCCGGACACATTCGGGAACGGGGAATTAGGGACAGCAGCAAAACAGGAACGGCGTTCACCTTTTGCTAATTCCCCTTAAGACATTTAGACTCCAAACTCTTTCCCAGTGAGAACGCCATTATTGCAGCTGGAGGTTAAGAGCTCAGAGACTTACGGCCTCGGGAGATGCCGCTCCTGCCACTGAACAGGTGCTACGGTTCAGTAGCAGCAGCAAACCTGCTATGGTTTGTCTACAAAGTGACTTGCTGGTGTCATAAACAACACCACAACTTGCATTACACAGGGATCTCAGCTTGCACCGAGGCTCCCGTATGCCAGCACTTCACAAACTGGGTTTGACGGTTGCAAATTGCCCCGGAGAGCAGGATTTGTCCTGTAGGTCTAGAGGTGGGGTGCTCCCCCTGCTCCCCACGCCAGGGGTGAAGTTGGTGCTCTCCTCATTTAGACAACGAGAAGTTTATCCACGGCTCCCAGCCTGGAACAGGGGATTAAGCTGTTGCTTTTGGTCTTTTATGGCCCTAACACTTCCCACGCACCTCCTGACACGGTCTCCTTTCCCTCCCCACCCACGGTGTCTCCTTTCTAAACTTTGTACACCGATGGTCCAACCTGCCCCACCAAGAGCCAAGTCCTCAGCATTCTGGTACCCTTCACCTACATCGCTCCACCTTCAGAGTGCCCAAATATACAGTATTTCTTTTTAAATCACAGTTTCCTCAGGCCAGCCCCAACTCCAGCGCTTATCAAGATCCAGAGATTAGCAAGCTACAGGGTTGAGTTCCTTCAGTTTCTCAGTAGAACGTGAGCCAACATGCCGTTTCACCAAGAATTTCTAGGGTTACTCTTGGCAGGGTGTCAGCTGCTGCTGGCAGGTGGGTCGCGTTTAACAGATTTCTTTCTCCTGTTACATTATAGGCATCGGCTGTGCCATTTCTTGCTCAGAAGCTGATAGAGCCCCCAGATCACAAAAGACCATTTTTTAAAGCTTTTACAATTGATTCATTGCTCTCTCATGGGGGGTTGCACATGAATCATCGGGTTCAGTTACGCAGAAAAACATGGTGCCATGCAAAAGTACTTGGCTTCACGTGGGGCTGGGCTGATCCAAGACTGGAAGCAGTGAAGGTCAGCCAGCTGACGCACAATTAGCTAATCAGGCAGGATGCTGAATTAATTAGCCCCACACCCCCACAAGCAGGCTGGGGAGAGAATGAGAATGGTGAGAGTGCAAAAACTGGCAGGGTGAGATAAAGGCAGTTTCACAGGTAAAGCAAAAGCTGCGGTGCCGGGAAGGCAAAGGGGGTGAATTCACTGCGTCCCACCGCAGGCAGGCGTTCAGCCACCCCAGGAAAGCAGGGCTCATCACGCGTAACAGTGACTTGGGAAGGCAGATGCTGTAACTCTGAATGCCCTCCCTTTTCCTTCTTCCCCCAGCTTTTATGACTGAGCACAGTGACACAGGGTGTGGGACGTCTCCCCAAGTCAGTTGGGGTCAGTTGTCCCAGCTGCGTCCCCTCCCAGCTTCTTGCACAACCCCATCCTGCTCGCTCGTGGGGCAGAGCGAGAAGCAGAAGTAACCTTGATGCTGTGCAAGCACTGCCCAGCAGCAGCTACAACCTCCCTGTGCTATCAACACCCTTCACGGATCCAAAACACAGTGCCGTAAAAACTACTACGAAGAAAATTAACTCTATCCCACCCAAACCCAAGAGGTCAGAGAGCCACTGTGCCAGAAAACCACTGCTTCAAAGCATTGAGCATCCACATCGTTCTAATATTTAAGTCTGTTCCAGAAAATAGCAGAATTTTGGAAAAGAAATTCCTACAATGATTCTTTATAAAAATACACGCACACCCCCATACGTACCCACCCTGTCTCTCCCTTCCATATACAACAGTGAACTAATATTTGAAAGCATCACTGAGAACATGGAAAAGAAGGATAATGCTTGTTTTAAGGTCCAGGAAAGATACTAAAAAATAACCCTATGATAACTCCTCCCTTCCATTCCCACGGGGCAACGGCTCTATTGTTTAGCTGAAACAGTAACTTACATTGAGCTTAAGGATCTTCATGTGTAAAGAAGATGGCTAAATGTAACTGTGCCAGAATCTCCCTGGCCACAGCACTGCGTTATCTGCCAGCCCCGACTCCCTCCCTAGCACTCGCTCTACATGTAGCTGAAAAAAAAAAAGCAGTATGGAAAGTTCTGCTTCCCAAAAAGAACCATTCAGATATAAAGCCTGTATTTTAAACAATTATGGTCAGTGGTTTGGGGGAAAAAAAAGAGAAAGAAGGGCATAGGAAAAAGGCAGTGAATATAAACAGCCTGGTCCGGAAAGAACGAGCTGCATCAGCTTGGCAAAAAGCAAATCCTGTATATTTTTTCTTTAACAACATCATGGACTTTCCATATTTTTGCATCACCTGACACACAAGGCTGACTGCAGTTCACATTCTGTCTTCTCTTTAGTAATGATGGCATCGTTCACTCTGCTCAGCCCCAGAAGACGACCAGCTCCTCTCTGAGCGGTCGGGGAGCGCACTGATAGCGAAGGGAAAGAGGGAGCTGCAGGGAAGAGACCAGAGGGCAGGGCTCGGTATTGGCACTACAGGTCACTAACATACGGAAGGAGCTCTCTTAAAAGCATCCGTGCGGCCAAGGTGAGAAAGTTGTGACCTTAGAACTGTATCGTGAAAGGTGTTGCAACGCAGTGCTGAGCGCAAGCCATCACCCTTAATGCAATTCAACAACTCGCAGACTTGCAGAGACAGTGTTCTGGTTAAAAACAGAATAAAAAAGACTCTATAGGATAATTTTCTTCCAAGAAAAAGACTCTGGATGGAACACCTATTTCACTGCCCTGTGGAAGAGCAAAAATCACTGAAAAGTAGTTAATGAAGAAGAGAGCTACTGGGTAAGACAACCACCTTTCCTCATCTCATGAAGTCCGGTGATGCCTCCCAAACCAGTAGACCTGAGTAAAAACCATCGATCACCACCCTCTGAGCCAGTTTCCTGCCCCTCTCGCAGACCACCCAGCCGGTCTGTGTCTTCCCAGCTTGTCCGGGAGAAGGCTGTGGGAAACAGCGTTGAACACTTTGCTGACATCCAGGCAAAAAAACATCCACTGCTCTCCCCACGTCGACAGAAAACGTTATTTTGTTGTAGGAGGCGGTCAGGTTAGTGACATGCTGTACCTTTGGCAAATCCCCGTTGTCTTTTCCCAATCATCCGCTGAAGCAGGTGTTGTACCTCTGTTTGGGTTCGGCAGAGCCTGGGTTAAGAGTGACACGTATTGGTAAATACGGATAGCAAACACTGAGCAGACCAGAAGATGACTCACTAGAGGACAGCTTGGCCTGCCCTCTGGTAACAGAAGGCTGACAATGTGGTTTTGTACACCAAACTGTAAATGACAATCTGTCATCTGAAAACACGCAGACTGTAGCAAAAAACCCCCCCCACCAAACCCAACAAAAAACCCCATCTTAGAATAGAATAGTGCAGTTGGAAGGAACCTGCAACAATCATCTAGTCCAACTGATGACCTGTCCACTTCAGGGCTGACCAAAAGTTAGAGCATATTATTCAGGGCATTGTTCAATGCTTTTTAAACACTGACAGGCTTGGGACATCAACCACACTTCCAGGAAGCCTGTTGCAGTGTCTGACCACCCTCTTGGTAAAGAAATGCTTCCTGATGTCCATCTGAACCTCCACTGGAACAGCTTTGAACCACTGCCACATGTCCTGTCACTGAATCCCAGGGAGAGGAGATCAGCACCTCTCTCTCCATGTCCGTTCCTCAGGAAGCTGTAGGGATCAATGAGGTCACCTCTCAGCCTCCTTTTCTCCAAGCTAGACAAACCCAAAGTCCCCAGCCGCTCCTCACAGGACATACCCTCCTGCCCTTCACCAGCTTTGTTGCCCTCCTCTGGATGCATTCAAGGACCTTCACATCCTTCTGGAATGGTAGGGCCCAGAGCTGCACACAGTGCTCAAGGTGAGGCTGCACCAGCGCTGAGCACAGCAGGACGATTCCTTCTCTGGACCGGCCAGTTGTGCTGTGCTTGATGCCCCCCAGGGTGCAGTTTGCCCCTCCTGGGGCAAACCAGCCAGCCCTGCTGGCTTCTACAGAGCCTGCTGCCAGCCAGCACCCCAGGCCCCCTTCTGCAGAGCTGCTCTCCAGCCACTCCTCTCCCCGTTTATAGTTGTGCCCAGAGTTACTCTGTCCCAGGTGCAGAATCGGCACTTGGACTTCTTAAATTTCATGCCATTGGTGACTGCCCGATGCTCCAATCTATCCAGATCCCTCTGCAAGGCCTCTTGTCCCTCAAGACAGTCCACAGCACCTCCCAGTTTGGTATCGTGAGCAGAACTGCTAATGGGGCTGCATCCAGATCACTGACAAAAATAGCACTCTCCCTAGGACTGAGCCCTGAGCCCGTTGTCGGCCAGATGTAGCCCCACTCACTGTAACCCCTTGAGCCCTGCCATCCAGACAGTTCTTCACCCAGCGCACCACGTACCGGCTCATCCCACAGTTGGACAACTTGTCCAGCAGGATGCTGTGAGGGACAGTTTCAAAAGCCTTACTAAAATATTTAGTAAAAAATACTCAAACTGAGGAAACAGAGATATTGGTGGAATCTGTGGATGATCAAGCAAGATCCCAAGTCAAAAGGATTATTCCATAATAATCAGTGACTCCTAAGAGGTGTAAGAGACCCATCCAAAGATCCCTTACCCTCCCACAAGCGTCCCCGGCCAGACTGTATGGACGTGCAGCACAAGCTCGAGGGAGCAGACAAAAGCGATGAGAGAATGCACAAGTACAATCAGTCTACTTTAAAAATAAGATCCCACTCCCCTTCCACTAGGTCTTGCTCTGACTTCTGATACTTTCCTACACCGTCTTCTCTCTCTTGGCCTCCTCCTTGATTAAGGCTGTTTTTTTTATGTATCTTTCACAATCAGGGATCCCCTCAAACGCCCAATAGGCTGATTTTATTTTCCTACTATTCTGTTTTTCTGACTATTGCCAGATTTTCCAAGCTGCTTTTGGGTAACAGCTGCCTGTACCATTCGGTGGCCTCACTGACTCAAGCAGGGCACCGGATGTGGGCACCAGTCTGCCCGCTGGCTGGGGAGCCTCAGAGCAACCTCTCCCAGGGTAAGGGGGCACCTCGGGAAAATAAACTAGTACTGGTATGCAAAAAAATCTCTTTTGCCTCAATATACCACATGCACAGTGCAGAGAAAACTCTGGGTGATTTTAAAATGACTGTCATTATCTCCACTCAGGTTAATTTTTTTTAGCTTGCTCATTGTGATGGATGCAGATTTTACATAAAATCATTAGGATAATGGCTCTTGCCCTCTGTAAGAGCCAATCAGGAAGACAGGGAAGACTGGAAGACAAGGAAGCAGGAAGTAACTGCCAGACAGATGTGAGATCCCTTCCCTCAGCCTGGCTGCTGATACTTCCCCTCCGGCTGATAGTACTCAGAAGTAGTGTCCAGGACGGCAAAGCTGTACCTGCATGGTGTACCTGGGACAACACTTGGTGCCAGGTTGGGGACCAATTGGGGACAGCCTGCAGGTGGCAACGTTAAAAAGGCCATAACCTGATGCTGTTGTGAGCTTTTGGACAAGCATATGAGATCAAAACCAGTGAGGAAGAGTATCCACAGGTTCCAAGTGAGAAAATGCCTTCTCTGGCTGGTGAAACGCCACTAATAAATTAGAGCAAAGCAAGGGGAAAGAGAGCTGGAATATCCACACGCAGTATCTGCACACTTGGTTTTATAGGAAACAGGAAACCCACATTGTTAAACCCAGTAGAGTGCTCTACTTCAGAAAGAGCAGGCACCCCTGAAAAGAGAAACCATGTTCCTTTACTTGTTCCATCACACTAAAGAAATACACAAGGAACGTTCCACGTGCGTGCTTGATCCATCAGTTTGTTCATGGCTAAAGTGCAGTTACCAAGCTAGAGATGCCATCCTCACGTGATGGTATCTATCTGCTCCCTTCTCAGTGCATGTTGCTCTCAGGAACTGGAGGGCAGCATCTTGTAGGGATTGAGGATCCCTTTAGGGTCTAACATGGCTTTGAAACGCTTCATGAGAAGGACTGCCTCGTTGGGCTTGCTGTACTGAATGAACTGCTTTTTCTTGAAGCCCAGTCCGTGCTCTGCACTGATACTGCCATTGTGTCTTGCAGTCCACTCGTACACAAATGGCTCGATGGCATCCAGCAGGGAATGGCTATAGGACTCTGCCGTGATGTTCAAGTGCAAGTTTCCGTCTCCTGGAAGAGAACATTGCAGAAGTGGGTGTGTAAGAAAAACTCAGTGGCCCTACCATAGAGATTTATTACTGTCTCCTCCAGGCACTCAAACAAAGGTGCCTTTGTTAGTCTCCAAACTGTGCAGAAAAGGAGAAGTTCACTATCCTTCTACAAACATCAAGCCTCTCCATGCACAAATAATTCAAATAGGATCTTTGTTCTTCCACGCTTCCAGTACAATATTTGAGGAAGCGTTCTGAGTTAAGCTACTTTCAAATTCCCACTCTTGTGATTTTAAAATCCAAACAACTGTGCTGCACTATTGTCCCACTAGCAAGATGGCCTGGCAAAGACTTCCCCAATGCCATTTCATAATGATCATTAGATTTTAATACGGTCCCTCATCACTTTCTCTCTCCCTATTATCTTTGTGCAATGTTCTAAATGCACTTTGGCACTGTGTCAACAGAAACAAAGCAAGCAGAACATTTCCTCCCTTTGCCACTTGGGTGCAATGGTATTTGATTAAGGACATAGCTGCTGGGTATTCAGAAGGTAGAACACACAAAAGACAAACACAACTTACTCATTCTCACTCCGGAACCTCTTCCTGCATCCCAGCAAACCCTCGCAGCACACAGGTTAAACCTCAACACCAAGAGCTAACAGAGGCGGCCTTTGTTATGCAGACTTGTCTTTCCCTGTCTTTCAAATCAAGCGTGCTGAAGTGTGTTCTGTTCTTCTTTAGTTATTTATTTATTAACAGAACAGCTCTGCTAAGCTACCAATTTACATGAAATCAAATGAGTTTCAAAGCATTCTGACAAATGCACTGGTCCTTTCTGTGCATTATCTTTATCAATCTTTTGGAGGGTTAACGACTCAGACATAATTGATTTCCAGTAAGACCGATCACTTTGGAGCGGAGTGTTTATTTACCAACTGTGTCTAAGTACATTAATCAAACTGATGGTCCAATTAAACAACCTACATACTTCAATAGAAAGTACAGAGCAAGAAGATACAAACGATGAGTTCAGTGGCTGGCCGGCTAGCAATCTGCCATTAATATATGGAATGCAGCCCGAAAGCAATGAAATTCAGACACGAAGAACCTTATGCAGCCTCCTCTCCTGCCAGCCCTCGGCAAACCGCCGCGGCGGGGGCTGCGGCGTCCAACCGGGGCGGGACCGAGCCGGAGAGGGGCGCCCCGCAGACGGAGCAGCCGAGGCAGCGCGGAGAGGCCCGAAGCGAGTCGGGAATCTCGCGAGGGAGCCGCGAGGCTGACGGGGCCGGGGGCGGGGCGGGCGAGCCGCGGCAGAGGAGGAGCGCGCGCGCGGGGGGGGGCCGGTCCCCGCCCGGCGCCGGAGGAGACGCGGCCCCGGGGCGGCCGAAAACCGCCGCGGGGAAGGACGCGGGAACTCGGGCCGAGCTCCCGCAGAAACAGGCGGCCGAGCGGGCCTCGGGCCGCAGCCGAACGGCCGAGCCCGGCGGGTGTTCCCGGGGGAGCCGGAGACGCCGCCGTCAAATACGCCGCCCGCAGCGGCGGAAAGGCCGGCGGGAGCGAAACGGATCGGCGGAGCCGTACCCTGGGGCGGAGGCAGCGGGTAGAGGCTCCGCAAGGAGCGGGTGATCTCCTTTCAGGCGGAAGGGAGGGACTTAAGGGACGATGGGGAAGGGAGGCGGGTCCCTCCTCGGAGGGGCCGGCAGAACCCCCCCGGGCCCCCCTCGCCTTCCCGGCCGCACGGGCACGGTAGGTGCGGGGCTCTGGAAATGGAGGGGCAGGTAAACGGGGACGGGGAGGAAGACCCACGCAGTGAGTCGCCCAGGGCCGGTCACCCACCCCCACGCCTGAGGACTTCCTCGACAAAGGGAAAAAGGAAGGTAATGGCGGCGGGTGACTCCTTCTGCGGGGAGCCCCGTTTGCGGACCGGATCCGTCCCACAGGGAAGTCGGCTGCCTCCCTGGGGCCGGGATTAGGGATATACAGAAGAGTCTCCCTACCCCGGTCCGGCCCTCGGATTACTCTCCGTTACTAGTATTTCAAGTCGGCGGCGATGAGGTGGCTACCAGTAGTCCAAGGGCGATGAGGAGAGACTTCAGGGCCCTGGGACGGGTGGTTAAGGGATCGGGAGCACGAGCTGTGTTCTCCTCTATCCCACCACTTGCGGGAACTGATGAGGGGACAAACGGGAAGAGCCAGCAGACGAACTCCTGGCTCCGAGGCTGGTGTAACCGGCAGGACTTTGGTTTCTTTGATCGTGGGATGATCTACAGGACACCAGAACCGGTGGGACAAGCCCTACCCGAAGGGGAAGAAGAATACTGGGGCGAGAATCAGCGGGGCTCATTGAAAGGGCTTTAAACTAGGTTTGAAGGGGGATGGGGGTGAAACCAGGATTACTAAAGAGGAGCCTGGGAGCAGATTACCAGTGCTGGTGGGTAAAAGCGCTAGCGAGGTCCTGCGGCCTGTTGTCTCAGCAGAGGTGGGGGCTGGTAACCCGTGTGGTGATGACATCAGGGACGGCGATAGGCTGGCAACCACAGAAGGGTCTGGGCATGGTCGAGGGGTAATTGGGGCTCGGCCCCCCCATAGAAGTGGCAGGAAAATTAGCCCGGCTAAAGCGCATCTACACAAATGCACGCAGTTTGGGCAACAAACAGGAGGAGCTGGAGACCGTTGTTCAGCAGGAAAACTATGATATAGTTGCCATCACAGAAACGTGGCAGGAAGACTTACACAGCTGGAGCGCTGCAGTCGATGGCTACCAACTCTTCGGAAGGGATAGACAAGGAAGGAGAGGTGGTGGGGTCTCCCTCTATGTTAGAGACGGATTTGAATGCCTAGAACTTAATAACGGGAATGACAGTGTAGAGTGTTTATGGGTTAGAATCAAGGGGAAGGCCAACAAGGCAGACATCGTGGTGGGAGTTTATTCCAGACCCCCAAACCAGGACGTAGAAGTCGATGAAATAATTCTATCGGCAACTGGCAGAGCTCTCGCGATCACTCACCCTTGTTCTCGTGGGGGACTTCAACTTCCCGGATATCTGCTGGAAATATAACACAGCAGAGAGGGAACAGTCCCAGAGGTTCCTGGAGTGTGTGGAAGACAACTTCCTAACACAGCTGGCGAGCGAGCCAACCAGGGAGAGCGCCCTACTGGACCTGCTGCTTGTTAACAGAGAAGGTCTGGTGGGGGATGTAAAGGTTGAAGGTCGTCTTGGGCAGAGTGATCGTGAAATCATAGAGTTTTCAATTCTTGCAGAAGCAAGACAGGGAGCCAGCAGACCTGCCACCTTGGGCTTCCGAAGGGCAGACTTTGGCCTGTTTAGGAGCATGGCTGAGAGTGTCCCTTGGGAGACAGTCCTGAAGGGCTTAGGTGCCCAGGAAGGCTGGTCATACTTCAAGGAGGAACTCTGAAAAGCACAGGAGGCCATTCCCAGGTCCCATAAAACGAGCCGATGGGGAAGACCACCAGCCTGGCTAAATAGAGGGCTTTGGCTGGACCTCAGGGAGAAAAGGAAAGTCTACGATCTCTGGAAAAGTGGGTTGGTTACTTATGAGCAATATCAAGGTGTAGTGAAGATAGGCAGGGGAAAAATTAGAAGGGCAAAAGCCCAAGCAGAACTTAACTTGCCTACCACAGTTAAAGATAACAAGAAGAGTTTTTTTCAGTATATCAATAAAAAAAAGGAAGGCTAGGGAAAATGTAGGCCCACTGATGAATGAGGTGGGTGCCTTGGTGGTGGAAGACGCAGAGAAGGCGGAGTTGCTGAATGCCTTCTTTGCTTCAGACTTCACTGCCAATGCTGCTCTTCATGAATCCCAGACCCTGGAGACAAGGGGGAAGGTCTGGAGAGAGGAAGACTTTCCCTCTGTTGGGGAGGATGGGTTAGAGACCACTTGGCCAAACTAGACATCCACAGGTCCATGGGCCCTGACGAGCTGCAGCCACGAGTGCTGAGAGAACTGGCAGATACTATTGCTGAGCCACTCTCCATCATTTTTGAGAGGTCTTGGAGAACAGGAGAAGTGTCTGAGGACTGGAGGAAGGCAAATATCACACCAGTCTACAAAAAGGCAAGAAGGAGGACTCAGGGAACTACAGGCCAGTTAGTCTCACCTCTGTCCCTGGGAAAATAATAGAGCGACTCGTTCTGGAAATCATCTTCAAACACACTGAAGATCAAGAAGTTATTAGAAGTGGTCAACATGGATCTACCAAGGGTGAATCATGCTTGACCAATCTGATAGCCTTCTATGACGTTATAACTGGATGGCTAGATGAGGGGAGAGCAGCAGATGTCATCTACCTTGACTTCAGCAAGGCTTTTGACGCTGTCTCCCATAACATCCTCATTAGAAAATTAAGGAAGTGTGGGCTAGACGAGGGGGCAGTGAGGTGGATTGAGAGCTGGCTGTGTGACAGAACTCAGAGGGTTGCGATTAATGGAGCAGGGTCGAGTTGGAGGCCTGTAACCAGCGGTGTCCCCCAGGGGTCAATACTTGGTCCAGTTTTGTTCAACATATTCGTCAATGACCTGGACGAGGGGACAGAGTGTATCCTCAGCAAGTTCGCTGATGATACCAAACTGGGAGGGCTGGCCGACACTCCAGAGGGCTGTGCCGCCATCCAGCGAGATCTGGACAGGCTGGAGAGCTGGGCAGAGAAGAACCTAATGAGGTTTAATAAAGGTAACTGTAGGGTCCTGCACCTGGGGAGGAAGAACCCCAGGCACCAATATAGGTAGGGGTGGATCTTCTGGAAAGCACTACTGAGGAGAAGGATCTGGGAGTCCTGGTGGATAACAAACTTTCCATGAGCCAGCAATGTGCTCTTGTCGCCAAGAGGGCCAATGGGATCCTGGGCTGCGTAGGGAAGAGTGTGGCCAGTAGGTGGAGGGAGGTCATTCTCCCCCTCTACTCTGCACTGGTGAGGCCACAACTGGAATACTGCATCCAGTTCTGGGCTCCCCAGTTCAAGAGAGACAGGGAACTGCTGGAGAGAGTCCAGCGTAGGGCAACAAAGATGATGGAGGGATTGGAGCATCTCCCTGATGAGGAAAGGCTGAGAGAGCTGGGACTCTTCAGCCTGGAGAAGAGAAGGCTGAGGGGAGACCTTATCTATGTTTACAAGTACCTAAAGGGTGGGTTGAAGGAGGATGGAGCCGGACTCTTTTCAGTGGTTGCCAGCAATAGGACGAGGGGCAACAGACACAAGCTGGAACATGGGAAGTTCCATTCAAATATGAGGAAAAACTTCTTTCTGGTGAGGGTGCCAGAGCCCTGGAACAGGCTGCCCAGGGAGGGTGTGGAGTCCCCTTCTCTGGAGATCTTCAAGCCCCGCCTGGATGCAGTCCTGAGTGATGTGCTCTGGGCAACCCTGCTTTAGCAGGGGAGTTGGGCTAGATGATCTCTAGAGGTCCCTTCCAACTCTGACAATTCCGTGATTCCATGATTTAGTCTATGCCTCCCACTGATCTAAAAACAACCTTTAAAACTACTAGGAAGTTGTACAGCAAAACCCAGAGCACAGAAGAGCAACCACCTCCTTTTCCAGCATCTACACTTACCCAAGTGGCCATAGCCCACTACATTTTTGGCACTCCGGCCCAGCCGAGCCCTGGTGTCACTCACAAGATCATACAGCTTTCCCACAGGTAGAGAGATGTCGTATTTGTAGACATAGCCATCATGAGTGAGGGCCTCTGTGATCCTCTCCCGCAGGCTCCACAGCGTCTGATGAACCAAAGATGAAAGAAATCCAAATAAACCAAGTACCTCTTGGGTTCCATGCTTTGTAGCAAAAAGGGAAAAAGAGCCTTGCTTCTTTACATATAACAACAACTTCTGATTTCCCTCGATATCCTCTGCCTCTTGGAAGCTAGTTATAACGCTTTCTCGGCAGCACCACACAGTAAAGCGATACACCAACTCCTCAAGTTTGACAGTACCCCAAACAAAGAACAAGGCATGGACATTCTCTCCAAACCGGTCTTGGGCTTCCCAAGAAGCAGGGATGTGCCTCCTCCAGTTTATTCCTGCAAGGCTCAGTTTGGGAACTGGGGCTGGAAGAAACACGGGTCAGTGTAAGAGACTCACGTTCACCGAGCAAACACAAACCGCTCTCCTTCTCAATGACACGCTGTGTGTCCGTCTTGTCCCGCGAGACCGCAGTCTCTGGCTCTAACACACTGGCCTACAGGACTTTGCTTACTCCTGGCCTTGCTGACAACTGAGCTCCTGGTTTAGAGAGTTTTCAGGCAGTTTGGGACCTACCCCAGCAACTACTGAAAGATGTAATTCATTATTACGATCTTCTTACAAGAGAAAACATCCACTGAAACCCCCAATACTCAGGGCTTTCTGGGAAGAATCAGCAGTGTTAGCGTTCTTATTCAGTATGCCAAATAAGCTACCAGATCACTCAGGGACATTTATGCCAAACATCAGTCTGAACATTTCCCTATTAAAAATACAAATCCAAATACAGAATCAAGTCAAAGGGATTTTCACAAGAGGAAATGATGACTTGCCTTTATTTTCTTATCATCTGTTGCCACAGTTCCATCAGTGACCAAACCAGAAGTCATGGCCTGTTCTAGGAAGTCGTTCAATTTTTCTTCATCATGGGTCGAGCTGGAGCCCGAAGTTTCAATTAAAACATAAAAAGGGCTGCCTGAAAGTGAGGGGAAACAGAATAAGCAGATGCTCTGGGGTAAAGGCACAGGAATTCAGTGCAGGTTCTGGAGCTTTTCCTAAGCTTGGCACATTTCATGAGGTCACTCTACTGCCCAGATTCTCAGATGCCACGTGGAAGCGCAGCTCAAGTAGCAATCTTTTCTCTGTAGGGAACTTCACTTATATGCTCCATCCTTTACCCAGCCACCGCTTTTCAGAAAACTAGCAGTTTTGCGGCCACAAGTAGAAGTAAAAAGTCTCACCATTAAATACTCCCACCAAATGTATCTGTAATTGTATACTGGGTATGAAAATTACGAGGAATGTCCACACAGAATGGTCGGGCTTGGAAGGGACTTCTGGAGATCATCTAGTCCAACCCCCTGCCAGAGCAGGTCCACCCAGAGCAGGTTGCACAGCAACATGTCCAGGCGGGGTTTGAATCTCTTCAGAGGAGACTCCACCACCTCCCTGGGCAGCCTGTTCCAGGGCTCTGCCACCCTCAAAGGAAAGAAGTTTTTCCTCATTTTGAGATGGAATTTCCTGTGTTCCAGCTTGTGCCCACTGCCCCTTGTCCTGTCCCTGGGCACCACTGAACAGCCTGACACCATACTCTTGCCACCTGCCCTTTAGATGTTCTAGTCCCCTCAGCATCTTTGTAGCCCTCTGCTGTCCCCTCTCCAGCAGTTCCCTGTCCTTCTTGAACTGGGGAGCCCAGAACTGGACACAGTGCTCCAGATGGGGCCTCACCACGGCAGAGCAGAGGGGGACCTGCTGGCCACACTTCTTGATGCACCCCAGGAGACCATCGGCGCTCTTGGCCACAAGGGCACATTGCTGGCTCATGGGCATCCTGTTGTCCACCAGGACTCCCAGGTCGTCTTCCTCAGAGCTGCTCTCCAGCAGGTCAGCCCCCAACCTGTACTGGTGCAGGGGGTTATTCCTCCCCAGGGGCAGGACCCTACACTTGCCCTTGTTGAACTTCATCAGGTTCCTCTCTGCCCAGCTCTCCAGCCTGTCCAGGTCTCGCTGGATGGTGGCACAGCCTTCTGGCGTGTCAGCCACTCCTCTCAGCTTGGTGTCATCAGCAAACCGGCTGAGGATACACTCTGTCCCTTCATCCAGGTCACTGATGAATATGTTGAAGAGGACTTGACCCAGTATTGACCCCTGGGGAACACCACTTGATACAGACCTCCAACTGGATTCTGTGCCACTAATCATGCCCCTCTGAGCTCTGTCTTTCAGCCAGTTCTGTATCCACCCCACTGTCCATTCATCTAACCCATACTTCCTAGGCTGACCTATGAGGATGCTGTGGGAGACAGGGTCAAAAGCCTTGCTGAAGCCGAGGTAGACAACGTCCACTGCCCTCCCCTCATCCACCCAGCCAGTCATGCCATTGTAGAAGGCTATCAGATTGGTCAGACATTATTTCCCCCTGGTGAATAACACGCTTATTGATATATATATCTATATAGATATATAGTTATAGATAAAACTAGGATAAAAATCCCCAAGCAGCACAATGTCTCTTTCTATAGCACAAATGACACTGGTACCTGCCACTGGGCTGGACAGCTTGAGATGTTTCTCAACCAATTCCATGCACTTCTCGTCCATGAACTCATAGGCAGATAGGATCTCCCCCAGCATGGCTCGGCAGGTTGTAAATGTTTCCAGAACCTTAGCGAAACTCTGACACCCTTCAGACAGAACACAGAGAGGAATCAGGAACAAAAAAATCACCCCCCCAAAACCTTGAAAAACATTTTAAAATGTCTACCAGGCTTGAAGTCATCTCTCCCATCTCCAGGAAATGTAAACTGCTACCCTGTGTGGGTTTAGATCAGCAGCTCCTCTAACAGCTTGAGCTGGGAAAGGTTTCAGAGCAGAACAGTAGAAGGATATAGCAATTAGCCTTTGCTGTGGCAAGGACCTCTTGAACGCTCTAAGACAGTTCATACCAAAATGTCTGCTCCGCCTTCAGCTTTCAGCACAAACAAGAAGGCAACCCAAGAGAAATTTACAGGCCACTGTGAGAGTCCAGGCAAGTTCTGAAGTCCACTGCACATATTCCACAGGTCTGTCAGCACTTGGATTCCACTCTTTCCCTGCTAACAGTTTAGGTCTCTGCTCTCAAGGCCACATTTGATACAAGCAAGCTGTTTGAGAAGTCCCTGCTGGCCTTGTAGGGAGACAAAACCAACCTCTGTGAAGGCTCCCCACAAAGAACTCTGCTAAAAAGCAGACTCAGAAACAGCTTTCAAGCAGCTGTGCCTGGCCAGGTACCCTGCTGATCCAGACCCTGACCTGTAGACTTGACTTTCCAGCGTTGCCTTGTTACTACGGACTCACACAGCGACCGCTGGATTGCGGCTGCCCCTGCCTACTGTCATCAGACTTGCCCTGCTCGGGTACTGTCCAGTGAGGGCACTGTCCTGCCTGCCTCTTCATCCTGCTATTCCTGATCCTTTCCCAGCCTCTGAATTCAACTGTGAAGTTATTAATATCGGCTCCTACCTAGGAACGCCAGATTCACAGCCTTGGGTTTCTGAGGACACAGTATGGAGACAGCAGTGATAACTCCCAAGGTCCCCTCGGATCCGATGAAAAGCTGCTTCAAGTCATAGCCAGTGTTATCTTTGCGCAGAGACGCCAAGCAGTCCAGAGCTGAGCCATCAGCCAGCACCTGTGGGAACACAGAGACCCAGTCAAAGCACCTATGCAGAAATCTGCTGACATAAACTTGTCTACTACAAAGCTGACAAAAAGTTGTCAGTAGACTTGAGCAGCGGACACCAGATGCAGCCCATTCCCACAGTTCCTCCATTCCCAGCTCTTCCTCCCCTCTAAATCCTACCTGAGTCTTCCCTCAAACTTTTCTGCTGCGGTTTTTTTTTTTTTTTACAGTGCTGTTTTGCACATGTTCTAGCAGGACAAGTAATAACAGAGGATCAAGTTTGCTCCACTTTTCTTACCAGTGGTGGACAAGATCAGATGCTCTTTGCATCCCCAGCTCCCGTTATTCAATAGAAACAAGGAATACTATTTGAAACAGTGAACACAGTCAACCAGAATGAAGCAAGCCCTCTACCACTTGAGCCTTGAATCAAGGCTGACTGTCTCTAAGACATGTTATTAAAGGTTGTTTAGATGCTAGGGGGGCTAACCTGAGAGACAAAAGCTCTCCTTTCTGGGCCTACACAATACAACCAAACCAGGCTTTTGTTACCTACCCAATTTATTTCCTATTAGCTCTCTGCTCCTAAGCCCCAAAATCTTTTTGAACCGCCAATCCCAGCCTTTACATGCAGAAGCACAGGCCTGTAGGGCAGACAGGCTGATGAACAGGAAAGACTCCAGGAGAAAGCCAGCAGCCAAACTAACCCAAAGCAGATGGCTCTATTAAAAGTCGAGTGAGCAGCCACTCACTGTGGCTGTAGGATGGCTGACAGTGCTGTAGGATGGACTCAGCAGAGAGTCCCAGAGACCCACTGCTCCACAGAGGAACCAATCTCATGCAGGTAACTTGGGATCACCGAATCTCTCCCTGCCTTCTTTTCACTTCTCTGGATTAGGAAACCACCTAGTATCACTTCTGTCAGCAAGAACAGATGTAGAAGCTGGAAACTGTAGTAGCAGTAACAGGTGCTACATGCATAATGACACTTGTTGCTCCTTCTCAAAAGAGCCATACAAGGGAAAGTTAAGAGCGGAAGTCAAAGAGAGGCACTTGTCTGCATAATGGGTAGCTAAGGGCAAGAACAGCAGGGAAGGGTAAGAAGCAAAGTTTTAGACACAGGAAGGAACTGCCAGGTACTCGCCTTACCGCTTCCAGTCCTAGCACTGTCCCTCGGAGAGAGCCGTATCTCAAGAGCCGCAAGCCTCCAGCATTTGTGGCCACATTGCCACCGATGTGACAGCTGCCTTTCGCTCCCAAGTCAAGTGGCATGATAAACCCCTGCTCCTCCAAGTACTCGTTGAGCTTCTCTAAGACACAGCCAGCTTGGCACACAAGGATTCCTGAAACATAAATGTCCTGCTGGACATAAATAATCCAACATAAATGCCCGTCTGGGCTGATGCCCAAGAAGGCGGCGCCTCCTCAAGAGACGGGGTAAGTACAAGCAGATGCAAACCCTTCTTCCTCCAAAACACTCTGGGATTGGACTTAAACACACAAGCAGTCTGTGCACACTACAGGGCATTGTCCTACCCCTCCTCAAGCCGAGGTGAGCTTCACCATTGCCTTAACATCTGGTCATCCACAACTCTGGACAAGTAAAACACAGTCACATGAAGTGTATCTCTGCCTGTTGTTTTCCCTCTCAGTTTTAAGAACTGAAATACTGAAACCAACCTAATTCCTAAGTCTCCAAATCCAATCAACCTTTAAGTTTTCTCCATTCCTCCCTTCCCTCTGCTAGCGTAGTTATCAGGTGACTTCCTCAACACTGTAATTCTGCTCCACCTGCTGGGTCTCTCATTTAATTTAGGAACAGATAATAGGATGTCCATGTTTCTTTTATCTCTTTCTTCTCTCTGCCTCCAGATGTATTGTTACATCAGCTGCTGTTACAACCTAAGGATTACATCAGCAGCAGGAGCCTGGATGAAACAAACCTCTGATGCCCCTTATGGTGCTGCTGGGCTGAACCTTGCTGATCCTGCAGCTATCAGCTCCCAGGAAAATCGCTGGTTTAGGGCCTGGTGCTCATTTCTGTCCCTCACATCTCTACAATATTTACCAGACACCTTGTCAAAGCTGATGATCCGGTTCATGAGAACAGTGGAGAGAATGATCTCATCAAAGACAGGAACACTGCCTCCAACAAGGCCTGTGTTACCCCCCTGCGGGTTCACTGCCAGGTTCCTCTCATAGCAGTACCTAGAAGAAAAAGGTCTCTGAAGTCTTATGCATTTTAAGGCCATAATCCAGTCTATCAGAAGAGTTTCATGTCCACATGAGACTCTACTGTTAAGAGAGTGCTCAACACTACTTAAAATTAAGCAGCATTTAGCCTAAAGATTCAATTGATACAAAGGGACAGTTTCATTGCAAAAGTGAGAAATCATAGCTCCTCACTAAACTCACCCCAGCAGTGAGCAAAGGAACAAACCCTTGGGGTTACCCCCACGTACATTGACAGCTCTGCCACCAACATCTGCCTGGAAATCACAGCTCACTCTGCTTATACATAAGCTATTTATGTGGCAGTCTCTGCTAACAACATGAATTCCTCAGTGGGCTCTGACAGACAACCTCTGGCAGCAGTTTAAGACATTACTGTCCTCCTCCACCCCTCAATTAATTAATCAGGCAATGATGCATGTGCACCTGTGCCTCAGCGGCTTCATCTTCCAGCCTGCCATATCCCCGTGAAGCACCACCCGTCCCATCCTCTCCAAACTCACAGAAGTTCTTGCACAACGGATGGCACAAAGCTGTGCTGCCCCAGCAGTCCCTTTAGAAGCCCTGACTTCACTGTGCTCCAGGAATCTGTTTTAACAGAGCCAGGAGCAGGTTCACGCAGCCAGTAGCTCTTCAGCCAAACGGCGATCCTGCATACATGTGCCCAGCTGAAGCCAGGGAAGTGCTTCGATTCGGTGGACAAAACATTACCTCCTCAAACTGCCCCATGCTGGCCTAACCTTCTTTAGTTTTTCAGATGGACCCTCTTGAATCCCTCAACACAACTGCTCCTCTTGAGCACTGGTACAGTGTCTTAATTTTGACACCTTAGTAGAGCAGGAAATCAGTCCCGTCATCAGTACCGAATCCACTGCCTTATCTCTCCCCCACTCCATTTCTCTCCTCCACACTAAGCATTCTTAAGACGCTTCTACTCAAACCCACCAACTTTGATCTGAGAAGTCTGCTGCTGTCTGCTCAGCCTTTGCAAGGACATCTGGCCAGGAAAGATGAATTTGGTTTTGTAAAACAAATGCAAGTTCAGAGTTTGTTTCTGCCTGATACTGGCATGACACCATCAGCCCAGAAAAGCCGAGGGCCAGGGAGAGCGCTGGGCCTGAGAAATACACGGCACAAGTGGAAGTTCCTTTCTGCCGTGAAAAATTTCAGCTCTCTACGTGAAAACATTCCTAATTAGGATCCTGTAGGTTTTTTTTAGATAAGCAACACTGCCTACCCATAGGTACATGTATTTTTCCAGACTAGCAAGAGCATGCAGTGTCTCCTGTCCTGGGAGCAGCTGGAACAAAAGGTACATCAGGAAACCTGTGCAGTCCAAGAGCAGTGGGGATATAAAGAACAGAAGGGAGAGCTGAAGTCACCAGTGCTCAACAACAAGACGCACAGTCAAGAAGAAAACAGTTTCAGCAATCCCAATACTTGAGCGATCAGTGCCTGAACGCACAGATGTTCCCTTCGACTGCTGGACCCTCCCAGAATAAACCTGAGTTTCCTGCAGAAAAGCTGCATGTTACCTGAGAACCTGAGACACCTCTGCTGTTGTCTGTGGCTTCAACATCAGCTTGCTACAGCCTGCAATGAAAGCAAGGGACTCTCAAGGCAAGTTGTGGGATCTACAGAGGTCAGAAAGAAAAAGGTGGTAGAGCATGATGTCCAAAATAACAACTCTCCCTCTACTGTGAGGCAGAGACATTTTAAGCAGTTTGAAAACAAACATTTTCAATAACGGGCTTTCCCTAAAGCACTGTAAAAGCTTTGTCTGTATATGTCAACTTGGTCACCAGTGGGGGCAATGGGAAATGTTTTATATTCTTGATAATAGGGATAAGAGTGTCTTCACAAACAGGTGATGAAGTACAGATATGAGTATCTCCACAAACAGGGAAGTTAATTTAAATTGCAAGAGTAAGATAACTGAAGGAAATAGGAGAGTTAATTGAAACTGCAGGACTGAGACAACTGAAAAATAGGGGAATTAACTGAAAATGTAAAAGTTAAACAATTATAAAACTGCAAAAGCTAAACTTTGATGTAACAGGCGGATCGAGAAGTCTGTACCTTCCAAGTCCCTCAACCCACGGGGAAAGGAAGAGGGTTACATGCGGCCAGGGAATTAGGATAAAACAAAGGCTGCGTCCTCTGGAAAACTGAGAGACCCCACAGGGGAATGCCCCAGTGGACTCTCCCTTTATTCAAATAAAGTCTTTGCAGGACTCCTCTCTCCTTTTTGAACATCAACCTCTGGCTACAGGATTTTCGGCATGTTTTCATGAAATCTTTGACAAAAGTAACAGAAAAATCACAACACTTGTTTTCTGAGGTTCAGCCAAACCTTCAGCTTCTGTTAACTGACCCAATTTGTTTCAGGAAAAAAATTAATAAGTTAACGGGGCTCAGATTCTTTTTTTAAGAAAAGTCTAAAAGATTACCAGAAATTAGGTAGTTCTCAAAGGAATATTTTCTATTAGGAAAAGTCATTTTGCCTGGTCTGTAAAGACATGGTCTGCTATAAAGATGAGATCTTCTTTGGCAGGCTTTTCATTCTGGTGCCCTAACGGGAGCAGGGTGCAGGCTTTACCAACACCGAGAAATAAAACAAGCTCGCTCACTCACCTCGGACTGATTTAAGCCAGTCCACATTAAATGGTTTCAACTCCTCCGGATTTGTGATGACTCTACCTGGCATTACGCCCTCAAAGAAAGCCACGTCGCTGTCAGACAGAGGGGAAAAGGGCAGGCGCTGCACTCTGTAACGCTCGCTAGTCAGCATGACCTCCTGGAAGCTGGGGGAGGCTGCGTGGAGCGCTCTCCCGCCCCGAGGCCTCAGGCCCCACAGCCTGGAAACCACACTGGCGGGCACTCCCGGCGGCTTCCTCTGCTGAAGCGTCCCCGGGGCAGAGCTCTGTGCCAAGGTCCTCCTGTGGAAGCTCGTCAGCCATCTTAGCTGATCCCAGCGACCGGGGGCCGCAGAGGAAACCCCCATCCTCACCCTGGAAAGCAGAAGCCTAGCTCGTGTGCAAGCTCCCCTCCTCACCGCCCCGGCTCTGGGGGGCTCCTCTCCCGGACGAAGCAGCTTGTGAGGAGCTGGGAACAGGCCCCCGCCCGTGTGACAACCACCCACCAGGCGCTACCCCGGGCTGGGGGACACCCATCGCGTAGCGCCTCAGATAGACGCTCTCCCGTGGCCAACCACCCGCCAAACCCCAGTCGGACCACGGCAACCTCACGCACCCCTCGGGGGAGGGCAAACCCGTCCCGCCCCGCTTCTGGGCCCAGCAGCGCCGTGCCCGTCCCGCCGGAGGTAGCGATAGCCGGGCAGCCCCGAAGCGGCCGGGCCGAGGGGCGCGTTGCCACCGCGCATGCGCGCAGCGGCGGCGGGCGGCAGCGCCCCCTGCCGGCGGGAGGCCGCCGCAGCGCCCCCCTGCGGCATCCCACGGGTCCTAGCGCCCGCCCGGCCCTGCAGGGCCTGTCCCCCCGGGGCACAGCCACCCCCCTTCAAGCACTCCTGCGCCACGGCAACACTTCCCGATACGTCTTTGTTCCCAAAAATACTTTATTTATAACAATATATCCATTATCTATAACATGATCCAAAAATAACAGATATACATTTTTACTTTACATTCCTTTGTTTTTTTTTTTTTCAATAAAAAGATTTATATTCTCTTCCATTTACAAAGGGAACATAGATCTAATTCCTTTAAAAAATAGAGAAATTGGGTCGTTTCCCCTCCAGTTTGGACGCGCTGCAGTAAAGCTGAACCCCGCAGGGTCTTTGGGTGTTCTGACAATCTTTAGTGGAACATTCCTCGGCGTGTGTCACAGTCTCGTTCACCCTTCTCCAGAAAAGTATATTTAACACTGTACATTCAAAATTCAGGAGAAAGATTTAAATCCCTTAAGTAAGCAAAAATGAAGGCTGTTGGTATTTCTGTCTATAAAGGAGTTTAAAAACCCCACAGTCTCTGAAGCCGGGTGTAAGCGGCCAAGGGATGCTTGGAGCCCCCGTGCTGGTGTGTCCCCGAGGGGACAGTTTATTGCTGGTATCAGAGGCCAGGTGTCCTGACGCGTCGCAGACGTTACGTCGTAAAGAGGAGGAGTGTGCTATACCTCACACACTGCTCACAAGTCCTAGCGAACTATTTTTTTCATTTGAGGGCCGACGCTAACTTCCAGAGCTTGTTTTTCTTTTTTTGCTTTGCTGGTCACAATGGAAAACCTCTGCTTTTCCGAGCCCCAGAAAGCACTCGCTAAGGAAAGGCCGTCCCCTCCAGAGAGGAGCAGGGCGATGAGGAGGCTGCTTCCAACCAAACGCCCAATCCGTGGCGGTACCACTAAGAGGGCCTTAGGAAAAGGGGAAAAAAAAAAAATAGGAAAAGCGCTTTGTATACAATACCATTGGATGGAAGGAGAAAATAAAACCTAAGAGAGCATCGCGCTTCCCTCCATTGGCAGCTATGTTCCTATGTCGCCCCAGGTCAGCGAGGAATTGGGCTCACTCCCCGGTGACCGGCTTGCAGGCTGGCTCCTGAGGTATCACAAATACACCTACCCTCAAAAAAAGAGGCAAAAAGAAAAGAGGCCTGACTGTTTCAAAGTTCAGGTTTGTGTGACTGTGCCCCTCCTTCCCCTTCCCTCCCTCCAGCGATGGGCTTCTCCTTTGTCTGCTGTGCTTTCCGGCTGCTATTACAAGGGCAACAACCACAAACGCCTCTCATCTTGTAAACACAACTATGGAAACTTCACATACAAGACGTGGAGCGACCCACCGGCACCAAGACACCTGTGACATCACCCTTTAAATTAAAGGAGCCTGGAGAGTTGTTGGTTTTTTTTTTTTTTCCTTCGCCCCATAGCAGATGCAATAAATCAACACGTTCACAGAACAGCTGTCTCAGCATCTGACGTACCTGCAGCATCTTCAAAGCCCAGCAGAGCAAAGCGGGGAAGGGAAATTGGCGAGAGCAAGGTGGTGGAGTTGCTCTTCATGCGAGAGAGCGACTGGAACGTACCGAGCTCTCCCTGGGGGCAGATGAGGAGAGAGTTGAGAGCTTGTGGGTGAGGATTAAGGGACAGGCTGATGCGAGGGACACTGCTGTGGGTGTTTATTACAGGCCACCTGATCAGGATGGGGAAGCTGATGAGGCCTTTTACAGAAAGCTGCAAGTAGCCTCGCAATCACAGGCCTTGGTTCTCGTGGGGGACTTCAATCACCCTGGGATCTGCTGGGAAGGCTACGCAGCCAGGCACATACAGTCCAGGAGGTTCCTCCAGTGTATTGATGGTAACTTCTTGACTCAGGTGATGGAGGAGCCAACAAGGACAGAAGCACCACTGGACCTAGTTCTGACAAACAAAGAGGGACTGCTGGAGGACATTAAGGTTGGGTGCAGCCCTGGCTGCAGTGATCATAGAATCACAGATGAAACATGAAAAGATAGAGTTCAGGATCGTGGGTAGTACACGCAAAACAGAAATAGGATTGAAACCTTGGATTTCAGGAGGGCTAACTTCAACCTCTTCAAGAAACTGCTTGGAGAAATCCCATGGGATAGGGTTCTGGAAGGTAGGGGGGGCTCAAGAGAGCTGGCTGATGTTCAAATACCACTTTCTCCAAGTTCAGGATCGGTGCATCCCTAAGAGCAAGAAATCAGGCAAGGGAAGCAGGAGACCTGTGTGGTTGAGCAGGGAGCTTCTGAAAAAGCTCAAGTGGAAGAAGGAAGTTTACAGTGCGTGGAAGAAGGGACTGACCACTTGAGAAGATTACAAGAATGCGATTAGAATATGCAGGGATGAAATGAGGAAAGCCAAGGTCTCCTTGGAATTAAACCTGGCAAGGGATGTAAAAGTCAACAAGAAGGGTTTCTTCAAGTATACTGCAGGCAAAAGGAAAACTAGAGAAAATGTGGGCCTGCTGTTGAACGAGACGGGTGCCCTGGTGACAAAGGATGCCGAGAAGGCAGAGTTACTGAATGCTTTCTTTGCTTCAGTCATAGAATCATCAAGGTTGGAAGGGACCTTTACGATCATCTAGTTCAACCATCAACCTAACTGATAAAAAAACCAAAAGAAAACCATACAAAAAACCACAAACCACATTACTAAACTATGTCTCTAAAGACTTTACTGCTTAGGCCAGCCCTCAGGAGTCCCAGACTTTGGAGGTAACAGAGAAAGTCTGGACGAAGGAAGACCTCCCCTTGGTGGAGGAGGATCAAGTTAGAAAACAGTAAAGTAAACTGGATACCCGCAAGTCCATGGGTCCTGATGGGATGCACCCACGAGTGCTGAGGGAGCTGGCAGAAGTCATTGCTGTCCCGCCCTCCATCATCTTTGAAAGGTCCTGGAGAACGAGATGCCCAAGGACTGGAGGAAAGCCTATGTCACTCCAGTCTTCAAAAAGGGTAAGAAGGAAGATCAGGGAAACTACAGGCCAGGCAGCCTCACCTCCATCCCTGGAAAGGTGATGGAACAACTCCTTTTGGGCGCATATGGAGGAAAAGAAAGCTATCAGAAGTAGTTAACAAAGATTCACCAAGGGGAAGTCATGTCTGACTATAACCTGATAGCCTTCTATGATGGCATGACCAGATGGATAGATGAGGGGAAGGCAGTGGACATCATCTACCTCGACTTCAGCAAGGCTTTCGACCCTGTCTCCCACAGCATCCTCATAGGTCAGCCTAGGAAGTGTGGGTTAGATGAATGGACAGTGGGGTGGATACAGAACTGGCTGAAAGACAGAGCTCAGAGGGGCATGATTAGTGGCACAGAATCCAGTTGGAGGTCCGTATCAAGTGGTGTTCCCCAGGGGTCAATACTGGGTCAAGTCCTCTTCAACATATTCATCAGTGACCTGGATGAAGGGACAGAGTGCATGCTCAGCAGGTTTGCTGATGACACCAAGCTGAGAGGAGTGGCTGACACGCCAGAAGGCTGTGCCACCATCCAGCGAGACCTGGACAGGCTGGAGAGCTGGGCAGAGAGGAACCTGATGAAGTTCAACAAGGGCAAGTGTAGGGTCCTGCCCCTGGGGAGGAATAACCCCCTGCACCAGTACAGGTTGGGGGCTGACCTGCTGGAGAGCAGCTCTGAGGAAGACGACCTGGGAGTCCTGGTGGACGACAGGATGCCCATGAGCCAGCAATGTGCCCTTGTGGCCAAGAGCGCCGATGGTCTCCTGGGGTGCATCAAGAAGCGTGGCCAGCAGGTCCACGGAGGTCATCCTCCCCCACTGCTCTGCCCTGGTGAGGCCCCATCTGGAGCACTGTGTCCAGTTCTGGGCTCCCCAGTTCCAGAAGGACAGGAACTGCTGGAGGGGGGACAGCAAAGGGCTACAAAGATGATGAGGGGACTAGAACATCTCTCTGATGAGGAAAGGCTGAGGGACCTGGGTCTTTTTAGTCTGGAGAAGAGAAGACTGAGGGAGGATCTGATCAACGCCTATAAATACTTCAAGGGTGGGTGTCAGGAGGATGGGGCCAGTCTTTTTTCAGTGGTGCCCAGGGACAGGACAAGAGGAAACGGGCACAAACTTGAACATAAGAAGTTCCATCAAAACATAAGGAGGACCTTCTTTACTTCGAGGGTAGCAGAGCCCTGGAAGAGGCTGCCCAGAGAGGTGGTGGAGTCTCCTTCTCTGGAGACATTCAAAACCCGCCTGGACACATTCCTGTGCGACCTGCTCTGGCAGGGGGTTGGACTAGATGATCTCCAGAGGTCCCTTCCAACCCCATATCATTCTGGGATTCTGTGAAGAGCTGTGTTCTACTTTCTTTCATTGCAAAACATGAGTAAGAGGGTCAGTGTAAAAGGGAAAAAAAGACTTTTTTCTTTTGGAAACAGGTGTCAAAATCTGTCCAGAAGTGGTTTTTTTTTTTTTTCCCTGTACTGTTTATTCAGATTGCTTTTACAGCAGAACAAAATCTTAGCTGGAGATCTCTTACCGCCTTCCCAGCAGTCTATACCAAGAGCTCCTGCACAATGGTAATGCAAAGTAGTACCCAGCCCTGACACCAATACCCACCAGGGATCACAGCCAGCAAAGTTCACGAGCCCTGGTGTTACTGCTGCAGGGGGGGTGGTTTGGGGCTTTTTTTTTTTCCCCCTCCACCAGCAGAACCACTTTTCCTCACAACATCTTTTATTGTGGGCGGGTAAGCCCCGTAATACAGGACACATGAAGACAAGAGTTATCTCTGCTTTTCCCTCAACTTCTGCATCCACTATAACTCAGAGGAAGGAAAAAACAAGAAGACTTTTGTTTTCCTACTCTTCCTTCCCCTGCAGCAATTGACACTGTGCTGACAGCAAGGATTCACATTCATCATCTGAAGGGCAGCTTAAAGAGGTCAAGAACATACAAACGCACCCCACTTAAAAAAAAAAAAAAAAAAAAGAAGTAATTTAAAAACATTCCTGCTGAATGGCCTTCTTCAATAGGCCACAGCAAATCCTGTTCAAACCCCTAAGCCGCAGCATCACAGGAATGTACACATCATCCTCAGGGAGCCTCCCCTTAAAGCTTGTTTTCCTGATTTACCTGGGTGCAGCGCAGGCAAACACAAGCAACAGAAGTCAGGCCTTCATCTTATTTTATGAATAAATCCGACCTTCTATGTCTCTAAGAATACTGTAGGTTTCATCTTCACAGTAATGTGCTTAAAGGATCTTCAGAGAAATGGAAACGGCCAGGAAAGGTAACGCCCTCTCCCAATATTATGGTCACGAAGAAACACCGCAGGACAATTCCTTTGCTGTTTAAAGGTTTTTCTCCCAAATGAGACAAACCTTTTCTAGAAGGAAGTGAAAAGTCTCATAGTTTGCGTCTGTTAAGGTTCATGTGAATGGGGGCAAGATCAAGCAAAATAAAGGCAGTGCAAAGGTAGACAGAAGAAATTCCCCAGAAGAGAAGACAGGATCATACCTCTCCCCGAGAACTGCACAACAAAGGGACTTCACACCATAAACAACAGCGCCTACCAGAGAAAATTCCTTCTCCTCTGCCACACCAAGCTCCAGGCCTAAACTATTTCCACGAGGGTGATGCACCCTGCTGAAGATACAGGTATTTCATTCTCCTGCAATGCTTTTCACAGACTCCTACAGACCAGCAGAGACCACGGCTACTGGCTGCCTTAGCGCTTCATAGTAACACCGATTTCAGTGCTGTGCAAGTGTAACATAAATAAAACCCCTGTAGCAAAGGGATTTGGGACACCCTCACAAAGTTATTCTCTTATGAAAGCACAGGAATTACAACTGGCCACTGGACAATTAAATATCATACCAGAAAAAGAATGAGGGTAGGTCAAAAAAAATAAAATAAAATCAAAGATAATATTGCAACATGAATGAAGGAATATATTAAATTCTTCTTGCCTCCGAGGATTTATTTCCCTCTATTCCTTACTTCTTTTTCTTTCTTTCCTGAACACAACGAGGACAAAACCTACAGGGAAAAAGAAGCAGTAATTAGTTCCTGAAGTAAACAACATATAGCCCAAGAACTCTTTTTGTTATTTGGGAACAAGTGGGTGGGAAGGTGGTTTAAAAGCAGCCAATTTAAGTAATTGCTTTTAAATTTTCATGACATGCAGGAAGCCTGGGCAAACAGGGAAGGAACTGTACCAAGTGGGGAGAGCACTAGAAGGCTTCCAGGGCTCATCACAGCTGTGATTCACCTTATTTTTTTTTGTTTGTTTGTGTGTTTTTGTTTTTTTTTTTTAATGTGGTTGGACTCGATGATCTCAAAGGTCCCTTCCAACCACTAAGATTCTGTGATTTCATTCACCTAAAAGTTACTCCAAGTAACTTCTTCAAAGTTTGCCACACAAGCTTACTCTACAGGCAAAAGGAGAAAGACACATTCCTCCGATTCATTCCTTCCTCTCCCTCCAATGCTTGCAGTTCCCTTTCACTTAAGCCTGTTTCCGATGGGCAAATTAATTAGATGAGAGCATTCTGCTTCCAGAAGTGAAAAAAATAAGTAAGTCTCTTCTCAATTTTAACCACAGCCACAACTACGCGACAATACAGCAAACCTGAGATGTGACACATATATGTTTATACAAGCCTCAGATCAAGAAAACTGTTGTTTATCATGGCAGTTGTGCATGTGCCCCAGTCCTTGCTTTGCTCCCACCAGAACCTAGGACTCCCATGGAAGTAGACTTCAGGAAGAAGGTTCCCCTTGTACCTCCTACCTTCACGCAAACACAATTCCAAACTATAGAGCATGAAAACCCTCTGATGACAAGAGCAAAGCTCCTCTGTCAGGAAGTAGAGGTGTCCGTGCCCATGGCAGGGGGGTTGGAACTCAATGATCTTTAAGGTCCCTTCCAACTCTAACTATTCTATGATTCTAAGGTTATTAAAATCTCCTTATTCTGTTCTTGTTGAGGCATACTGTAGCCTGATAAAAATCAAAAAGGTGGATATTGACACACTTACCATTTCCCTTTTGGTTTGGTGGTGAGGTCCACACAAGCAAAGTGGAACCACTCAATTGGGCACTGCAAAACAAGAAAGGAAAAACCCACAGAGGTGCTTCACAAACATTACTTTCATTTTGTATGAGCTAACTGAGCAAGCACCCACCCCCTCCCTCGGATTTCAGCGTTGTGATGCAGCAAACATCTGCAAATAGACCATCTCAAGTGCTTACATCTGGGTTGTCACAGCCAATCATCTCTCCATAAGACACCTGGTGACACAGGCAGTAGGTAGGTTCATTGGGGTCCACTGGCATGTCCAGGACATCCGAGGGATGCACTGACAGGATGGTATCAGCAAACTCTGATCTGTAGACAAGGACAAAACGCTTTCCAGTTGCGCCAACACCATCTTTCCAAGATCTAAATTTCACTTGGAAAAATTAGTTTTTAAAAATTATCTTCCCTAAACCACACTGATCCTACTTTAGATTACATTATCACATACTAATTAAAATCGTAAGGCAGGTTGGATCAAATGCTAAACATGAGCTTGACTATGAAGAATTGAGAGAATGATTTGTACATGCCATGACTACAGTAACAAAATGAACATGCAGATCACTCACTTCTGCTTGTGGACAGAAGAATCTGATTTTCCCTCCCCCCCCAAACCGGTTTTAATATACATTCTTTTCTCGTTATCAGGTGTAAGTGAACCCTCTTGCTCTGACGGGAACGTAGTAAGTTAACAAGTCAGCAACAGTCAATGGAAACTATTTTTAGTTTTCTGCCCCTCCATTTAGCCAACTGAAAATATTAGGATTAACAGAGCCCCTTTACTATAAATCATACCACAGAGAGAGGACATGTTTTTTTCCTTACTTCACAAAACCAAATTTGATTATTAAAGACTATCTAGGACAGGATTCTTTCAAAATAACCCTCAAAATCCTCCAAGATTTCTAGAACAACAATACAAGTTGTGGGTTTTTTTTTTTTTTCCCTGATGGGCAAGTGTTTCTTTTTACAACCAAGACCACAAGCAACTGTTAAAAATAGCCGCGTGACACAAACCAGTGCTATTTTCTCCCAGCTTGCCAACAGCAACGGAGATGCCGATCTTGTCCTTCCAGTCAGCAGGCATTCCAAGCATGCTGAGTGTCCACATGCCAACCAAGGAGTTAATTAACAAAGCTGACACTTGTTCTAAGCAGGACACTAATAAAATGGAGTAAGACCAGAACACTCTAATGCTGCTCACCATCCAGACACAAGTCCATAAATAGTGTAACACAAGCTTGCGGAAAATTTGTGAAGGGTCAAGCCAAAGTCACCGGAGCTGTGACTAGGTCTGCCTTACCCTCCTTTGAGTTTCTTTTTCTTTGGTGTATCTTCTTCAGATGTTCGCCTGCCTCGACCGCGGGAGCCTCTTTTGTCTTTCTGACTTCGTCCCTCTATAAAGGAAAAAAACCTCATCGTTTCAACCTCTTTGAATACCAGAAACATCCCCAGATGTTTTTCTTTTGATGCACATATTGTTTTGAAATCCTTATTTCATACGTAATTGAGTATGAATGCTGATTCTGAAATACGTTTTTATGCCACAAATAATACATACGGCAAGTAGTACAACTAAGCACCAAACTCTTGCATTCAGTTTTGGCAATTCAATTATTGCAGTACAATGTTAGCCCATATTGCTGCACAAGACATAAATAGCATCACATTGGATTAGACATCCTGTAATTTTTTTTTTTTTTTTAAAATCTCAGTATATTTTAAACACTCAGCCAGTTAATTGATTACTCAATATCTAACGTAACTTTTATCTCCACATGCCTGATCTTACCCCTTACTTCATAGCTCAAAAGCAGAAAGCTGTGCTGCTGTTAACCATGCTCAAATGTCACTGTAACCCGATGAGATTTCCAGTATACGTTACAGAAACTGGTACCTTCCTCTAACTCTTAATTTTTCCTGCTATTCTCAGCTTCATTAGTTTTCAAATTCTGGTAGAAGGAGGAAAACAGGCAAATCTCCTCTCCTCAAGAAGAGCTTAACAGATCAAGCCTGAAACTGTTACACTCAAGAGCTGTAGGAAGATCATAGAATCATCCAGGTTGGAAGAGACCCTTGGGATCATCGAGTCCAACCATCTACCCTACACTACAAAGTTCTTCCCTATATCATATCCCCCAACACCACATCTAAACGTCTCTTAAACTCATCCAGGGATGGTGACTCAACCACCTCCCTGGGCAGCCTATTCCAATGCCCGACCACTCTTTCTGTGAAAAATTCTTTCCTAACGTTCAGTCTAAACCTACCCTGCTGGAGCTTGAAGCCATTCCCTCTTGTTCTGTCATTAATTACCTGTGAGAAGAGACCAGCACCAAACTCTCTACAACGTCCTTTCAAGTAGTTGTAGAGAGTGATGAGGTCTCCCCTCAGCCTCCTCTTCCTCATACTAAACAGTCCCAGCTCCTTCAACCGCTCTTCATATGATTTATGCTCCAGGCCCTTCACCAGCTCCGTTGCCCTCCTCTGCACTCGCTCCAGCACCTCGATATCTCTCTTGGATTGAGGTGCCCAAAACTGGACACAATACTCGAGGTGTGGCCTCACCAGTGCTGAGTACAGGGGCACAATCACCTCCCTACTTCTGCTGGTCACACTATTTCTAATACAAGCCAGGATGCCGTTGGCTTTCTCGGCCACCTGGGCACTCTGCCGGCTCATATTCAGCCGCTTGTCAATTAGAATCAGTTCAGTTTTGTCACAGCTAGCTCCCCCTCGGCCAGTGGCCTCCTTAAAACCAGTAACCGTGGGCCACCTCAAGGTGATCTGGCAAGCAGCGACACTATGTTAGATCGCAGCACTAGGGGGTTTTTTTATTTGTTTATCACCAACCAGAACACTAAGTATCTGAAGAGCATTAAAAACCAAGTGGAGGAGCACACGATGGTGTACTACTTTTCCTCCTCCAGAAATAACAGCCTACTTTGGATTTTAGCCTTTCTGGTTAGATACGCACAGTGCTGGAAAAGGCTGCCAACCGTATAAAATTTACGCACTTTTCAGGCTTCGAGATCCAGGGTTTTCAAAGTCGCTGCCTTCCAGTTTATCTTTCAGATCTGCTTCAAACCGTGCCAAGTCTGCATCCAGTCGGCGGATATGCTTATCCACCTGCACAGAAAAGGAAACCACAAACTGAATTTAAAACATAAAATAAAAATCCCCAAAGGAAAACAGGAAGGTCTAATAACTCGGCCGTTATCGACACGAACAGGAGTCTACTAGTTCAGAGCAAGGCACGAAAGGGGTACCAAACCGCAAAAAGGAAAACAGTACAAAGGGAATTAAGGCAGAGAGAAAAAGAAAACAGGGAAAAGCAAGAGGACCAAGTCCCTCTACAGACAAAGAGAAAGGAAGGAAAAGGGAGGTAGCATAAAGGACAGTCAAAGCAACTCAGATGAACAGTTTGCAGAACAAAATAAGACTGTGAGAGACATTAAAAATAATTGTTTTCTCCCTGTAATTTTCAAAATACATTATTCAACTATCGACGGTGAAACACACTGAGTAGATCTGGCTATTTTCTCTGGTATTCCACTGGCACGCTATTCAAAGAAATTTAGTAATAAATACAGGTTTAAGCTGACTATCACCAATATCAAGTAAATATGCATTAAGTAAGTACCTTCCACTACCCTGGTTGCAATAATGGGGCTTGCAGGACAGAGATGCAGCAAAGGTATTTTAAGCTACCACCCCCAAAGCGTGCTGCTGCGATACCTAGTCCTCAAATTAGTTAGCCAGGACGCTTTTCCATTCGTGAGAAATAATTTCCTTTTCTGCAGTAATTGATGGCAACAAAAGGTACCGCAGCTGCAGAAGTAGCAGAACGTAAAGCATCTCTAGAAGCTGGACAAAATACACTACGTACAGTCAAAAGGATTCCCCTCACTCAAGTTTTATCTAGGGGATAAGATACACAGATATGAGAATTATTCAAGGGACAGCTACACAGACACTGGAGTAGGGGCAGAAGAAAAAAGCGGAGAGCTGCATCTTAAGAAATGAGATTTTCCCACCAGGCCCATCAATGAAAGTTTGGTGTCCAATACTCAACCAGAATGGGAGAGCTGACAGGTCTGATTTCTTTTGTCACATGGAAACCAAGGCAATCAAGTAGATTTCCTGCCATTTCTCCACAATATAGTACTGAAGTTGACTTGAAAAACATTGCTTTTGACTAAGACCAGCCCTAAATAAACTATCAGGTGACAGGGGAGCTACCGGGGAGGAGGGAGTGGGATAAATTTGCTGGTATTATTACACAGCAGACAGCTTGATCAGTAGTACCTATCTCCAAGCAGGATAAACTCGTTTAACTCTTCACTAGAAGAGAAGCCTACTTGACACAAAACCTGATAACACAAAAGGAGGCTTTTGGGGGATAGCAAAAGTAAAAAAAATAAGCTTGAGGGCTACTAATTTTTTTTGCAGTAAGATAATTGAACAAAAACATAAATAGGTCAGGGAAAATGGACCCTGTGGAAGTGTCTTCCACATCCATCAGCAGCTCCATTCTGGAGTACGGCTGTTTTTAACAAAAGTCTCACTGGTTGTGATCCTCACCATCTCATACGTCTGCATGGCCAGCTGGACCTTATCATCGCTGTACTCTTTACATTTGCTGTAGGCACTCTGGATTTTCTTCAGGTGTTCCACTCGCTCCTCGGGTAACATGTTCTTCACCGATTCAATGTATTCTGCTGCAAGACTGTCAATTTCTGCTTTCTTATCTGAAAAGCAAAGTATACACATGTGAGAAAGCTACCCACAAAAGCAAGTATTTTTTTCTTCTACCTCTTTACAGTATTTAGAAGATCTCTCCTGACACTTTTTGGACTTCCCTCCCTTCCCTAATGTATTTACTTTGTCTAAAAAAAGGTGAAGTTAAAGGTACTCACTTTTCAACACTTGTGGTGTGATTACTCAAGTGCTTTACGGTTAATTCAGAGGAGAGTCTCGAGGTTAAGAGCAGAAACTGAACCGACGGGTTCACAAGCTCCAACCTCTTTTCCCACACGGAGAATACTGTATTTGCTACATGGCCATTTATCGTTCTAACGGCTCAAACTGAAACCCGTTTCAACCCAAATTTAAAACCACTAACGTACAGCCAGATGCCAACAGAAACCTCAAAAAAAAAAAAAAACCCCACCAAAAAAACCCCAACAAACCGGGTCTTGCAAGACACACAGCAACCCACAACCTCACAGCTGCGGCGATAGGTGCAAGCCAGGCCAGCCGAGGGGTGCGCAGGTACAGCCATTACACACAATTCACACCAACTGCTGGAAAAACCCCCTCACACCCTGTCAGCTGGAGCTCTCGCGGGAAGGGAACAACCGCCGCAGAGGGGTCCAGAGAGGAGAGGCCTCCCCTGCGGCCGAGTCCCCAGAGGGCTGAGCTCCCCGCCGGCCCCGGGCCACCAGGACCCCCCTCTCCCTCTCCCTCTCCCTCTCCCTCTCCCTCTCCCTCTCCCCCCCGCTACCTTCCGTCCGCTGGTCCAGCTCCCGCATCAGCTGGAAGTTCCGCTGCAGTTCGCAGGGCAGGTTCTCGATGCCTGCAACAAAAAGGCCCAGCCATTCCACCGCCCCTTCTCCTCACAGCGGGGCCCTCCCCGCCGCCCATCACCTCACCGCTCCCCGCCGCACAGCGATGACGCGACGCGCCGGCTGATGACGCACCGAGGCACCGCCCCCCTCGCCCAGCCCGTGGCGCAGTTCTAATTCCCGTCGCCGCCGCCGCTCCGGTGGCCGCCGCCGCCGCCCTCCTCCTCCGTCGCCCTCCTCCGCCCCCCCCCCCACCGTCCCCCCCGCCCCCGCGGGCCCGGCGCTCACTGTCCAGGTAGTGCTCCAGGTACATGGCGGTCGCCATCTTGCGGCCCGCGCCCCGCCGCCGCCGCCGCCGCTTCCCGCCGCCTGCCGGGCCCGCATGACAAGGGCCGCGGCCCCGGCCTCATCCCATATTCATGGTCCGCCCGCCGCCCATTGGTCGCCGGGGATGCTCCTGCTGCATATTCATGAGGGGCGGGGGGCGGGGCCTCCCTTCCCGCCTGGAGGACTTCGGCGCCTCGCTGCCCTCCTGCCGCCTAGAGCAGAGCCCGCCGGGATTGGCCGGGGCCGGCGGAAGGGGCGGGGCCGGCGGAGGGCGCGCGCGGATATGGCGGGCCGGCGGGGAGCGCTGATCGTGCTGGAGGGGGTGGACCGGGCGGGGAAGAGCACGCAGGGCCGGCGGCTGGTGGAGGCGCTGCGGGCTGACGGCCACCGCGCAGACCTCCTCCGCTTCCCAGGTATGGGGCCTGCCGACGCCCGGAGGGAGTGGAGGGGCTGGAGAGGTACTTCTGCCAGGCCGCGGCCGGGGCGCCCCCGAGGGATGCGGCGTGCCATCAGGGCTGTGGTGGCGCGCTCGGCCCCTGACCTCCTCCTACCCCGGGCGGATTGACCCCCACCCTCGGGCGGACCGGCCTCCTCCCATCCGTGACAGGCAGGCAGACAGACCCCCCTCCCCAGACAGACCGGCCTCCTCCCACCCGTGACAGGCAGGCAGACAGACAGACCGGCCTCCTCCCACCCGTGACAGCCAGACAGACCCCCGTCCCCGGACAGACCGGCCTCCTCCCACCCGTGACAGACAGACAGGCCCCCCTCCCCGGACAGACCGACCTCCTCCCACCTGTGACAGACAGACAGACAGACCTCCTCCCTGGACGTACTGACCTCCTCCCATCTGTGAGAGACAGACCCTGGACAGACTGATGTCCCCCTGGGAGAGGTGGATGTCCCTTTGGCAGGAGCAGCTCAGGGCATTGTTTGCTTCTCCCCCTCCTTCTTACAGAGAGAACAACAGAGATCGGGCGGCTGATCAGCTCCTACCTGCTGAAGGAGAAGAACCTGGAGGATCACACCATTCACCTGCTCTTCTCTGCTAACCGCTGGGAGCACGTGTAATGATCATCTTCATTAAGTTTAAAAACAAAAATTGGTGGCATTGCATCCTCCCTGGGGTTTTATTGTACCCTTGCAGTGGGTACAGTGAGTATGAGAGTATGATCCTGTTTAGCAAGGGAAGCATGGCTGGAAGCAATGCCATGAGGACTCTTACAGCTTTGGATTTCATCTCAGATCAAATCCCACAGTTTGTCTTTTTTGGAATCATTAGATGCAGTATTTCCCATCCGTGTACCATACCGGATTCAAGAATTAGGGAGCTGAGACTGTACCAGCTGAAACTGTGAATTTATTCTCCTGAACGGGGATTCCTTGCTTTGCAAGGAGGTCTGTGTGAGTGGCAGAGGGGTTTAGGAATCGCGTCCGAAGGCTGCATTCAGCCCTAGGTGGCTACCCTTGCTTTTGGCCCAACTGAGTCATCACATGTGGAGTTAGGGAAATCTGTGACACCTGTTGATTTTACCTGGAAATCCATATTGCAAAATGTTTTCCACTTAAAAAAAAAAAAAAAAAACAACCAACAAACAAAACATTGCTGTTTCTGCCGTAGTGGTGGAGCCAGCCAAACTGGGAAGGCGGGAGGCAGATGAGATCCTCTTCTTTGGAGAAGAGAAGGCTGAGGGGGGACCTCATTGCCCTCTACAACTCCCTGGAAGCAGGGTGTAGAGAGGTGGGTGTTGGCCTTCCCTTCTCCCAAGGGAATAATGATAGGACCAGAGGAAATGGTCTGAAGTTGGGGCAGGGGAGGTTTAGATTAGATATTAGGAAGAATTACTTTACTGAGAGGGTGGTCAGGCCCTGGAACAGCCTGCCCAGGGAGGTGGTGGAGTCACCATCCCTGGAGGGATTTAAGAAATGTGTAGACGTGGCACTTCAGGGCATGCTCTAGTGGCCGAGATTGTTGGTTTGTGTCTGTTTGTGGGTGGGGTTGTGGGTGTTTGTTTTGGTTTGGTTTTGGTGTTTGGTGTTCTGGGGTTTTTGTTTTGTTTTGGAGTTTTTTTGAGTTTTGTTTTGTTTTTTTTTTTTTTTTTTTTTGCTGTTGGTTGGACTCGATGATCTCAAAGGTCCCATCCAACCAAAAATATTCTGATTCTGTGAACTGTAATAAGAGATGTCATTGTGAATAATGGACACTTTTCTTTCCAAGGCAGAGTGTCACAAATACACTGCACCATGTAAAAAGGGAAGAGGACTAAGCTGTTCAGGGCTGAATAGTTTACCTGGGATCTTGCCTGTAAGCCATGGAGCTGCCTAGAGCAGTGCTCGGCACTGGGGCACCCCGAATGTGGGTGTATTGAAAGAGTGTTTGCTTAACGTCTGTTAGAGGACAGAACACTGCTATTTATCCACGATCCTCACTACTAATGATTGCTATTAATGATGATACACGTTAACAGAGAAATCCCTCATGAGCTGTCTTTTAGATGAACTCTAATTTGTATCACTATAAAGGAGTGTAACTCTATTTTTTCTTTATTTTTTTTTTTTTTTTCTCCCATGTGGTTTTCAGACCATTGATGAAAGAGAAATTACATCAAGGGATCACGCTTGTGGTTGACAGATATGCCTTTTCTGGAGTGGCCTTCACAAGTGCCAAAGAGGTGAGTGAGACCTCCAGCAGCCGCTGTCCTGCCCTCTCTGTGTTGGGAGAAACAGCTCCAGTTAGAGGCCTGATAGTGATGCCAGTCTGCGTGGCCCAGGCTCCTCCTCCAGGGAAATGAGGATTGAAATCGAGGGGTGCAGGTTCCAGCCCAGGTATTGACTGGGTCTGTTTGCCTTCCCTAGAAAGAGCAGAGAAACTAATTGGGTTACTTTTTGTAAATCCAGACAGACTCCTGGCTGTGTCTCCAGCTGACTCTGGAGAATGATTATGTGACTTATTTGAGATTCTCCATGTTTGCTCTGGCTGCTGGCCCTTAAATTTGCGATGAATAATGGAGCCATATAAGATGGAAGGGACCTGTGGAATTCACAAAGCCCAACCTCCTGCTCAAGAGCAGGTCTAATGTTGGGCAGGCTGCTTGGGGTCACATCCGGCTACGGTCTGGCTGTCTGCAGGGATGTAGAACCACAACCTTTCTGGGCTCTTCTTTCAACATTTGCTCACCTTGATGGTAAAAATTATTTTCTTCATTTAGCCTGAATTTCTTTAATTCCCACCTGTGCCTTTTGGCCTGTCTCTGTCGGCCTCCCTTTGTGTCTCATGGTTTAACCCCAGCTGGCAGCTGAGCACCACAGAGCTGCTCACTCACTCCCCCCGCAGCGGGATGGGGGAAGAATTGGAAGAGTAAAAGTGGAAAAAAACTCGTGGGTTGAGACAAAGACAGTTTAATAAGTAAAGCAAAAGCCACACAGGCAAGCAAAGCAAACCAAGGAATTCATTCACTGCTTCCCATCAGCAGGCAGGTGCTCAGCCATCTCCAGGAAAGGGCTTCACCACGTGTAGTGGTGACTTGGGAAGACAGATGCCATCACTCTGAACATCACCCCCTTCCTCCTTCTTCCCCCAGCGTTATATACTGAGCATGGCGTCATGTGGCATGGAATATCCCTTTGGGCAGTTGGGGTCAGCTGTGTCCCCTCCCAGCTTCTTGTGGGCCCCCAGCCTGCTCACTGGGGGGGCAGGGTGAGGAGCAGACAAGGCCTTGATACTGTGTGAGCCCTGCTCAGCAATAATGAAGAGATCTCTGTGTCATCAACGCTGTTCCCAGCACAGATCCAAAACACGGTCATGTCCCAGCTACTGTGAAGAAAACTGTTCCAGCCAATAGCAACATGGGGTCATTCTACACAGCTGTAAGATCCTCCTGAGTCGTGTGCTCGGAGGAGGCTGTCCTGGAGGATCAACCAGCTCTCCTGGGCCTCTGCTTTCCATGGGAGTTTCCCAGGGCATCCTGCTGATGACCACCTGAAGAGTGAACAGTCGGATCCCATTGGAATTTGGATTGGTGTTAAGCACGGCGATCCTTTGGCTCTGATTTTGTGTAACTTATCTGCAGACCCCCTGCTGCGTAAGCTGGAGGAGGAGGGGAGTGGATTCCAACACTGTTCAAAGGTTATAATAACTATGGCTTTGTCGATGGTTTGGTGCTGCTGAGTGGGTCATGGGAAGGAATGCAGAAAAATATCAACATTGTAGAGGCCTTTTCTGTCTTGAGGCCGGTTAGTTCACAAGGGGAAAAGTGCCAGGGCTTCTTCATCCAGCCAAGAAAAGACTTGTGTATGATCAATGACTGTCCTTGGACAATTAGCGGCACCCCCCTCAATATGGTTGGACCTGGTAGTTCTGAGAAGTACCTAGGTCTGTATATTGACCTGTGGACTGGAATATCAAAACCAGAACTGCTAAAGAAAGTAGAAGGATGGTTGGAGAAAGCTGGAAAGGCATTATTAAAACCATTTCAGAAGGCTGACATCTCAAGAGGGTATATGATCCCACGACTGATCTATCTAGCAGATAAGGCTGATATAAAACCTGCATATCTGGAAACTCTTGACTTGGCTATACGAACTGCCCTGAAGCAATGGTTACATTTACCACCGAGTACCTCTGATGCCATCTTATATTCCAGCACTCAGGAGGGAGGTTTGGGAATCACCAAACTTGTAGCATTGATTCTCAGTGTGCAAGCTCAAAGACTACAGAGAATTGTGCAGTCTTCGGATGAAACTTTACGTGCTGTTGTTAAACAAGAAGGAATTTGAACAATTATGGATTGTAGGTGGAGGTGAGAAGGACAAAATATCATCTATTTGGGACCCAAAGGCAGTCACGGTAATATCAGAATCAGGTGGTGAAGAACTGGTCTCAGAATGGGAGATCCCTGCTCCAGAAACCACGTACCCGAGACCCTGTAACTGGCGCAAACGAGAATTTATTGGTTGGACCAAACTACTATCTTGGGGCCATGGGATTTCCAATTTTGAAAAGGATAAAGTCAGTAATCCCTGTAGTTTACAATCCAGTTGCATTCCTTATAGGAAGTTAATTTACTGCACTACAACTTCATACAAATGTTTATCCAACTAGAGAATTCCTGGTGCGAGGGAGACATCAAATCTTGTTGGCATTGTCGGGCTGAGAAGGAGACTTGTTCACGTGTTACTGGCTACTGCCCAGCAGTACAAGATGCCAGGATTAAGACATAACCAAATTTGTCACCTATTGGCAGGTGAAGCCAAAAAGAAAGACTGGGTGGTATTCCGAGAACCGCTGCTCAGAGACCATCAAAATGAATTGTATAAATGAGACTTAGTATTTGTTAGAGGTGATCAGGCTTTTGTAGCAGACGTAACAATTAGATATGAAACAACACTGAAATCTTTGGAAGAGGCAGCGGAGGAGAAGGTAAGGAAATGCCAACATTTAAAAATGCAAGTCCAAGAACTGACCAGTGCTACCTCTATAAAATTTACGGGGTTCCCTTTGGGAGCATGTGGCATTATTAAAAGATTTGGGACTCTCAAATTACTGACAGGAGAAAGTTGCTAGATGTTTGTCAAATTGTGCTTTGTTTAGCTCTGTCGACATCATACGTATATTTGCTAACAAAGCACGGACAATGGTAAGAACTTAATTAATTAAACTGACTATAGTTTAATTACAGATTGTAGTTTGTAGTTATTATAGAATAGTAATATGCAGATATGTTGTAGTAATGTAGAATGTAAATCACTAATAAAAACGGACGTGGCATCTCATGATTACCTAAATCACGAAGCTCCCTGGATTGACAAAGCTACTGGCTGTGTCTCGGTGGATGGGCCACCTTCATAAAACCTGGACAAGGAACACACACTCCAGTGTATGCTTGATAAATAGCCAAATGCCTCGTCATCTAATTAGTGATGCACCTGAATGGATGAACGAGATTCCCACTGTCCCTACCTACTATCCAGCGAAACCACAGCTCCCTAATAAATGGAAGTCTGCTCTCTTGAAGTCCACACTGGCAATTCTGTTTGTCTTGTTAACTCCCCTCCAGATTTTAAACCACCATCTCATGGTTCGCTGCAGCCAAGACTGCTCTTGACCTTCACATCTTTGTCCAGTTCTTTCTTACTTGTGAGCGACAAATGCAGCAGGGCGCTTCCCCTCACTGGCTGTTGGACACCGTGTCAAGAATTTCTTCAGCATGCTCTGGAAACCCAGATTGCTTGAGCCCAGCAGATAGGCAGGTCCACGAGTCCCAGGATCTGCAGTTGTCATCCTTCTTCCAGCTGTCTGAAGAAGGTTCATCAACGTCCTCCCTTCAGCCAGGCAGTCTGTAGGAGGCCCCACCCCAACATCACATGTGTGACTGCCCCAGTTGTGCTGCTTTCAGGAAAGCCTCCATTATTGTATCATCCTCCAGACATTTCTTCCTGGACTCTCATCTTCAGATTGTAAACCTTCCCCTGATGTACCTCATTTAACGCTTGTTAAGCCTGTTGGCAGCGAGGCTTTAGTCCCGCTTCACCAGATGCATCCCATCCCTGCTCAGTAGCCATTAATCCCCAAATAGTGTCCTGTGCTCGTAGCAGCTGAAGCCCTGCCTGCCACGCCAGCTGTGCAGCTGAGAGTTGACCCACCCTCATTCCTGCCCAAGCCTTTTCCCCTTTTCCTGGAAAGATTAAGGAGATCCTGGGTGTGGGAAAGTAACGGAAGAGCGGCGAGGAGGACTGTAAATACGCTCAAGTGACTCGCACGTGGGGTGCTGGAAAACACATATGTCACACTAATTGCTGCTTAGTTTTGTGTGCTCAACAAGTAGAACACCTGCACTTAGATAACACAGGCCTGGGATGGACTCAGGGGCACCTTATCGAACACGCCTGAGATTCCTGCCCTGCTGCTGAAGAGATCAAAGCACAGTGGAAAACTCTGCCTGCCGGAATCCCTGAAATACAGGCCCAAATGGCAAGCGGGAGCTCTCTCGCTCTCGCACTCCCTCGCTAACAAGGACTCTCTTGCTAATAAAGACTCTTGCTCCGCGGTGCCTGCGTCCCCTGCTTGCCTGCCTCTGCCCGGGTGCTGCTTCAGAGGTTCCCCAATCCATGAGGTATTGAGATTAAATTTGTTCTTTGCCCTTAATCCATGGTTTTGTGGTTGTTCCTGCGTCCTGCCTGTATCGGCTCACACACTGGGCCTCTGTGCCCTGCACCCTTACCTCCAGAGCCCCGGCAGTCGCTCTTGATACTTTAAGATCACCCTGGAAGTATCACTGGTGCCCACGTGGATGAGCAGTAAGGAACAACAGAGGGGTCGGACAAGCCTCAGTGGTCTCTCCACAACATCGTGGATTCAAGTGTCCTGATGGAAGGCTTCAGATCTGTCAATAAGATCCAACAGTTGGAAGGCTTTGTCTCTTGTGTCTGGGCTGAAATTCCTGGGTAGGCTGAGAAAGGGTCGGGTGGGTGTTTGAAGAGGAGTCTCCATGCTCCCAGAAAGATCCACGCTAAAGCTGGGTGGTGGTTGTGTTTGGGAGCAGCTTTCTTTTGGACTGGAAACAGTTGCATGGAGACTCAAAACGTGGCTTGGTACTTGGCTCTGATGCACTCTGCAGAAGAGGTGTTAAAATCTTTAGCTCTGCCTGACTTACACGAGCATGAGAGGTGCACAGCACCTAACAAAATTACTGGGACTGAATTCCAGCAGGATAAGCTGGGATATTGCCTTTTCAGTTTGTAGCCCATGTGTAGTGTTTCGGGCTTTACCCTCCTCCCTTCTCTGTTCCTTCCCCACCCCACTCTCCAGCTGACTTGCTGCTTTCCCTTCTTCACGTTCCTGTCTTTCACCTCAAACTTGGTTGTCTTTGTTTGAGACAGAACTTCTGCCTGGACTGGTGCAAACAGCCTGACGTTGGACTCCCAAAGCCAGATCTGATTCTGTTTCTTCAGTTAAGTCCGGAAGAAGCAGCAGAGCGAGGGAACTTTGGAAATGAACGTTATGAGAACAGCTCCTTCCAAGAGAAAGTTCTACAGTCCTTCTATCATCTCATGAAGGACAAGACGTTAAACTGGAAGGTGAGGCGATAACCCTAACTAACGGGCCCCTCACGGGCCAGGGTGGGGGGTGTCTCACGATAGTGCCCATCACATCCCTGCACCCCCCCTTTCCTGCTCCTGGTCAGGGGGACAGGGGACATGTTGGGCATCAGCCAAGGGCACTGTGGCAGAGAGAACACTACTCTGTTCCAGGACACCCTATGGGGCCCTGTTGGGGTGAGGGGAAGATTTTTGGTTGGTTGGTTGGTTGTTTTTGCAAAAGAGCTTCCTGGAAGTCATTCTCTTTCTGAAAGACAACCTGACAAAGCTGGGTAAAGCAGCGGGACACAGCTGTGCTCGTCCCTGCCTCTGCTTGCTTGGAGTCTTGCAGTTTCTGCCAAGGAGTCTGGAATCCCCATAGAGTTTTGGGGTCGTCCTGCAGCTTGTGTCTCCCTTATTGATGATCACCTTCCTTCTCACAGGGCCAGTTTACACCAGCATTTGCTGTCTTACTGCTACCTGAAGTCTCTCCAAATACATGATCTTTTTTTGTTCCGTGCTGCTCTATCGCTTCGCCTTCTTGTTCATCCCTCGGAGTCATGTGCAGAGGGCTGCACAGACAGCAGCCTTATCCCAGATGGGGAAGCGTTCCCCATTTATCCTGTGTGTTGATCACTTAGGCTGAGGTTTTCTAATGTGGGCATCCTTTCTACCATCTCTTCGACACTCCTGCACAACATCGTGGCCTCTAAATTGGAGAGACATGGGTTTGACAGATGGACCACGCAGTGGAGAAAGAATTGGCTGGATGTTCACGCTCAGGGAGTTGTGGTCAAGGGCCTGAAGTCCCAGTGGTGATGAGTGGCACCCCTCAGGGGTCGGTACTGGGACCAGTGCTGTTTAACATCTTTGTTGGAGACATGGACAGTGGGATTGAGTCCACCCTCAGCAAGTTTGCTCATGGCACCAAGCCGTGTGGGGCAGTTGACACACTGAAGGGAAGGGATGGCATCCAGAGGGACCTGGACAGGCTGGAGAGGCTGCCTGTGCAAACCTCATGAAGTTCAACCAAGCTAAGTGCAGGGTCCTGCACCTGGGACACGGCAATCCCAAGCACAAATCCAGGCTGGGGGGAGAATGGCTGGAGAGCAGCCCTGGGGAGAAGGACTTGGGGGTGTTGGTGGATGAGAAGCTCCACACACTCCAGCAACGTGCATTGACAGCCCAGAAAGCCCCCCACACCCTGGGCTGCATCCCCAGCAGCGTGGCCAGCAGGGCAAGGGGGGGGATTCTGCCCCTCTGCTCCGCTCTGGGGAGACCCCCCCCAGTGCTGCCTCCACCTCTGGGGCCACCAACAGCAGAAGGACATGGAGCTGTTGGAGCGGGGCCAGAGGAGGCCATAAAGATGCTGGGAGGGCTGGAGCCCCTCTGCTGTGAGGACAGGCTGAGAGAGTTGGGGGGCTGCAGCCGAGAAGAGAAGGCTCCGGGGAGACCTTAGAGCCCCTTCCAGTCCCTCAAGGGGCTCCAGGAAAGCTGGGGAGGGACTCCTGGTCAGGGAGGGGAGCCATGGGATGAGGGGGAAGGGTTTGACACTGAAAGAGGGGAGATTGAGATGAGATCTGGGGAAGAAATTCTTTGCTGTGAGGGTGGTGAGACCCTGGCCCAGGTTGCCCAGAGAAGCTGTGGCTGCCCCATCCCTGGAGGGGTTCAAGGCCAGGTTGGAGGGGGCTTGGAGCAACCTGGTCTGGTGGGAGGTGTCCCTGCCCAGGGCAGGGGGTGGCACTGGGTGGGCTTTAAGGTCCCTTCCAGCTATAACCTTTCTGTGATTCTGTGATTTCCATTGCCCTGTCAGTGTTCGGTCAAGAGACACGGGCAGCATCTTCTGTTTGATCTGTAGCTTTCACAGACAGCAGACATAGGAGGAGAGAGATTATGGTAAATTACTGGTCACCAGAAGCTGAGATGTACACAGATTTACCAAATGATCATACTGTGAAGTAAACTGAAATTCTTCGCAGCCTGTTTCAGGTAAATATGATTCTGTAGCATGAAAGAGGTTTTGGGTACTCTCAGAACCTGAAGGACCTAAATGTATAACAGTCACCAAACTAGGCCTTCTATTGGAGTAAAAATTATGCCAGGAAATTGCCTTTTCTACCTCACAACGATGAAAAAAATAGGCTGACAGAAAACACATACCATAACACAAAACCCCAAAAGAATTAATTTAACAAAAATCTGTGGAAAAATGGGGTTTACAGCCTATACATGAGTTCCATATTGCCGCCTATGAAAGCATACTTATTTTTGTGAAATGAATTGTCCCTCAGCCACCCGGGGGCGATGCTGCTGGTCTTTAACCTCAGGGTGAGGAACCACCAGCATCACAGAGCGTGACCACCTGTACCGCAGTGTTTAAAAATACCCTAACCAATCTGAAACTGGACCATCACAGGATGGAATTTTAGAGGCTCCTGCTCTCGCAGGTGGAGTTTATTTTGAAGAACCACCAAAGGATCAGTACACTGTCGTTTCTGGGACACTACAGGACAGGATGAAGAACACCTACCTACCCCAAAGACTCTTAGCAAACAACACACGGCAGCTGTTTCTCCTGCTTCCCTTCATCCAGCCCCACATCTATTCTTAATTGTCTATTCCTAAATAAAATAGATTTTTCCAATCCCTCTCCAGAAACAGTGTACGGGTTTAATTAGCTCATGGATAATAACAATAGTAAGGTGGGGAGCAGACACAACAGTGAAGGGACTTTTTTTCCTTTTGTGGTGTTGATCGAGGAACATGTTTCTGTATTTTTTTTCTCTTGGAAACAGACAATGGATGCTTCAAAGAGCATAGAAGACTTGCACAGAGACATCAAGTCCGTCGCAGAGGAAACCATGCAGGAGGTTCAGAATAAACCTTTGGGAGAACTCTGGAAATAAAACTTTATGCCAGTTATTCTTTTAGACCTAAGGGAAAACTCACCTTTTGGATCTTCCTTGCTTGGGTGACTCTCCTACAGCACTTTCCAGTAACTACAGCTTAGATCCCGTGTATTATGGGTCCAGCACGGTGCTGATATCCTGGTCATTTTATGTGCTCCTCCCCTGCATCCGGCATAGCCCCTGCTGTATTTTATACATGAATGTGCGATGAGCATGTAACAGATTCCTTATAAAAACCTCCCTCTTGCTCTGGCCGCAGCCCTGCAGTGCCAGGCTCCCCCTGGACACGGGCAGCAGTGACAGGCAGGCAGCGGCAGTCCCAGTTTTGGGGAACTGCTGTGTTCCCAATTTTTCTGCCTCTCTAGTAAATGCATCCCCTGTGCCGAAACCAGATTGTAGAGGACTTGTGAATAAATTCTTTTAACCCTTTTGCACAGGGTGTTTTTTCCTTTATTTTCAGCATGATCACTTCTAGAAGGATATATGGGAGGTGAAGGTGCTCCGGTTTAAGCACTAAATCCAGGGAGAGCAGTTTGCTAGAGCTGTGGAATGAAGGGAGAGATGAATTCAAGTCTGCTCCCCAGCTGTTCAGCAAGAACAACACAGAAACCGAACTCCCAGGAGCAGACGAGAGTCTGAAATGGCTGTATTAGCTCATCGCAAGGCCAGTTTGTTGGGAGAGCGGCACTTAAATTATTTTAGACTGGTCAAGTTACTCCTGTGGCCAAGATCAGAGCAATCATCACCTGTGACTCCTACACAGACACCAGTGCAATTTAAACAGCCCAGCACAGGCTGCCAAACCAGGTCAGCGATGAATTCATCTAAGTCATCGGTAACGACCAGCAAACTACAATAAACTGGAATGTTACATCATTTGCAAGGTGCACTGAGCTACGGGGATGACCAGGAAAGTTACTATCTCTATGTGCTGGACAGTTAACTCACCTTCCAGCAGTGTGGACTGGACTGATCTCCAGGCTGGCTGATAAAGAGATTAAATCCTGCTCTAACTCAGAGAGAGGCAGCTTGAACTGGTCCCAGTAACAGGGAGAAGGAGGTAAATGTTTTTAAGACAGAATTGCTAATGCAAGCATGAGCCGAAAGGGAAAAAGCTGCTGCCTTCGCTCTACAGCTGCGCAGCACTCGGTGGCAGAAACACTCTTGGAGAAGGAGGTCAGCATCTGTAACCCTGAGTCAGGCCCTGCCAGCAACACTGGAAGAAGACAAACAGAAGTCATTTAATTCATACTAGCTTTAGGCTCCTGACTAAGAAGCCGGAAATACCTGTTAAAGATCTAAGAAAGCTGAGCTTAGCTCTGTTATTGGGGCTGCATTAACACTCAGGTGGAATCTTGTCTGGTCTAGCTGTCCTTACCCATAAAAGCATGAAATAAGTACTACTCTTCTTGTGTACACGTCAGGAGGGAATGCGTCCTGAGCGAGTAGCTCTCAGCAGAAAGGACCTGCCGATGGCAACAGAGGGTACAGCCTTAGAATTCCAGCACTGCGTCCTGCCCTTGCGTGGCAAAACATGAAAAACAGTTATTGAATTGACTACATTTACTCCTGTAACATTTGCTGCTGCAGAGCTGGGGTTTAAAAGGCTGGCTGGAAAGCCGTGCTACGGAAAGCTATCAGTTAAATAGCTACACAGCAGGCACACAGTCTTAAAGGAAACAGATTTCACTTTCCACCTACCAACGCAAAAACTTCTGAGCCTTTGCTTGGCTCTTTCCCCTCTACCTCAAAAGCACACGTGGCAGAGACTCGCCAAAAAAGCACATCCTGTCTTGGAAGCGCTTACGTTTTAGAAGCGGAGAGATGCTCCCCCTCTGGGGCAGGACCACGAACTCAGCAGTCCCAAGCAGCCAGCGCCTGTTCTATCAGGTACACCAAGAGGAAGATGAAGTCACCCTTGCACGTAGTTTGACTTTGGCTCCCATCTGCCTTCGTTGCCCCAACAGGGTCAAAACTGCAATCGTTTTGGCAGCATTCCCAACCGCACTGCAGGGTCACTAGGTACCACCCGCCACCACGCTCAATTCACATGCAAGAGCATGAGGACAGGCAAAGGTTTTAGATCTGTTTATTCAGATACAAATTGAAAGCAGATGAATGGAGCACAGCCCCACTTCCTCTGCTGCCTCTTCCCCAACTACAAGAGAGAAGAGGAGAAGCAGGCAGAAAGCAGCAAATAATAATTTAGTGACAGAAGCATTGTGGTTCCCAGTTCAAACCTCTGCTTTTGGATAGCGTAGGGACAGTTAGAGCATCAGTAGGTCAGTCACAGGGGAAAGAGGTCATTTCTAGCCAGCTGTCACCATCCTTGGGCATAAAAGCATCAACTGACAGGTTCCAATCCTAAACGTACAAACCAAAGCCTTGTAAACAGGTCTGTGATCTGCAGCATGCACTAGGGAAGCTACTCCAGCAACTTCCATTGCAGTTTGCATTAAGACAGCTCTCCTCCACGGTTTACCTTTCTCCGAATTCTGTGTGGAGAAGGGCCCTAGGCAGAGCCATCATCTTAAAGTAGCTAAAATTTCCAGTATAATTGGACCTTCTCAAGGCATTCTGTCTTTACTGCCCTCTTTGGGATGATTCTCTGGCTTAGCTCCTATTGTACCTTTGTGCATACTCTGCAGGGAGGGGGAGCTGGCAGAAGACAAAAGGAAAGGTGCCGACGCCACTGGGAAGCCTACGTGACCTTCAGGCACCTTTTCTGATTTGGAAAGGGAATGTCTAACAGGAGTAATGAGAGGAACTGCTGAACAACCCACCGAAAATACCTTGAGGACTTTTATAGCTCACATTTTTGGTACCAACAGGATTAATTCCAGAGATGCTACGCCAGCACACCGGGGCGCAGGAACAGGCAGGCACATGACTGGCAGGTCTCAGCTGTCCCCTTTCGCCTCTCCCAGCTGCGGACTTTTTTTTTTTTTTTTTTCCAAGGCTGTAGAATCCCATTCTCTGCTCGAAGCAGCCTTCCTGAAGATACTTGCTGTAGAGGTTAATCCATTGTAGAAGCACAATGCTTTATCGACTCACTGAGCAAGAAAACACACATTTTCTGCTCTCCTTCTATTCCTTCTGCCGTTACATAAACGGATTGAGATGTTCTCCCCAGCAGCATGGGTCTGCTCCACTGTCCCGAACAGCCTTTCGCTTATTGAATTACCAGTCACATGTAAGTTCCCTCAACTGCTGTTTCACAGGAGGTGAGCAGGAGCGGGGCACTGCGCCTGTGAGGACGCGCTGGGTGCTGCAGAGCATGAACAGGGTGGTACTTGTAGGAAGCCCGGCCACCTGCACTCCCGGGGCTTCACAGCGGTCTCCTTGGGACTTGTCTGCTGTTGGTTCGCACTGTGAGCTGCAGTCCAAGTTGGCCAGTGAGAAGAGAAGCTGCTAAAGGGATTAACTGTACATTTTACCTGCTAAATGAGGGGTGGCTCTACTTAAGCTTCAGAGGGGAGTCCCCACGTAAGGACTGAGCGCTCTAACGATTTCTATGCCTCCCCCAGAAGGCCAACTGGCCTGCTGATGTAACAGACAGGCTTTGAGCTCCTAAGCACCACTGCATCCACTTCCAGCCGCTGTTTTCTGCTGAGAAATTCTGACTCCAGCTGTAAGGCTGTAACACCCACTTGGTTCTTCATCCCAAGGCAGACAATGCGCGCTCCGCTCAGAGGCTGCACAGAAGGCCAGGATGGACAAGAGGCAGGGATGGCAGCAAGCACCTATGAAAACCGGTAGCCCCAGGCTCTCGAAGGAGCTTCCCTCCCCCCCTTCTCCCCACACATAACACAAATTTGCAGAGTCAGTTTCTTATTTGTTTTCAAAGGGATAGGATTTCGAAGTCTTCATCTTCCGAGTCAAAGAACCTTTCCAATCTGTCAGCGTCAGAGGAGTCTGCAAGAGAAAGAGAAAGCACAACCTCCGTGGGACGCACTGACTGCTCAGCGTCAGCGAGACCAGCAGAACTGGAGTGTCATGGGCCCACAGTTTCCAAGAGACTCTGTGACACACCTGAGCGAAGGCTCTGAGGAGCGATGAAAAATAGAAGACAGCAGTAGCACAGAAAATGCACTGGAGAGAATGATACGGTGTGCAGAAGGTGCTTCCCAGACCCCGGACACAGCCCTGGTGCGGAGCTACTCTGTGCCGTGACTGTTTTATACAACCTTCCCCTGCAGCAGCTCTCAATTAGCAGAAGACAGTTCTGCCTAAAGAGGCTCAAAATAGGAGAACTGACCCAGGTCTGGACTAATATTCCTGAAGTTTTCTGGCCCAATTAAATGATAGAGGAACATTCCCCCCCCACCCCCTCCCCGGCCCCATGTATTAGACACTTGTTTTCTGCTATAGTTGCCTTTGATTCAGCTACTGGGGAATGTAATTACACAACACACACTCTCCCAAAAGCAATTACTACAGTCCATTTTGTGAGGAAAGGTAACGTACTTGACCCCTCCCTGTCCATCCTTCCAACTCTGTGTCGAGGAGGGAGCAGATACCTGAAAGGGAAGCAATTTTACCATAGGGGAAATTCAGGTGAGAACGCATGGGCAAATTGGGGAAGTAAAGGAGAAACCTACATTAACTCAGGCTTCAAGAAAGCACACACTCGACTTGGCAGAACAGCCAGCCAAAAGCCAAACAGGGATAATTGATGGCTGGGGACAGAGAAGAAGCGTATGGACACAAGGCTGCAGCCCCCCCTAAACATTTTGTGACAGACTTTAATCCCATAGTAGTGTGTGCAAATGCCTAGTGTCACTGTTCTTGATCAAACTGCAGTGTCCGTGGGTCCTGGCAGCACAATTCCCAGAGGTGCTCCTCAGAGGAACAGCCCCCTTCACTTCAGGAACGCAGCAGAGAACCCAAATGTCTGGGGAAAATAAAAAACAAGGGGCTGGACGTTGGTGAGAGTATGATTAATCCTTCTAGTGAGGGGTAGGGCTGTAAGAGAACCAGAATGGCCATAGCAGACAGGAGGGGCTCTGCAAGCTAGGGAAGCAGGAGAAGGACAAGTAGCCCATTACAAAAACATTTTTAAGAGTAAGAAAGGCAGCAATTAGGGACAATTTAATACAGGCAAAGATCAATTGACAGTTTAAGGGAATCAAGCATTCTAACAGAAAAGGGCAGTGAGGTAAGGAAGGCTTTGAAAGTTCATGCTAAGGGAGAGAGAGAGAGATAGCAAGGAAGGACAAGGTGCAGGATGCAAATGACGGGACACAGTCCAATGCCTGGTGGCAGGGTAAGTTTTCCATGCACACTCACTCCTCTTGGCAAAAGCTGTCAATGGCTCTTTATCTCCTGCAATGTTTGTGCACGTTATTAACATGATAAGCAGAGTCTGACAGCTGAGATACTGCCCAGCACTCGTTCCTTTTTGCATTGGCACACACAGAGGGACGGAGTGCCTTACACTGGAACCGAGTTTGACCAGCCCTGTCTTTGACCATTTTCATTACCTAGAAACTCAGTTTTCAGCCTTTTCAATGGACCCTTTTGATTCCTCCAAGCATCCTTTTACGAGTCAGAGATCCACGCTGCTGTGATAGCCTACAAACTGTTTTTTCTTCCCTTCAGTCACCACCACCATTCACAGACTCATTCTAAAAACCATCCTGAGGCAGCGTGGGATCTGCAAACTGCTAGTCAAAAGCCAAAGAACTAGATGAATTGACCTAAAAGCTCTGTATCAAACTCCCAGCAGAACAGGAACATACTAGAAGTCACTGTGCAACCCCACACAATTTCCAGAAAACCAAAAGGGACCGGCTCACCCATAGCTCTACTTCCCCGTGCGGCCTCACCTGGTGTAAGATTGAGGACGTCAGGGTTGGAGAAATGCGAGGGCTGGCGTTCAACCAGCTCGAACATTGGCAGTGCTCCTCTTACCAGGGACAGCTGTGGAGCAAGAACAGAGCCATGAGAACCAAGAATTCTTGGTACTCCCGGTGTTCTGGGTCTTTAAGGGAGAGATTTCATCGCAGCTTAAAAAACGTTTCTCAAATCTTTGACTCCCATCATCAGCAGGATTTCAGAGCTATGCTTTTTTTGGTATTTTAATAAACTATTTTCATGTGCTTTAAAATGGGATCATGCTGCAGAGAACATGCTCTCTGTGCAGTGGTTTGAAACAAGGCAATACCCTATATTCCTTAACTGGTGATAGAAACACAAACCTTTTTGATTTGCTGGCACCAATCGTTAAAGTCCTCCTCTGTGTTGCAGAAAAAGCCCTGTAAAAAAAGAACTTTTCTTTATATATTGTTGACTGATCATTTCAGTCTTAAAGCCTTGTATTAATGCCGAGGAACGGAACCAGTCTACGAGCAGTTACACCACCCAACTGCCTTGCTTTTAAACTGGCTTACACCGCCCCATTCAACTGAACACTCCCCACACGCTTGATACGACCAGACTATCCAAGTGCTGGAAGCATTGATGTAACGGCCTGCTCTATTGCAGAAGGAAAACTGGGCAGAAACAACCCACGTGGAAACAAAGGGCAGGCATCTCGGGTTCAACTAGAAACAAGCCACACCGAATTGTAATATGGATTCAGGAATGGATCCATCAAAAGGCAGGAACCAAAGCCCAAACTAAACCTGAGAGAACACTGCCCCATGAAGAATGGCATTTAATGGCCATACAAGGGGGATGTCCTTGCATCCAAACTGCTTCCTGCATGAGGAGCTTCTGTACCGATGTTACTGAAAGCCACAGCAGCCCTTGCCCGGAGCACAGCACGCCTGCAGAGTACCCATCCCACCACCACTGCCCTTGCCCCTTCCCGAGGGAAAGAGACAGCCGTGAAACAAAGGGACCACAATGCCGGTCCTCTGGGTGATGGGGAGCAAGCAGCAGGAACGCACCACCGCAATGGAGGGGTCAAGCTCGGCAATGCTCATTCTGCAGGGAGGGTGCTGGCAGTGGAAGCTTTCGTCGGGGAGACAGCCGCTGTCGTTGGGCTCCACTGCGGGCTGCGTAGTGTGGGGATCCAGGTAAATGAGCTCCTCACCTGCACAGACAGGCAAGGAGACATCAACAGGAAGAACTGTTCCAAAGAGCTGGATTTCTCAGAAGCAAACGGTGAGATACAAAGAGGAAGAAGAGTGATGACAGAGCCAGCTCTTGTAACCCCAAAGAGGAACCCACATTCTAGGGACAACTTGTTTTCAGCCACTTCCCCAAATGCTTCTCATCCAGGCAAAGAGCCAGCTGCCAGCAGAACCACGGTGCCCACTCCACAGCAGCAGCCACCATTTGGATACTGTTCCTGCACATGCCTTTCAGGCTCCTGTGCAAGCTCAAGTCGGCTCCAGAAATCCAAAGCACAACCAGATTGACATCTTGGGCAGAGACAGAAAATCCGAGAGAAGGAGGAGAGTAAACAGACAACAGTTTGTAGAGTTTCAGGAAGGGGACAACTAAAGGACAGTTAAATCCAGCCAAGCCCCTGAAGGGAGGTCAGCTCTGAACCTAGGAGGAGGCCTCTATGCACACCTCTTTAGAGATTTAGGATTTAGGGTTACACAGAAGAAGTTCACAGCCTGTACCACAGCCACCGTTCAAAACTACATCACTTGGGTCCTCACAAAGTTGTTCAGTCCGCAGCAACCTTCCACACTTCCAGCAGGAAAGAGGAACCCTGCAGCACGCACCACAGACCCAGCAGGAGAGCTGTACCGCTCCTCACGCATTTTTTAGCTGGGGAAAGATGCTTGGAAAGTCTTTGCAGTACTCTGGGTACTCACCTACATAGCCAATGAAGTAGTGAGCACTGTTTGGTTTCCCTCCGATCACTCCCAGGGACTGGGGCATCATGAAGCAGTGCTGGAAAAGCAATACAGAAAACACACAGCTGACAGACAGCGAGACAGCAGGTGGCAACAAAGGCAAACATCCAAAAATGCAGTGGGAAAGAAAGATGGAGACACTGAAAATCAGCAGAATCAGCCATTTCTGGAGAGAAGCTCTGCCAGGAAGGCTGAAGGCTGCAACACAGGGCTTTCAAGTAACACAGAAGCTGCTCAAAACCACCTTTAACTGCTGACAGGAACAGACAGATGGACCAAACAGAAGAAGTAGCATTACTCCAGGACTCAGCCCAGGCAGGGCCTGGCTCTGCTGCAGTCAGTGGCAACCTGAAGCTGTCATCAGGTTGCAAGAGTGCTCTCAGCAGGGAATGATCATTCGGGAAACAGTTTAAGTTCCTTATCCAGCTGCAGTATCCAGCACCATCTACTGAGTTAAGGGCAAGTAACCTCACATGAAATTGGAGCTCTCTTAACTGTGCAGCTCAAAGCTTGCTAGCATTAGTACAGCAAGACAACGTGTACCCTGTCTTGTGCATGTACTCTGCACACCCTGAATTCTGATACTCCACACTGCAACCATCAGCTGAATTCCAGCCTCAGTCTGCAGTGCAAGCTCCAGCATCAGAGCCACAGGGAGTTTGCAACACTACGTTTGTTAATGCTCAGGTTGCCACCAAGCACAGTAGAGTTGTGCTGAACAAGTGCTTCAGCAGGTTGGTACCATCTAAACACAAAGAGGGACTGAGATTAAGTTGTGAAGTTAGATCCTTAAAAAAAACCCCCAAACACCAGAAAACACAACCCTCCAAAAGCCCTACACGTTTTCCTGACTAAAGCCTGCAAGAACACACATCCTGACCTCTGACAAGGATTGTCTCTAAACACATTTTTCTTTTGAAAACAGAACAATTATTTCTGAGTATTTTTGCCCCAGAGCCAAATTCCAGAAATGACTTAATTCACAACAGGGTCCTTAAGCATGAGAACGCCAAGAATTCATCTCCACATACCCTACCTTTAGTGTTTCAATATAGGCTTCATTGATCTCTGTGAGCCCAAGGCGGAGAGGTATCAGCAGCACCAATGGTTTCCACAGTGAGAGCCTATCTCTAACCCCCGCGTCCTCTGGGTACCCGTTATAGAGCACGTCTGACTCCACGGCCGGGCATGCTGCAGCTCCAGCACACGGGAAGTTGGACTGGCACAACCGCCCTATAGAAAGGGAACATGAGCAGAAAGCATCAGAAATAACCTCCGTTTCTAGACCTGCAGTAATTCTATTCAAGCTCTGATCAACAATTGCTACTTATTAAATGCCTACAACACTTCAAAAAAAAAAAAAAGAGAAAAAAGAAAAGCTTAAGAAGGTCCAGTGCTGGATTGTGCGGTGTATGTACTCCCTGCTGGGCTTCTGGTAGGGCTCCACGTTTCATCTAAGCTTACATCAAGATTATGCCAAAGCATGCTGTACTCACAGCCACCATCTGGCCGGCTGTTAAAATGCAAATTCTCCCAGCGGGTGAGCAGCTAAGGAACAACCTGTGCCAACAAGGTTGAAGGAGCTGACGAGGAGGTCAGGCAAGAGTCCTGAATTCAGAGAGCATGTAGGCAGAAAGAGAAAAATCTGGAGCGTTCAACTCCAGAGGAGTTCATGGAGGAGACGAAGACAGTTGAACCAAATGAGGAAAGCGTTACGGCTTAACACAGGAAATATTCACCCGTAATCAGCGCTGTAACAAGATATAAACAGTGTCTACAGAAGTTGTAATTTTCATAAAGTTCACTAAAGCCTTCAGAAATTTTATCAGGGATCATTCAGAAGCTACTTTAGAGACCTACAGCAGGATGATCATTACACTCTGGAATTTCAGCACAAGTTTTTTCCCGTAAGCTATGGGGCAGTAAAGCTCCTCAGGGCACAGGCATGATGTAAGCGCTATGCATCCTCATTCTACACAAACACACAGCCAGGCTATAATGCAACAGATGACGTAAGTTCCGGTGCGGAAACATCTCCAAGCCTACCTGTCTCACTGACCATATTCCATTATTTGCTGGGTGTGTGAAGAAAAAACCCAAACCCCAAAGAAACCCACAGCACTTTAATCACGAAGCTAAGGCAATTAAACAAAATGCCAGAGGCTCACTTGATTTATTCCTGGCCTAAGCTGAATGCCAGGACACTCTAGCAGGTAGAACACAATGTAAACAAACACCTTCATCACCAGCAATTTCAACAAGGTGTTTGCATGCTAGCAAGAGTCTCAAACCCAGCTGAACAAAGAGAATGTTCCACCCAAGGTAGAAGAAAAGGGACTTTGATCTAAAGCCTCAGTATGAGAGACAACCTGCACTGAAGAGTTTGCAGGTGATCCCTATACGGTCCCTCGAGGAGGGAGAAGGTATTCGAGTGCATCTCTCACGCACAGACATATTATAGCGATCAGAGGTCCTGAGAAAATTGAACATCATTATTCCTAGTGATTTATCCTGCTAAAACAGCAAAGGTCATGGGTTTTTTTGTTGGCAGCAGCCTGTCTGTTCTGATGATCTGAAATCGGCTGCTGAGCCAGGGCTGTTGCTGCACAGGGTCTCACTGCAGGTTTCCTCCTCGGGCAAAGCAGCTGGCAATCCTGCGCTGCGACGTGAGCAGGTTTGACCCCGGTTTCAGCAGCGGGGAACTTGGCAAAGACTGAACTCACCCAGCCTCTTCATCGGGCTTTGCAGGACTACGGTGCCACAGCACAGCGGAACCTGCCTAAAGCTTCCCAGCTGGATCCAAACTATTTACTACAAACACACTCCAATGGATTTGATACATCTCTTCTGCTGTGGCTGCTGTCAGGTACTGGCTTTACTGTCTTGGTTTCTCACCACCTTTCTGATGCACAGGATCCTCCAACACGCACCTAAGAGCCCCTTTCTCATACAACAGACTGACTCAGAAGGGATAAAGACGGATGTTTTCTTCACTGCTGGAGCAAAAGGTATTTCCTACATACCTTATGCTGAACAGTACCACTGACCAAACTTCACAAATGTGTGAAATGGCGTTACCTTCTGAACGCTTCACTATCCCCACACGTTTGGGGCACAAGGTATATGTCTGTAGATAGGCGTTATATAACACACAGGACCACTCATACAGCGACTTTCAAGCCCTCAATGGGTACATCACGATTCACATTTGAGGAAAATAAATGAACACCCCACACACCTTACAAGCCGCACGGACACATTACTGGAAGCAGCGTCAGCACCGAACACAAGCCACACAGATGAGAGCCTGCAATGCATCCAAGCCTTGCAGCCAGCATGCTTCAGTTCTAGAAATAAGGTTTTCAGGCTAAAGATGAAAGATAAATCCAATTTCTGTCTTCACGCTGGCCCTTCATGTTTAAGCCAAGGGCATCAGCACATACCTTCACAGGACTATGTGTACCCAAGGTTAGACAAGCACTTCTCAATCAGATCCTACGTTTCGTGGTGTCCCGGTTTGAAGTAAAACAGAACCAACTTTCTGTTCTGCAATTTCATATCTTAGCTAGGTCTCTTCTAGCTCTCCGAGATTAACGGCATATTATGGAGAAAACTGCTTGTTCTCAGAGTGATAAGACCAATGTTTGTGCTTCATGCCAAGGAATGGTATGCAGAGAGGCTCTTGCTTATATTTATTGCTATAACAACCAAGGTCAGCCAATTTCATTATTGGCCCCATTGGAGGGTCGGAAACAGAAAAGCATAGAGGGGTCCCACCTGTGGGGAGGAGCGGACAAGACAGGTGACCCAAAACCAACCAACTGGGGTATTCCATCCCATCTGCCCCACGCTCGGTATAAAAGCTGAGGGATCTAAGGGTCTATTCTCTTTCTTCAATGGCCGGCATCTGAAGAGGACTCCGTTCATCTGCCTTTGATCCTGATCCATATGTTCCTGACTCCAGAGCTGGAACCCAGTTCCCATCCGTCGTTGAGTCCAGTCTGGGACTTCCCCAGTGCCTGCCGGTGACGTCATCCTGGGAGCTTGATATGGTTTTGTATATATTGTATCTATTTCATTATTTTTTTCTTTTTGATTTTAATATTAAATGTCTTCATTAAAGTAGTTTAGTTCATTCTAAACACAGAAAGAGTGGTCGGGCATTGGAATAGGCTGCCCAGGGAGGTGGTTGAGTCACCAACCCTGGATGTGTTTAAGAGACATTTGGATGTGGTGTTGGGGGATATGATATAGGGAAGAACTTTGTAGTGTAGGGTAGATGGTTGGACTCGATGATCCCAAGGGTCTCTTCCAACCTGGATGATTCTATGATTCTAAACTTCTAAGTCTCCTTACTTCTTCCTCTCCTCTCTTTTTGCGGGGGGGGGGGGGGGGGGGGGGGAAGGAACGAGGGGGAGGACCATCTGTCAGTCTGGTTTTGATAAATTTGGCTGAAGCCACGATACTTGGCCTCTCAATTGAGACTACCTGGTAAGAGATGTGACTTTGTGAAGTGCCTGTCCTGCACTCTAGGGACAAATTGCCTGTTAATTGATTTTTGCCTCCGTGGCAGCCGAAGCCAGCCTAAATGGTGCCTGCCACAGTCTCACCTGTAACCTTACACCAGCTCCAGTGCTCACTGGACTGTTCTATGTGCCGTTTCAGAACGCTGACCCAGCAGGAAACACAGTGTGGCTTTGTGCTGTGTAAGCGTACTGCCTCACGAGCTAGCCTAAAGCAAGCGAGGGGAAGGCCAGGACCACGCAGGACTGGAGCAACCAGCAATGCCAGCATTCAGCTTCGGTTACTGCAGCCCAAGGAAGCACGCTAGGGATGAACACACTGCACAGCTGCTCAGCCACCAGAGACATCCTGCTGTCAGGATGCACCAAAAAAACAGAAAGAAAAAAAAAAAACAAACAACCACCAGTGAGGACTCCTTAAAAGATAAGAGATCTACTCCAGACATAGATTCCCTTCTCTCTGCTCCCCATCCCCCCTAATTTTGTTCATTTTCCTCTTCAGCAATCTGTTCTAGTTTTCTTACTGTGCCTAACAGCAGAGACATTCCTACCCCATTATATGAGAGAGGAAGCAGCCATTTACTGCTTCCTACCTGTGGCCATAAGTGAGTTTGACACCACCTCCCAGGCAGCTCCTACCTACTCTCTGAAGGTCAGTGGACCTTCTCTCCAGATCCAGAGGCCACAGTGCCAAGTCAAAGGCTTTATCAGATGAAGCAGAAGTCAAACAAGGGACTTCCTTGCCCTAGAACAGCAATTCGCATCTGGTTTTAGCACACTGGGACACAACTTTAAGACAAAACATTTACTTCATGCTTGTTGTGTTGTACTACTATACGCTCTCCAGTTTTTTTTCTGGCTTCTTGCTGTCAGAGGATATATCACATTCTACCTCCCTGTGATACTTACGGATTTCTTCCATCACTACCGTGTTGTCCATGGCTATATGCACTGCCAGTGAACTCCATGTATCAAAAGTTGCAAGTTTTCTACAGGAATATTTAAAAAAAAAAAAAAAAGTAAGCAAGGATTAGTTACAACTACGAGACAAAGATGGTGGTGTACCAAAGAGGAGAAACTGGATTAGGAGAGACTGGCTTTCATCAATTATGCTGTGAAGTATGTTTTTATACAAGTAGTTGTAAACTCTGTTGCCACAAGTTACTCTGTCCAGATTGCCAATGGGACTACACCTGGGAATTTGTCCTTCGGCGGCTACTAAGTACAAGAGCCCCGATAACAATCTCCAACTCAAATCCCGTAGCTTCTGGTTACCAGAAAGTGAGACAGCACAAAAAGTAAATAATAATAAATGAAAAAAAACCCCACCCTAAAATATCTCTTTTACTTTCCCTACAGTATCTCCTGATCACCTACACCAGATCCTGGGCTAATTCAGCATACGGTTTATGACCTGGGAAAGCAAGGACTCTAGGGAGCTCCTTGCTCACATAGAATCATAGAATCATAGAATTACCTAATCAAAGTGAGGAAAGAATGATGATAGGAGGGAGAACGTTTCTCAAAACACAGTGTGTCCCAGTTATTAAAGGCAGCCCATGCTCCAGCACCGCTCTGATCCTCTGCCTGTCACCATGGGACCCAGGCAGCAAATATTAATGCTTTCATGCTAATGCATTAGTGACTTGATGGCTCACTGGCAGCTTTTTGATAACAATGACGCTGCTGTCAGGTCAGCAGAGGCAACTCGGAGGCTTGCACAGATCCAAATGACAGCAAGGATCATCTACTTTGACCCTTGCTTCTGGTCTGCTGCAGAGTATTGTACTCAGTGCTAGTGGCAAGCACGTTACTTGTGGGACCTGGAGAGAGATTTTTGGGTGTTGTCCTCCACTTGAAACCTGTTTTCTCTCACGTCCTGCCAGCATCTGAATGACAGAAGGGCTCCTTTCAAGGTCCTGCCCAAGCAGTTCAATAAGGTCAAGCAGGTTGCCTGCTAACAGCATTGAAAGATACAGTTGGGCTTCAGTCAATAGGCAGGAACCTGCACACTAGGAGGTATTACAAACCAAATGACCCCACTGCATGGTTCAAAAGATACAAAGGAAAAATAGCAGCACTTACTTGAGCACTTGTGCAACTGTGTTTGGTCCATACCACTGACCTATGGATTTTCCCTCTCCAACTCCCATCTGGGCTGCATCACAAGAAAAAACCAAAATAATTTAGCAAATAATTTCACCTACACTGCATCCCTTCCTAATTAGACTTTGTATTTAATAGGGAAGAAATCTCACTTGGAAACATTTTTGACTCAGCAGAATCTACCCTTTCACGAGGTATCTTAGTGTAGATGGGAGAGAGAAGCATATCCTCAAGGACTGTAAAATAAATCCTTTCCCCAAAAGGCAGTAACGCAGAAGTTCAAAATGCAATTACCCAGAGAAGCTGTGGCTGCCCCATCCCTGGAGGGGTTCAAGGCCAGGTTGGACGGGGCTTTGAGCGACTTGGTCTGGTGGGAGGTGTCCCTGCCTAGGGCAGGGGGGTGGGACTGGATGATCTTTAAGGTCCCTTCCAACCTGAACCATTCTATGATTCTCCAAATGTTACTTCAGAAGAAATTTTACTTAAGAGTGTTTGATTACCAGGACCACCCCTGTAATCTGCAGTTCTGTTCACCAAAGCTATAGGTTCCTTAATACTCTGTAGGAAAAACTGTGCAGGCTGCTTCTCTTTTATTTGCCAGGGAAGTTTATATCAAAGTGAGATCCTTCTTTAGTCCATTTACTACTGAGAATTTCTTTGTTCAACAATCTTCTCATATTACAAGGTCCTACTGAGAACAGGAACCACACACATTCCCCTCACCTTAGCTAGCTAGGATATGGAAAATGATGATGAATATAACCTAAAGCATTAGGCAAACCTGATGGTTTTAATGGAGACAAGAAGAAAAGTCTGTCATAATCCATAATAAAGAGTGGTAGCTTTACATCACGTCAGAAAACAAGCAGCATAGTATCACGTACTACCCAAACTACTTGTTGGGTTATTTTATTTTTTGGCTAAGATAGTAAAACAAACACAGAGTGATGTTTGACCTTCATGGGAAACCCAGACTGAGTATCTCCACACTCTTCAGCACCCAGACTCTTACCTATCTGGTGAATGGAGTAGTAGCTGTCCTTTTTGTCAATGAAGGCATTAAGAACATTGAAGTAATTATCCATCTGCCTCTTCCCTTTTATCCACCTCCAGTCTAAGGGAGAAGAGAATACATGAAATATAACACAGTATTTATTAGCAACCGAGATCTACAATTCTCTTCAATGTGCAATCAACTGACGCGATTTTCATATCGCTATCTTATTACTAGGCATGTGAGGCATTCCCAACACTAAAGGATGAATTCTGAAAGAAAAGTAAGCATTCTCACAGCTGAGATAAAGGAATATCACCCACAGAAAAGCAACTAAACAAACAAACAAAAAATCAGAAAACATAAATTGTACCTCTAGCCCCCAGATGGAAAATAGCTTTACAATTTCTCATTGACAGGCATGAGCTACGTATTCTGGGAAAAAAACAGGTGACCTCTGTTGAGAGATATTAGTTGTTTTGCTTAAATAAATGAGTTTTGTTTAGAATAATTTACTTAGGATTATAATATGGTGTGATTTATGCTGTTTGCTTAGCTTTACTTAGCATGAGTAGCTAGATTTGCTGAAGCCTTTAGGTCACAATAGAGTTAATTTTCATAGTAATTTTCCTAGCAGCTGGTACAGTGATGTGTTTAGTCTTTTAGTGTAACAAAAATGTCGATAACACACTGATGTTTTGGTAGTATTTTCCCTAAGTCTGGGACTTTTCAGTTCCCCATGTTCTGCCAGCGAGCGCAGGTGCACAAGAAGCATAAACCAGAAGATAAGGAGGAGGCTACAACCCTCAGCAGAGACTGCACATCAACAAGATAAGAGCAGTTAATGGCCACCGGCCTGAGCACAGAAAACGAATCCAATGAGATGTCAGAAGATCCCAGACCAAAAATCACCATTGGACTAACAGACACGTGAACAATGTGCAAGGGGCAGGTGTAGAGATTGCAACGGTGCAATCGCCCAGGGATTTCTTTGTTTGAGGTCCCTCCCATATCGGAGGCACCCAGCCCAGGCTGACCTTGCTGCTGTACCTTGCTGCTGAAAGCTTGCTTGCTTTCAATTAAATTACTTATTTTTATAAAATCTGATGCCTGAGACTGCAGCAGGAAACCCAGGGTTGAGCCTGAAGCAGGAGAGAGTGCGCACAAGAGTAAGAGTGTATGTGCGTGAGAGGAGTGGAAAGGGGCACCCATCGGCTCACACGGATTGCCCACTGCGAAGGGACCCTGGTCCTGGCAGCTGAAGACTTGCGTGGTGTGCGTGTGACTCGGCAGCAAGTGCTCGGGCAGCAGCTTCTCCTTTAACAACCTCACTCCACAAATTATCCCCCACAAATTCAAAGGCCATCAACTCAAAAAATCTCTCCAGCATAGCTGCTTACAGACCAAGCACAGGTCAAGCACAAGAACAGGAGCATTCAGGGAGAGGAGACTACTCTCAGTGAGGGCTTTGTGACAAAACAGAACTATAAACAAGAATAAATCTACTAAGTTGTTTTAAACTTCAGCTATATAAAAAACCCTTCAAGAAAAATCTAGTACGTGTTTGGCCTCAGTGGATTTAACCAGCATGTTACAGGGCTCTGCTTTGTTTTAAGGCTTGGACAACTATATGTAGAGTTGCAGACAGCAGAGAAAAAGCTTCTGGGTTTGCAGCAGACTTTTCTCTCAACAGCTCTGAAGTTGAGAAGATTGAAGAAAGAGGCAGAGAGCCCTCAGCAATCCCCAGCTGAGTCATCTGCTGTCCTTACAAGTACTGCACTTGTGCGAGGCATGTGGCCTGGATGTCAGTACAGGCCATGTGCTGTTTTACCTCTTCCCAAATGCCTGCAGACCAAGGCCTGAGCAAAGATCATCTGGCCACACCGCAACATACAGCCCCAGCCAGTATCAGATGTGGGACCGGTTCCTCCTGTAAAGAAGGAGAGAAAATAAATATGTAATGAATAGTAAAACAGTGCCAAGAAGAAGAAATGAAAGCGCTGTAAGCCTGCACAGCCAAGAAATCAGGCAGGGAATAAGGACTATCTTAGCTCACACACCCAAGGCTGAGAAACAAAAATGTAGTTATCAGTAAGTAATGACATCCCTTAAAAACAAACAAAAAAGCCCTCTAAGACGAACTGAAAGGGGAAAAAAAACCTTCAAAGGGAAATCCAAACAACTCAAACAGAAAGCGAGCTGAATTTCTGAGGAGCACCACAGCTCTTGAGCCTACTTGCAGACTTCCAGCCCAGTTCAGAGACACATTTCTACTCAGAGGTGCTTGTTACAGGTAGCTTCTTGTAATCGTCATCTTGAAAAGGCAACTCATCACGCAAAACAAATCAGTCCCAAGGAATTCCCACATCATAAGCAGCTATGACTGGATGAGATTCCAGAGTGAACAACATAGGCCAAAAAAAAAGCAGCCAACAGTCAAAAAAACCCCACCCCAGCAACGAAAAAACCCACATCCTACATAATATTGGAGTATAAACGGGATATTAGCTCATGCTGGAAAGTCTGAGACAAAGGCCTCAAGGCTGGAAGCATCTCCCTGACAGAACTTCAAAAGGAAACTGCTGCTCCTCCACTGAAGCTCTGGCTATTATTGCAAGTTTCATAGATAAAACGTTTAGTGTCACCAGAGCAAGGGAGCTGTCTTACAACCACACAGTCAGCTGCACCTTAGCACCCCTGGTAAAAGTAGTTTCTTTGTAATGCTGCTTTTTTCTTTCAATCACATGCAACGACTTTGCATGAAAAGCACAGGGAGAAAAATCACCCAAGAGAACTATTTAATCAACTTCTGGATGGTCAGTGGCTATCTTCTATAATTTTGCCAGCAATATATGACATACACAACATCCAAAATTGGTACTGCTTTACCAAACTGGCATAAGATATTCCCCTTACCATATGAAGAGCTTACAGTATTTAAGTGGGCAAGAATCACAAGAAGTGGCCAACAATAAAAAATGAAAGACTGAAAAAGGAAAAGGTTTACCCTATGACATGCAAACTATATCTATACAGTCAATGGGAAATGACTCAGAAAATGGCATTTCTTCCTGCCTCCCCACCCTCTAATAACTCGCACAGAAACCCCAATCACGTTTGTGAGCCATAGTTAAACATGCATTTGGAATTGAAGGGTTAGCATGTGTTTAACTATGGCTCACAAACGTGAATTTAAAGGGATTAAAGTGCATCAAAGATGTCTCACAGCTTGTTAGGCAAAGGGTTTCCCAGTAGGGAAGGAATAGAACAAGCCAGAAGGACCAGCTACCACAAAGTCTCTTTTCCACGTTGGAACCATTTCCCCCATCAACTGCTGGGGATGACGCTGACAGCAAGGACATGGATGGGGCTTGGAATCCCATTTACCTGCTCTCAGATCTCTTCTGATACCCCTTTCAGTCACTACACAAAACCACACCACAGAAGAGACCATGCAGAATATCTTATGGAACCAAGACATCCTCCTTCAAGTTCACAGGGAAATGTTCCCCATATAACTACAGTTCCTGTGTGTAACAGCCAATTCAGGCAATTAAAAACCCCTCACACAAACAAACAAAACCCCCCACATATTCCAGAGCAGATACACAAAAGCAGTAATTTCTGTATCATATCTCTAGCTTTCATGTCTTTAATCCACTTCAAGCCCAAGACAATCGTTAAATAATATTTCACGTTAGACTTACATAGGACTTAATGAACATGAAGTACAAAAATCTCCTCATGTTGCTCAAAGAAAGGATATTTCTAGGTAGGCTTCCCAAACTCATTCTTCTGCCCTTTTTAAAATCACTGTTATCCCTCACGTCCAAGGGGATGAGGAATTCTTATTATCAGATAAACAAAAAGTCTATCCTATCATTAATGTCATGCTTGTGGGGACTGTTTTATTAGGTAGAGATAACTGGATTATCATCATTCCCAGGATATACTTAGACTCATCCACAGTACATACCAATAGCAGGGAAGTTCTTTCTGTAGGTGAACCAAAGCCGAGAGGTCACATCCAACAGGATTTCTTCTTTCTCTGAAAATTTTTCAGCATCGAAAGGCACACACATGAGGGTAGCACCAAACACAGCTAAATTCATCTCTCACCCACCCTCCCCAAGAACAGCAGCATTCTGCTCCTCACTCACTCTGTGCACCCAGAGAGGAAAAGTCTGGCTGAGGAACAGGACAGTGCTGCTGTGCAGAAGAAACTTTCTTTCCCCCCCCCAAAACAGCTGCAACCAACCTAAGGAAGTCATGGCCATAGGCAAACTATGAAGCAGTAAACCATTTTTCTGCCTTTTCCCTGAGCTATCCCCTTGCCTCAACCATCCTTGTCCCATGACACAAGTCCCAATAACTACTAAATGGGAACTTTCTGCACAAAAAAATTCCAGAGCCCACAGAGATGGCCAGAAAGAAAGAAGCACAGCACTCACAGTCTGCTGCTCTGCCAGCAAAGAGACACACTCTGCAGTCACTTTGCTGCTCAGGAAGCAAAGCGCAACACTAACGAAGTCCTCTGGAGCATTACAGAATGTTGCACCGAGCATGAAAAATACCTGTAAAAACACTGTATTTCCGGCCGAGGATCCAGACGGGTTCTTTGGTCTCAGGAAAGTCTTCATACTCGAACCTGAGAGTGTCATAGGTAAGAGTAGCTAGAAAGAGAAAGAAGAAATTACATACCTTTCATAGCTTTTCCTTGGGTTTTAAAAATCGTGCAAAACTACAGAATCAGAGCTGCTGTGGACCAGCAACTTACACACCCAGAGCACCTGGCTCGAGCTGGCAAGAAACGGTACGGCTGCCCCTGCGACCACTGACGCTTGGAAGGCAGAGAGAGCTGGCAGAGCCCCAGCTCACTCCCGGCTGCTCCACAAGCAGAAAAGCAGAGGGATTTCCAGGTTAGGTCAGCTCCAGGTTCTGCCCGGGGCAGAAAACAGTCAAGAAAACATCTAGGACTTCACGCGACAGCTGCACTCTGCTTCCCACCATCGTGCACGCTAGACCCGTCATCAGCAACGATGTCAAGGTCCTCTTTTCAAGAGAGTGAAGTGATTAAAATCGTTCTTCCAGAGGATGTAATATTTGGTGGTGGGACACCAAAAGCACAGATGACATTAAGATGGGAACTAAACCTCGCTCCGCAAGTCAGTCCCTCCTCAAGGGGCAATGAATGCAGCAGAAGTCATCACCTGCACCGAAACCGGCCTGCAGCCCAAGGAGCAGCACTGCCTTTGCTGATATCACGCTAATCCAAGGAACACAGAGCTGTGCAGAGATGTATTCGGTCACAGGCGACAGGCAAACTTTATGTCTATTTTACTGTCTCCCTTCACAGCATGGCACCCATCAGTGCCTGGACATCCACCTCCTCTTCCACGACCACCACAGAACAGCTCAGCAGCCTGAGCTCTCGTGCAAAAGACACAGGCGGAGTGACTTTTGGGGACGAAAATAACCAAGGAGAGCTGCATGAGCTGTGCTCCATTAGGTCTGTATTTGAAAATAAGGCACTTTAAAATGGTCTTGGAACCCTGGAAATGAACCACCTAATTTTGTAGGTGTCAATTCTTTAACAAAAATTTAAAGCATAACTAAGCCAGACTCTTCTGTAGCTGTTAAAGGGATTATTGAAAATCTTTCTTACAGCAGATGCAATAAATTGTGCAGTAACACGACATGAGTTTAAAACAGGGCAACGGACTAAACGACCACAAGCTCCTCAGCCCTGTTTTCTGTGAAAGCCACCACCCTCCATGGTGCCCATCTCACTTATTGTTTCCCAGGGGAGTCACCTGCTGCTTTTCTCTGGTGCTGCCTACGCAGCAGACCTCAGCTGAGCTTTCCTCCCAATCATTCCCTGCTTAGCTTTTCAAAGCGTCATCCGGAGCACCAGTAAATAACAATTTGACTGATTTGCATCAATGATAGCTCCAGGAAGTCACCAAGAGTTTCTGCTCCCCTTCCTTCCAGACATCTAAGTTGTGCTTGGGCAAACAAGCTGCGCAAGACATTTTTGCCTCCTGTAGGCTCTCTTGATCTCAAATTCCAATTCCAAACGTCAAAGAAAATAAGTAGCAGCAGGAAGACACCATCACCAAGAGCAACTACTGTTTAAGCAGGAACCCTGGCAGAACAGAGATGAAAATAGGCTCCTAAATCAAATTTTCAATTAGACTCTGGTCCTAACCCTAGCCCAAAAGATTTAAAGCACGTTCCTCGTGTGAATTGGGCTATAGACTGCTTCAGGCACATTTAGGATAGTGTGGGACACACGTTCCCATCCCGTGGTGTGACTTCTGTTGAGTGTGACTTCTCAACAGCAAGCTAAAGCAAAACAATTCTGCTTGCACAGAAAAGTACCAGCAAACTAATCCTCTAACAAACCTTAGCAGGGGAATTAAGAATATATATTAAAAATATACTAGCCAAACTTTACGAATCCCCAGCAGTCCGTGCTTTTTGTCTCTATCTCTACTTAATAGCCTGGCTTGCTTTCACCCTGTCCTTGCTCAGGGTTGGAGATTTCTTTCCAGGGTGGAAAGCAATGTGACTTCTGCAGATGTTTTCAAGCGTGCACCACATTTGACTTTCTCCCTTAATTTTCGGAAGTGTCCCTTTGGGATGCAACATTACAAGTTTATTCTGACAGCTCAAAGGGAAGCTAGTCGTTAGGCTTTTTTTTTTTTTTTTAAATTTGGTGCGTTACCAGATACGATCTCAAAATAAAACCTGAAGTTCTCAGATAAGTTTTAAAGGTCCAAGGAATATTTTGTGGTGTATTTTGTCAGTTCTTAAGCTTACCATGAATCCCCACTCTCTGACAAAGGAGCCTCAAAAAGTTTAAATAAAATTACTGAAACAAGGATGCTACACAGAAACTATCAAGCTATCCACCATCCCATTTTATAATGGGAGCAATAAACTCCCCACAAGGCTTGAAGCCAATAAAGTGCTTCCTTTTCAAACATCTACCTTCAGACACTCTGGCACTTTTTTCAAAAGTACATCTGTTGTGCTATTCCCCAGATGAGCTAAATATAAGCCAGTGGGATCCAAACAATTCAGACAGGGGGACAAAGAGTGTCACAAATTGCACAGGAACCTTTCGCTCCCCGTTAGAGGCAAAGGGTCTGAAAATAAATAAAACTGGAAATGTACCAAGCAGAAATCTTATTTGAAGATGCTCTCTTCAGAGCTGCAAAAGTTGGGCAAGATCAGCAAATTTCTCAGGCAGCACTCCAAAACTTCACCTTCAAAGAAGCCCTCAATCTATTTTAAATACTGACCTCTGAGCATCCAGGACAGTAGAGCTGCAGCTTCTGCAGAAAATCTGAGTGCACATCACATACAACAGTTCAACTTCTTTCCATGCACAGTCGATTTATAATTAAAAAGCCGAGAGTTTCAGCCCTGCAAAGCACGCCCTCAGAAAGGCAGCCTCGCTTTCCAGGAGCCTCGGGCTGTGAACAATGCAAGGTTGGCTGGATCTCTACCCCATGGGCACACCTTCCATGGGGTCTGCTGTAGTGCCCCACAACACCTTCTCGTCCCACACACTCCCTAGAAAGCCCTGACAGAAAAGGCAAAGCTTTGTATGCACCACTCCACAAAACACCTATATTAAAGAACCTAGGTAAAGATATTCAAACTATACCCGCATTAAACACCAGCATTAAGTCTGAGTGTTTGGGTTCTCTTCCACTTCTGTGCGTGTGGTTAGATCTACTCAGTTATAAGATAACGGGCCACATCACAAAAGCCTGCCTTGTATGAAGCGGAGGAACCGACCCTTGATGCACCCCACGTGCACCCGCAGTACCGGTACCGCAGGGACTTTCAATACCAGTTTACTAAACCTGAGCACGACCATCTTGACATAGACAAGAAAAACTGTCTCCGTACATGGAATTAGAGGGTGAAATCTCGCCTCCCCCTCTTATATTCTTAAGCTGTACAATGAAAAGCCAAGCTAAAAACATAAGCTCAATCTTTAATAAGCTCCCACATAAACAACCACAGAAGCGCAGCCAGGCATCGGGGAGCAGACCCTGACTGGTGATGCCAGTTTGCAAACGTGCTGAAGGCAAGATAATGTGCTTACGGCAAGTATCAAGTCCTTGACAGACACTAACTCTACCTGCTTTACCAAAACCAAAGCTGTTTGGTTTTCTACGAACTTTGGGAAACAAGTCAAAACTTTGATGACTCAAACAGATATATGGCAAATGACTTTCCCTGTGGTTTGCTCAGCAAAACAGCTGATATTCACTCCAGCATCTCGGTTACAGTTTGCCTGCACAGCTTAGATGCTTTGTTGAAGAACCACACCAAAGGAAAACCAGGCTTTGCAATAACTCACTTCCCAAATTGCTTCTTGGGCTTCCCCCAGTCCCTAGAGGTGCCTCTCTCTCCAACACTGTAATGCTTCTCAGGGAGAGCCCACAAGGGCTAAGACACATTTTCCCCGAGTCCTTCAGCTTCCGATTAACACCACCATGAAAAAATGAGAAGTGGGATGGACAATCACCTCCCTCAGCTGACAAAGGTACAGCACCCAAGGCAGAGTGGAAAGGAGGAGAGCTACTGGATATAGAATATTTCAAAAGAGAGTCAACAAGAGAAGGTAAATTCACCGTGTAGGTAAAGCTCGTTGCTGAAAAATGCCTAGAAAGCAGAAAACTGAAGAACAACCTGAATCTTTATTTCTGGCCTTTGCAGAAGAAACATTAAGCTCTTTCAAACAAGACAAAATCTGATTATCTAAGTAACAACAAGGAGTTAAGAGACACACAGGGAGGAAAGTCAGTCGACTGGAGAGTGGTGCTTTCTCGGAGGCCCAGATCAAACAGTTCAAAGTCTGACCATGAGGTCCCTGACCATCTCAGGAGCCAGGCTGGACGCCAAGGGGCTTGAGCTCTCATTGCTCCAAAGCCCAGAGACCCATCCTCTTTGCACAGAGGAGACCCAGCCCCTCTCCCTATCACAACGAGCTTCTCCCTCCCTTGATAAGCCTCGTAATGCTCACACAAAGGGAAAGTAAAGATATCCCCCGGCTCAGGCTGTGTAAGTTCACGTGCTGAAACATGAGAGATTGGATGCAACGACGTACAAGGACGCATCAGGCATAAAGCGGGGACACTATCAACACTGACAACAGCAGCGCCTGCACCAAGGACAGAAACAAGCCAAACCAGCAGCCTTCAGGGACAGGAGCTACTGTGAATTCCCTCCGCACACGCACTCGCCCAGCGCGGAGGAGGAGCCCACGCGGCACGGGAAGATGTTCGTTATTACAGAACAACACTTATCTCTGCAGAGGGTGGATGAAAGCTGTTACTACGTGAAGGGTAGAAAGAAGTGAGTCCCAGCCCAAGTGCCAACACACTTCTTCCTTTCCTCCCCCTGCATGGACACAAAATCTCTACTGCAGGCAGCAGAGGTGACGACCCCCCTTCGGAACAACAAAGGCGGCGGCAGCACCTCAGGAGCAGAGCACGGGGACACCTGCCCTGTCACCGCTTTGGCAGTGCAGGTGGCTTCCCAGGCAGCCACCAAAAAACGCCGAAGAGCTTCTTCGGACCGACGGCGAGAGCCGGGTGGGGAAGGGCTAGAGGGATCCAGCTCCCTGCTGACAGGGCTCCGGCCTGCACCAACGGCAACGGAGCCATGGCCTGGGCCGCCCCAACCCACCGTCTTCCCTCGCTGGAGAGACGGCCGAGCCCCGCCGGGCCCCTCAGGCCCGGGGAGCGGTGACCGCCAGCCGGGCTCGGGCCGCACCTCACGGCGCCAGCGGAGGCCGCGCCGCTCCGGGCCGCCTGGGCCTGGGCCGCCCCGGGAAACCGCAGGCCTCCAAGGGCCGCCAGGGCGAGCCGCGGGCTCCTGAAGCGGAAAGAGGCCACCCTGCCCCGGCTACGGCGCGGGAAGGGGCCACCCCAGCCGCCACCACCCACCTGCGTCCATGGCGGCGGCCCCGCCGAGGGCTGCGGCCGCTGCCGTCCCCGCCGACACATACGCCCCGGCGCGGCCCTGCACGGCTGCTAGTGCGGGAGAGGCGCCCGCCCAATAGGAGCGCCGCTGGCTGCCGGCCTCCGCGGCGGTTGGCTGCCGGCGGCGCTCGTCACGGTGCTCCCCGCAGCGCGGCTTCCTCCGCGCACTAGGGGGACGCCATTTTGCCGTACGGAGAAGCGGCGCGGGGAGGGGGAAAGGTCCCAGGTCGGCAGCGGGGCCGAGGCTGGGCGAGGCGGCGTGGTGGAGCTTATGGGCTCCGCTCGTTCCGCTCGACGCTGATGGGAGTAGCCCATGACACGTACGCCCGGGAAAGTTCGGACAGGTGGGCGCGGCCATCGTGTTGTACGGAGCTGGCCGAGCCCCGCCCCCCTTCGCCCGGGATTGTACCCCCCCCACATTCCTCTCTCGGAGGCACCTTTGGTGGCTTGGCCGTGGCGGACTAGGCGGCTCGTCGGGAGGCGGACGCCTTGCAGCGCCGAGGAGGCAAGCGAGCGGCGCCGGGAGCCATCCCCTTCCCTACCCGCCCCGCAGCATCGGCGCTGTACGGCGGCGCCTCGGTCAAAATGGCGGCGGCCATACGGCGGCCGCCATCTTGGTTGACAGCAGTGCCGTACAGAAACCCCTTCCCCAGCGGCGGAGGGGCGGCCGGGGTGACCTGGCTCCGCCATCTTGCTGTACGGCTGGCGGCGGCCCGGGCCGGCGGGCGGGGGCCGGGGCCGGGGCGGGCCCGGCCGGCGGCGGCGGCGGCGGCGGGCGGAGATGGTGATCTGCTGCGCCGCCGCCAACTGCTCCAACCGGCAGGGGAAGGCGCACCGGGGCGCCGTCTCCTTCCACAGGTAAGGGCGGCCGCCCGGCCCGCTTCAGCCCCGCCGCCCCCGGCCCCCCGCAGGTGCCGCCGCCGGGCCTCCCTCATCCCCGGGCTCCGCTCCGGCTGGGCTGGGGGCGGCCGCCCGCCCCCGCGGCGCTTCCCCCGCCGGGCCCTGAGCGGCAGCGGCCGCCCTTTGTTTCCCCTCAGCGCCGGGGACCGGCTCCGGGCTCCCCAGCGCCCGCGGAGCTCGGCTCGGCAGCGGGGAGAGCCCCCGGCCGCCGCGGGGCCTGGGGCCCGGGCTGAGGGCGAGGCCTGGCTCCCTCCCTCCGCCTCGCCGGGGGGTGCTGCTGCCATGGGGGAGCCCCCAGGGCAAGGTGTCCTCATCGCCGACGATTCGGGAAAGGCTCCTCGTTCAACCCCTCAGGGTCTTCCTGCAGCCCAGGCGTTTTTACACCGTATTAAATACACCGGGGATAAACATCAGCGGGGGCCTGGGGTTGGGCGATGTGCTGGCCCGGCCGGCGTGTTTCGGTGCCCATCGCATCCTCATTCCTCCTCGGGCTGCCACGTTTGTCCTAGGGTGGCTGAGCAGCTGGATAATGGGTCAGTTGCTGATGGAAAGGGAAATGGCGCTTTTTAGTTGGGCGCTGTTGGTGAAGTGGGGCTGTTAACGGCGGGCATGAATTTGGAGTGTTTCAGACCAAAGTGGAATAATCTTCAAACAAGCGTAACCTGTTAAAATTCGTGAGAACTTCCTAAACTTAGGAGTACCAACCCTTCTGATTTCCAGAACGTGACTTAGATTTTTTTCATGGGTTTTTTTCTCTGTTTGTTTTTCAGATTCCCTCTGAAGGATTCAAAGCGTCTGATTCAGTGGCTGAAAGCTGTTCAGAGAGACAACTGGACTCCCACCAAGTACTCATTTCTTTGCAGTGAGCATTTCACCAAAGACAGTTTTTCTAAGCGGCTGGAAGACCAGCACCGGTTGCTGAAGCCCACTGCTGTCCCTACCATCTTCCAGCTTGCAGAGAAAAAACACGACAACCTGGATTATGTCAGAAGCAGAAGAAAAATAGCAAGCAAGGTGCCGCAGCAGGATGGAGAAGACCCGAGGGAAGGAGGCTGTGAGGTAGTTCAGAGGACCTCGTCTTCTGGCCAGGACTTCATGGTGATTCAAGGGACGACGGAGATGGAGGAGGTGACTTTGCAAGCGGAAATTGGATCGATGTCCAAGGAGGAAGAGAACCTCCGCAGTCAGCTGGACGGCCCTCGGAGAAGGACGTTAGGTGATAATTTGGTTGCAAAGCCTGGACCTCAGAAAAAGCCTGAGAGATCTTCTGTGGAGGACTGTCCCAAAGCCACATGGATGGGGAGCTGGGTAGCAGACAGAAGTGGTGTGTCCGTCGATGACTTCACACCTCCTGCCTCTGGCGCTTGCAAGTTCATCGGCTCCCTTCATTCTTACAGCTTTTCCTCAAAGCATGCCAGAGAGCGGCCGTCGTTCCCAAAAGAGCAGCTAGAAAGGAAAAGGCCAAAGAGAGATGTGGAACCGAGCTGCAGCAGCCATCTCATGGGACACAATAAGGCTGTCGCGGAAGGCTCCCCTACTTCATCCCTCACTGCGACCCCTCAGAAACCTTCCCAGGGTTTGTCGGCGTCCCCAGCAGACCTTACCCCCCAGCCTGCTGCCGAGGCTGTGGTGGGGCGGAAGGGTGACACAGATGCCAACCCCATGTCAATCAACGAGGTCATCATGTCGGCCTCGGGAGCTTGCAAGCTCATCGACTCCCTCCACTCGTACTGTTTCTCCTCCAGGCAGAGCAAAAGCCAAGTGTGCTGCCTGCGGGAGCAGGTGGAAAAGAAGAACGGAGAGTTGAAACTTTTGAGGCAGAGGATCAGTCGCTCTGACAGTCAAGTCAGGAAGCTGAAGGAGAAGCTTGATGAGCTGAAGAGGATCAGTTTCCCTTACTTGAACAGCCTGCTATCCCAGGACTGTGGTCAGTATCCCCACTGGCTTTGCCTTGAGGCAGAAGTCACTGGTTTTTTTAGCAATAAGAGGCTGTTTAAGTTAGAGGTCATAAAGTTGTGATGGGTAAAAAGTAGGAGAAAGGTACCTTTTTGAAAGGAGAAGTAGTAGCTTGGATTAGACCAACAGACAGAGATGAAAAAATTAGTTTTTTGGGCACATGAGCTATTTCTTATCTCCAAAGTTTCCAAGGGGATTCCTGGTGCGGAATGGGAAGTTAGGTCACAGTGTTGCCAACAACTCTCTTGATGATTTTTTTTTTTTTTTAATTTTTTTTTTCGTCCTGGGTTATTTCAACTTGTTTGTGACTTGATAGCACTGGTTATGATTTGCCTTCCTTTGGAGCGTGCTTGTGAATTTTTTCGGTGTGTTAATGAGCTGTCATGGGCAGCAGGTATCTGGGAAAGCTGTCGAAGTCTTCTCCAGTGATGTAAGAAGTACTTCGGATCTTAGATTTCATATAATGCACTCTGTACTCGGGATATATGAAATCTAAGTGAGGTGGTAGCTATCAAATATGACAATGCCATGGTACAGAGTGAGGTCACTTTTTGTGACTGAGTGCCTGTGTTTGGTTTGATCATTTCCTCCCTCGGAAGGTGGAAGAAGTCAGGAAACACATAATAAAGTGGGAGGAACTTATCCATTGATGAAAAACAATTCACAACACCTGAAAACGTAGGGGAACTCGGAGAGGGATGTGGTCATGTAGCAAGGTTCTTGCAGAGGAGTTGAATCGGACCATAACCCTTTCTCTTGCAAGAAAAAGAGTGCTTTAATATACAGCTGGTAAAACTTGCACAATGACTCTAGTTGCAAGATAAAGTTTGGGGGAGTTTAGGAGTGTCTGATGATGTTTGATGCTGAGAAAACGCAGGATTGTCTTGTGAGGGACGCATGACTTCGGACTTTCTTGAAGAAGCCACCGGTTAGGTATTACCCCATGGTAATTCTCAAATCCATTACGAGGTTTCTTCTCCTAAAGAACCTCACAGCTTCTTCTAGAGCCATGTAGAAACACGACACTGGCATAGAAAGACGTGTTCTCCAGACTCTTATAGCATGGCCTACTTCCTCGCTCAAGTGCAAGAAAATAAATCCCAACAAAATTCTTGAAGGTTGATACCCAATGCTACTTTTTCCGTATGTTTTTAATTTTCCGAAGTGTGGAAAAACTCACACTCTGATTTGGGTAGAGGGGGGAAAAGAATTTTTTCGCCCATGGGAAATCAGCATAGTCTTATTTGTACCTTCTGGTCTGTATTTTTGTATTGTTTTGGTGTCACACTAAAGAAAAGAATTGTCGTGGTTTGGGCTGGACTGGCCACTAGAATGACAGCTGCTCTCTAACGTCAAGTCAGTACAATAACTGAATACAATTTTAGTGTTCTATTATTGTCATTCATATATGAAAAAGGAGTGTCTAGCTTTGTTGGAATACCTTCAGTGAGATACTAATTGCAAGAAGAGTGTCCTGACATGTTGTTCTTTACTCTAGTGAGCGCTATGATTTTTCTTTTCTTTCCTGAGATGGATGTTCTTATACATATGTCTTTGAGAACATGAGAATTATATATCAAGAATATCTTCTATAAGAACATAAGAATTACATATTCTGTTTTCGAAGGGAAAATGTCTTTTTTTTTTAATGAATTGACCAACTTCTTACCTGTTGTGCTGTCTCGAGATCACTATGTGAAAATGAACCATTTCAGTGATTGCAGCTTGGTGCGATGGGAAGTTCTTACAGAACCTTTTGGATGGTGACTTTTTTAAAGGGTTTGTTGGTGGCTGCCTGGCACCTTTTTTTTTTTTTTTTTTTTTTTTTAGCTTAATCTTGGTGCTCTTCTGCCTTGTTGCCTTGTGTTGCTTTTTGTGTGCTCATAGTAATAGTTTGTGGCAGTCAAAATACCTGATTAAGTGCAGCTGACTGCTGCTGGGCAGAGCCTGGTTTATGCCTAGACACTAAGTTTTGCTGTAATTGAAGAAAGACTCTTTGGTATTCATAAAAAAACAGTCAGGTAATGTATTGGGTAAATAATACTTATAGTTTTTGTTAGTAGCTACATTTCAGTTGTCCTAAATCATCTGCTGTGTAGTTGAGTTGATGTTACTAGCTGTGAACCTGAGCCTGCATATTTTTTTCTTCTAAAGGCAGTGCCTTGGGAATGGGGAGTGTAAGTAAAGTAAGCGACTGGACTGACCGTGCAGGTTGGTACGTGTCTGCGTCCCAGCTCCGCGCGCTGCAGGACCTCTCTTTGCTGCTGCCTCACGTTCAGCTGCGTCTGGAAAATCACAAGCAGAGAAATGAGCTTTAGGCCTGCACCCGTTAAGCAGAACTTCATTTTGCTACTAATTCTCAACAGATATTTTCCTCCAGTGAAACATGTACATTTCTGCTGGCTCTACCCAAGCTACAACCAGCTGGAAAGAGCAGGTTTCTGCAAAACTGCTGCACACGCAGTCCCTGCCAGCCTTACTTGAGGATCAGTGACTCAATCTGGGTGAGTTTGGCTCGCAGCGTGCTCGAGCTGTCACAGTGCGCTCCAGCGGTGTTTCCCAACCTGTCCTAACAGGGGGATCAACTGACTGGTTTTAGGAGAAGCCCTGGGCTGCTTCCTGCGTGACTGCCACAGTGACCTTTTCCATGCTAAACTTTGAATTTGCTCACTTGTTGGGTAGGAAGATGTTTTCTTCTGTTTCATGGGCCACTTCTGAGGAGTGCGGACTGAAGGTTGAGGAATATTTCCAGCAGGAGAGCACGGTTAGGCACTGTGCACCAGGCAGAAGGAGGTTAGATGCATCTTCTGGAGAACAACAAGATGCACTGGGAGAAATGTACTAGAAATGGCCTTGAGTTGTGCCATGGGAGGTTTAGGATGGATATTAGGAAAAAGTTTCTTCACAAGGTGTTATCAAGCATTGGAACAGGCTGCCCAGGGAAGTGGTGGAATTGCCATCCCTGGAGGTATTTAGCAGATGGGCAAACGTGGTGCAGAGGGGCATGGTTTAGTCGTGGTTTGGGCAGTGTTGGATTAATGGTTGGACTCGATGATTTGAAAGGTCCGTTCGAACCTAGACAATTCTATGAAATTAGGGAGAGCCAGTGAGCAAATATGGATCCAGTGTCACGTGGAAGGAGAGTCTATTCTGACAGTGCTCTCCTCCGATACGTAAGTCCTATCTGACCATCTTGTTCTGCTTGAAGGTTTCGCAGCTCTGCTGCACCATGCTCCCCCGGTGCTATATCCCCTTCCTCTCCTTTCACACGATCACCTCCTCTTAACGTGCTCTAGTTCGCTCCTTTTGTAAAACTACATCTCCCAGCAGGCACTGGGATAACTTTTACCTAATCGTGAGATCACTTCCCTTATAGCCATCTTACCGACCCTGCGCAAAACCTTTTCTGGTGAGCAAAGGTGGTTAGAGAGCTAAACCAAGCAATAGGAAAATAACTGCAAACCATGGCTGGCAGTGGAGCAAACGCAGGTATGATTCAACGTGATTGAAGTATCTGTATCAGAGAGGTAAAGCTGTTAAAGTTCAGCCACTTGAGCATGTGTGGAGCCTCTTCCAAACTCCATGTCTGCTCCCATGAAGGTCATATTAAAGGCAGGAGAGTTTGCAGAATGGGTCCATGTGGAAAATTATTAGTGTTTTGCTAAGAATCTGTAGGAAATCGTATTTTCTTCCAGCTTAGATCTGTTTTTCAATATTTGTACAAAGCCAGTGTAGAAGTGCCATTGATTGTAATACTTTTTACCTGTGAATGAAGCATAGTTGGTGAACTTTGAGGACAAGTAGGAGGACTTGAACATTAAATGTCTGAATTTGTGCCAAGGTAGAGCCCTGGCGCCTGGTCTGTGGGGCCTGAGGTGGTGTTTCTCGTCAGGATGGCAACTGGTTTTTGTTTGCATTGCAGAAAACAGGTAGCAGAATAGCACTCCTCGGTGGCAGGGAGAAGAGAAGCGGGGTTGTGCAAAGATGCGAGGTGCTGTACTTTTCATCTGCCTGAGCAGGGCTTGAACAGCAATGAGTCCCTGTCTGGTTTCAAGATGAAACGCTTATAATGGGTCCCGGAGATGTGCTGTCAGAAAAATTGCCTCTACCAGGGCAGGCACCGCTAACCTGGCAGCCAAACCTTAACTGGGGGCTGGGGACATATCTGAAGGAAACTGCTAGAATTGCTTTTGCAGAAGCAGCTTTGTACAGGGCAACTCTCTTCAGAAAATAACACCCGTATTTCTGAAGCAGAATAAGGATTTTTGAAGAAAAATGCCTTTATTCTGGAACAGCAGGTGCTGCTTGTGATTTTTTTTTTTTTTTTTTTTTCTTCCCCTCCCCTGTCTTGTGCGGGTTGGGAACGGCCAGGGAAGAAGGCTGGTCAGTAGAGTAAGTGGATGTTACAAAGCACGAGGGAGCTATAAAGCAAGGTAGACACGCGATAAGGAGTAGGAATATGTGTTAAGAGCAGGGCTGTGGCTGTGGCAGAAGGCATCACGAGAGAGGCCAGGCACGGCATGGCACCGGCCCCACACGCAGTGCGTTTGGGATGTGGATGATCAGGGAGATGGCTCTTTCACCACCCCCTTGGAGAGAAAGGTGGCTGGAAAGGGGTTAAAGAAGACTTTTTGCTCTGCTGTTGCCTTTTTTTTTCTTTTTCAGTCTGTTTTTTTCTATTTTTTTTCCTAAGAGTCTACACAGCTTGTGCATTAAGCATCTCATTCTGCAGCGAGTCGGCAATGACTCGCAACAAAAAAACAGCTTGCAACTAGGAAGCAATGAAAACGCTAACTAAGGTAAACTTGAGAGAAAGTCAAACATACTGAGTTAAGCTCAGGTAGGATGTTTGGGTTTCTCATAATAGTGTATAATTTTAAAGATGTTTTCTCTGTATTCTGTAGTGCAGGAGAGCTCTGTCAGTGATTACAGACACTGGAGCATTTTACCGCAGAGGGTAGAAACACAGGCAGTAACACATTGGTGTTTTGTCATGAAATTAATTACTAAGGCCATAAAATGAGAATTTGTGAATATAATCATGTTCTCACCTTTTTAAAGCAGAGATCGAGCTAGAGCATGCCAGTGCTAGGAATACTGGTTTACTGGTGGGAGCATCAGCAAAGTGCGTAAAGGGGTGCCACACTCAGGGAAGGGCAGCAGAGTACAAAGCCACCTTCTGTACTTAAATATGGAAAAAGTGCACTGGAAAAGGCTGCTCCTTAATTACCAGAACCTTGATGATGGTGATTTAAATCCTAGTAAGCAACTCGGCTGAAGGTAAGGACTGCAGGAGGCTGCCCAGCTGTTGCTGTAGACCCTGCACTTTGAAGACCAAGAAAGTGCTGTGTGAGTTGGTTTGTTTTTTGTTTTGCTGATAAAAGCTGCATAGGAATTTGTGCCAGTGTAGCTCTCAGTGCCAGGGATCCCACTTGAGAGCCAGGCTGGCTGAAGCCTGTGTAGCCGTGGCCCGAAGGGGTTGTCCAGCTGCTTTGTCTAGTTTGTCTCGTGGCAGGGAGAGCATGTCGTCTCCTGCTGCAAAGCATGGACAGCCAGTTACAGTCTGATTTTGTTACAGGACAGGGAGGGATTTGACTTCTAACCTCTTTGTGAATGAGAAAGATGTGGAAACAGTCCATCCACGAGTTTGGAGCCATGAATTGGGGTCAGATAATGAAACAGAGCTGACTGGTGTTCCCAGGACACAGCAGTTTTGGCCTGAGTGGCTTCCTGAAGAAAGGAGTTCTAGATGACCAGGTTGCTTAGCGCCTGTGGCTTTTGTCTCCCACGCTGTCGCAACTTGTGAGCGTCGTGGCTGATTTCAGTTGGATTTCATAGAGGAGTGGAGGTCTTGAAGATGCTGGGTGCCTAACAGCTTCAAGAAACTGTATCATCTGGTAGGGAAAAGTGACTCCAGGAATGTCCTTGTTAAGAAGGAGTCTGTAGTGTCAGCTTCCCTGTTACTAGATAAAAGAGAAACTCTGTGTGTGGATGCAAGAGAACCAGCATTAAGACGACCCCATCCGAGTCTGAAGCTTTAAACGTATAGAAGGGTGGCCAGTGTCTCTTGTGCTGCAAATTCTCAGACATGGTTCGTATTCTTGATATCGTCACACACTTACTTTTCAAGCCATAGTAGCAGGTTGGTTGTAAAAGTGACGCGACAAGAGTTTTAGATCAGATCTTTAAAAAGGGAGGTACACATTCCTTTGCCAGTGAAATTCCTCTTGACAGTGACTGCATCTATAAACCTGTTGTTTGAAACAAAGCAGCTCCATGGACAAAGATATTTTCGTCTTTAAAGTCTGCTTTTTGTTGCCTCAATAGTCTTGCCACCACAACATAAGAAGCTATTCTCTTTTCAAATTGCTGCTTTTTTTTTTTTTTTTTTTCCTCTGATGGACTCAATCAGCCCCTGTCCTGTCTGCCTCCCCACTCTTGCTTTTCCAGTCTCTCAGCTCAGCCCTCTAGCACAGAAGGCTGCCAGGGAGAAAAAAGGCCTTAGTTCACTATTAGAGACCAATACCGAAGGTAAGAAGAGCACTGCACAGAATGTGGTCAGGATACATTCACTGTTCTGCACCGAGTCTATGGTCCTCATTCCCACCAACACTTCTGGTGCTCTTGGCTTTTCCAAGCAACATAAGAACTAAAAAAACCCTCATGTTGGCTTTGCCACCATGCAGGTAGTTTGGAAAAATAGGAATGGTTACTTGGCCATATGGTTTGGTGTAGGCTTCTTCACTTTCCAGCTGGCTAGAAGTCCAGCTCTTTGGAAGTGAGACTAGCTTGCCCGGTCAGGCAGCTCCAGCCGGGCTGGACGCTACACATCAAGGCGATGGGGTCAAACTGTGGGTGCTGGAAACAATCAGTTGGCTTTTCTTGGTTTATAACTAAGTCTAAAAAGTGGAAATGGCTAAAGACTTTTTTTTTTTTCATCTGTCATTTTGATGCTTTTTCTGAAATGCAGCAAGGTGGTTAAGCAGAAGAAAATGAAGTGTGCTATTACAAGCACTCCGGTGACAGAAAGCATCCAGCTCCTAGACTTTGTTGCCACCTCCTGACCCAGGAGAGGGCAGCAGCAGCCCAGGCTGCAGTCTCTTCTAGCCTTCCCAAAGCTTTGCTTTTCCCTTCTGCAGTGGGAGTTTGAGCCTGCAAAAAGTTTGGAAAGAAACGCAGTGTATGCAATAGCAAGTGAAAGGCAAATACCAGTTGGATGGGGTAGCGATACTCTCCTTACTCGCAAAACCGTATGCTCTCAATGTGAAAGCAGAAAGGGAAACAGGTTCCTAAGAAGCAGTGTAGGAGTATGGAGTTTCTTGTAACACTAATTTTGGTCTTTTATTATTGGTCATCACTGTGTTAAGGTCTTTGCTGTACCAGAAAATAATGTTCTGTTGCTTTGGTTGCTCACAGTGCAGGTGCAAGGTATGTACAATGAAATGCTGTCTGGTACGCTGCATGGACTGTAGGAACCCCTTCGTAACACCTTGGTGAGCTGGTGGTGAATGCCCAGGCTGGCAGGACAGTCTTTGCAAAGGCTGCCTCGAATGTTGTAGATGTTCATCACCTATTTCATAATGAGCTCTCATGTTTTCTCATGTTGCTTCACTGGCAAAATACTTCAGAATAAAGAAGAGTAACTAGAAGCATCTTGCTGACGTGCCGGCTGACATTTTAAACCTGCTATCTGTGGGAGAATAAATAACAAAAGCAGTAATTCTCCTTTACCCGGGAAAGTTTCTGTTCCCCTTGCTTTGCCATTCCAGGTGCGGACTCTCTATTCTTACTCCTTGCTCAGTCTTTTTGGTCTGATGTTTGGGACTGAGCACAGTGAAACATGGACAGATCAAGCAAATTTTTACCTGCAGTATCACCATTTTCGGTCATAATTTCTCCCTGCAGCTGAATCTGTGCCTTTTAGACCAGCCAGATAGGTAGCTTGTTCTTGTATTGAGCGATATCACTAGGTGTGGAAGACAACCCCCTTCAACTCCCACCCTGCCAGTATGAGTCATTTATGCTGTGAGTGGGAGGAGGACATGCTTGAAGTGTACTTCAGTTATACTCGTCTGTATAACAGCTAATGCAGAGCAGTGGGCACCTCATTCCTATTGGTACTGGTCTTTCCGGAGATCATGGGGCTGCCGTATCGCTTTCCCTGCTTACACCTTAGGAATGGAGCTGCTTTAAATTACCTGTCTCCATTTCTCCGATTTATTTGTGTTTTTTCAGGTCACACCCTCTGAAATCACAGCAAAATGTGAAACTGTTGTTTATCAAAACTTTTCTAAAATGATTCCTTAAAGAAGTTTTCCCTCTGTGAAACAGACCTTTGTTGCTTCTTAATAAATGCAATGACAAAGGGAAGTAGCTTTTTCTTCCTTTTATGCTTTAACTTGCAGGCACCCTAGTCTTTTTAAGATGTTTTACTTAGCCTTAGTCCAGAGCCGAAGCAGAAACACTTCTGAATGATTCCTGTCTCTTTTTACAAGTGCAGGGCGTTGTTAACCTCTTCAAAAAAATTACAGCCAAACTTTGATCTTAAATATGTATGCAGCCTGATTTTTCTTTTTCCTCTGAAGTGAGGACTCATTTCCTTGGTCTCTCAAACAGACAGGAACAGTAGGTACTCAGTGCTTGAGAAAAATCAGGCCAGAGCGTTAGAGATTTAATTGTCATTTAGTGATAATTCTTTATGCTGAGATTTCAGTCTTCTCCTTTCTTGCGTGTGGATGGGAGGGGGCTTTCTCTTCAGATAAAGCTACAGAGACAGGTCAGAAATGGATCAACTGGAAGAATGCTTTATGTAAGGTCAAGAACAGGTTTGAAAGCAGACCCACTTTCTGTGACTGTTCGTTGTTCCCCGTCTCCCCTTGCACCTTGGAGCTGATGCTCCTCTAGAGAAAAGCGTTTGACCCGTTCTGGGGTGTTTTGTGGTCACCTTCACCCAGCCGTAAGCAGCTCACAGCAAGCTGCAGAGCACAGATCCCTGAATTTTCTTTCTTCTTCCTCTACAGAGACTCCCCAGCTGAATCCCGTGATGGAGCCCCTGTCCTGGATGCTGGGCACCTGGCTCTCAGACCCACCAGGAGACGGCACCTTCCCTACAATGAAGCCCTTCCAGTACCTGGAAGAAGTGCACATCTCCCACGTGGGGCAGCCCATGCTCAACTTCTCGTAAGTCTGTGTTGGCAGCAGCTTTTGGAGCGGAGCAGGCATGACTCCAGTGAGATTTGTTGGTTGTGTTTCTTTTCCAGTGGCAAAGTAAACAAGTTTTCACCTACCAAATGAGGTGATGTAACGATATGCAACTGCATGGTTTGACTTTAATCACACATTTTAAAGGAAAATTAATTGGCATGCTCTTGCAACATACCCAAGGCTGCACACCTGCAATCACTGAAGATATTCACTAGCCCAGGAGCACAGTGCAGTTGTACAGAGCTTTTGAAAAGTGAGTTCACACCTGGGAACTCGTGCAGAAGCAAACAAGTACAGGATCAGGACTGTGGCTGTGGTGCAGTGTACAGTTCTTGTGGTCTGCCAGTCTTGAAGGTTATGTAGTGAGAAGTAACTCGGGGTTCTATGAATGTGATCGTAACTTAGAATAGTGAGAGTAACTTACGGTACCAAGAATGGCCCCATCATGGACATCACTGCTGTTTGTGCAAACTCCGTACCTGCCTTTGACAGACCAGTGATCTTCCTGCTTTAATGTGGTGTGCACTGGGTGCATATGCTGGCCAGAAGATGTACTGTCCTCATGGCCAGAAAACCCCCCACGGTTCTTCTTGCTGGTAGTAGTTGTGTGATTAGAAATGAATCTTCAGGTAATAGTGTTACAACTGCTATCATTCTGCTTTGAAGGAGTTATGGCATCGCTGCCAAGTTTGTCCATATTAAACTGTGGTGCTCAGTCTTCACCACTGTGAAAATCTGAGACAAGTGAAAGTATTTATTTAACAAACTATATGGGATAGAAGGCAGATAGCTTAACTGCTTTGGCTGCAAGTAATTGTTCTAAGAGAAATCAAAAAGAAATCTGGAGGAAGAGAAGTGACATGTTAGCTAGCTGATCAGTACTGCTCCAGTACTCATTTGGGAGGGGTGAGTTGGAAAGTTTGTTGCTTTGAAAACCAGAGAAAAGAATAATTACAAGATGCCAACGCTGTGTGGAAGATGCCCTGTGTTCCTGGTGCGCGCCGTTTGTAGTGACAGAGCTGTCGGCTCAGCATGTGACATTTTTAGTCCAGTTTCCAAAAGAAACAAAGCTCTGACAGTCATGCTCTGTCTACATCTCCCTCTCCAAACAGTTGCTGATTTGAGTTGCCTTCTGGTTTTTTTCTTTTGTTTGTACCGAGGAGATGTACAGCTCAGTGCAGCTGAGCTCTGGGAAGCATCAGGAAAATAGGCAGCAAGCCTGGAGAACAGAGACCCTGTGCCTCCCTAGCTCCTGGAGCAGTGCCACTTGTTCCAAGACAGTCCACATGCTTCCTGAATACTCGTCATTGTCTTGCCACCCTCACAGTAAAGAATTTCTTCCTGGTATCTAATCTAAATCTCCCCTCTTTCAGTTTAAAACCGTTCCCCCTCATCCTATCACTACACTCCCTGACCAAGCGTCCCTCCCCGTCTGCAGGCCCCCTTCAGGTACTGGAAGGCCATTATAAGGTCTCCCGGAGCCTTCTCTTCTCCAGGCTGAACAACCCCAGCTGTCTCAGCCTGTCCTTATAGGAGAGGTGCTCCAGCTCTGATCATTTTCATGGCCCTCTGCTGGACCAATTCCAACAGCTCCATGTCCTTCCTGTGTTGAGGACTCCAGAGTTGGATGCAGTGCTCCGGGTGGGGTCTCCCCAGAGCGGAGCAGAGGGGTAGAATCCCTTCCTTCGCCCTGCTGGCCACACTTCTTTTGATGCAGCCCAGGATGCGGTTGGTTTTCTGGGCTGCCAAGTGCATGTTGCCAGCTCATGTCGAGCTTCTTATCCACCAGCACCCCCAAGTCTTTCTCCTCAGGACTGTTCTCAATCCGTTCTCCACCCAACCTGTATTTGTGCTTGGGATTGCTATGACCCATGTGCAGGACCCTGCACTTGGCTTGGTTGAACTTCATGAGGTTCACACAGCCCCACCTCTCTAGCCTGTCCAGATCCCTCTGGATGCCATCCCTTCCCTCCAGCATGTCGACCACACCACACAGTGTGGTGTCATCGGCAAACTTGCTGAGGGTGCACTCTATCCCACTGTCCATGTCATTGACAAAGATGTTAAATGGCACTGGTCCTGGTACTGAGCCCTGAGGAACACCACTTGTCACTGGCTTCCACTTGGACATTGAACCATTGACCGCAACCCTTTGAGTGCGGCCATCCAGCCAGTTCCTGATCCACTGAGTGGTCCATCTGTCAAATCCATGTCTTTCCAATATAGAGACCAGGATGTCATGTGGGACAGTTGTCAAACGCTTTGCACAAGTCCAGGTAGATGACATCTGTTTCTCTCCCCTTATCTACCAATGCTGTAGCAACATCGTAGAAGGCCACCAAATTTGTCAGGCATGACTTGCCCTTGGTGAAGCCATGTTGGCTGTCACCAATCCTCCTTATTTTCCACGTGCCTTAGCAGAGGTTCCAGGAGGATCTGCTCCATGATCTTGCCGGGCACAGAGGTGAGACTGGCTGGCCTGTAGTTCCGTGGGTCTTCCTTTTTTCCCTTTTTGAAATTGGACATTATGTTTCCCCTTTTCCAGTCAGACTTCACCAGACTGCCATGACTTTTCAAATATAATGGAAAGCGTGTAGCAACTTCATCCGCCAGGACCTGTGGATGCATTTCATCAGGTCCTGTGGACTTATGTACCTTCAGGTTCCTTAGGTGGTCTTGAACCTGATCTCCTACAGTGGGCGGTTCTTCATCCTCAGACCCCCTGGTTTTCCCTGGTCCTTCAAGTCAGGAGGTGTGAGGAAAGGGGTTGGCAGTGAAGACCGAGGCAAAAAAGTTGTTGAGAACATCAGCCTTTTCCTCGTGTGTCATTACCAGTTTGCCATTCTTGCTCATCAGGGGGTATGCTTTCCTTAACCTTCCTTTTCTGGCTGACATACCTGTAGAAGCCCTTATTATTCTTAGCATCCCTTGCCAGATTCAGCTCCAGCTGCACCTTGGCCTTCCTGACATAAGTAACCAGGCAGTGTCCCCATGCTCTTCCCAGGATACCTGATCCTGCCTGAGCTGCCTGTGCAGTTCCTCTTGCCTTTTAGTTTGACCAGCAGGTCCTGACTCAGCCATGCCGATCTCTTCCCTTTCCTGCTTGCATTCTTACACCTGGGGATCAAGAGCTCTTGTGCTCTTTGGAAAGCGTCCTTAAAGATCTGCCAGCTCTGTTCTGCCCCCTTGTCCCTGAGGACCGTTTCCCAGGGGATCCTATTGACTAACTCCTTGTAGAGCTGGAGGTTTGCTTTCCTAAAATTCAGGGTCCTGGCTATGCTCCTTGAATGACACGTACCCCTTAGGACTGTGAACTCCACCAGTGCATGATCACTGCAGCCCAGGCTGCCTCCAGTCTTGCCACTCCTGATGAACTCACTTGCGTTGGTGACTGTCAGGTCCAGTGTCACATCCCCTCGGGAAGGACTGTCTATTTCCTGTCTTAGGACGTTATCGTTGAGGTGCTCCAGGAACCTCCTGGATTGTCTACAGCTCGCCATGTTGCTTTTCCAGCAGATGTTGGGGTGGTTGAAATTCCCCCAGCAGGATGAGAGCCTTCGAGCGTGATGCCTCCTGTAGCTGGAATACGAAGGCTTCATCAATAGGCTCCCCTTGATCAGACGGCCTGGAGTAGACACCAACTACAAGGTTCCCCTTGTTGCCTCGGTCTCTAATTCCTACCCGTAAGCTTCCACTTCCTTGTGGCTATTCTTTAGGGACATTTCTTCACACTCTATCCATTCCTTAACATAGAGGGCAACCCCTCTGCCCCTCTTTCCTTTCCTGTCCCTCCTGAACAGCTTATAGCCATCAGTAGCCACACTCCAGTCATAGGATTTGTCCCACCAGGTTTCAGTAATGGCCACTATGTCATAGCTTTCCAGCAGCACAGTAGCTTCCAACTCCTGTTTGTTGCCCATATTGCATGCGTCCGTGTAGAGGCACTTCAGCTGGGCTGTTGGCTGTGCCGCTGCCTTAGAGGAACACTCCCTGAGGTGTCTCACAGGCATTTCCCTGTTGACTCCGACTACCTTAGGAGCCCCTGGCTCGGCTTTGACTGTGATGCAGCGTCCCCAGGGTGCCTCAGGGCAACAGGTTGAAGGCCCTTACTAGCACCCTGTCCATCTAATCCTGATGTGTTATCCCACAGCTTGTCACAGACAAGCCTGATGTTATTGTCCCCCTTCCGCTTCACATCTAGTTTAAAGCCCTGTCGATCGGCCCTGCAATCTCTTGGGCAAAGACTCTCTTCCCCCTTTGAGAAAGGTGTCTCCCATTTGATGCCAGTGAGCCCGGTGCTGTGTAGGCCATCCCATTGTCAAAAAAACCCGAAACTGTGGCAGTGCCACCAGCCACGGAGCCATGTATTAATAGACTGGACCTGTCTGTTCCTTTCAGTGTCACTGCCTGCAACTGGGAGGAGTGAGGAAAAAATAACCTGTGCCCCAGATTCCCTCATCAACCCTCCCAATGCCCTGAAGTCTCTTTTGATTGCTTTTGGACTATGAGTTGCAGCTCCCTCTCCACCCACATGGAAGATCAATAATGGGTAATAGTCTGAGGACTGTACCAAGACAGGAAGTTTCCTGGTGATGTCCTTAAGCTGGGCTCCAGGAAGACAGCAGACTTCCCTCTGAGGAGGGTCCACCCAGCATATTGGGCCCTCCATTCCCCTCAGGAGGGAGTCACCAACAACTATAACCCTTCTTCTCTTCCTTGTGGATGTGGTCATGATACAGGCGGTATGCCTTTCTGACTGCGGAGGCGTCTCTGGTGTAGAGTGCCCATCATCCACATCCTCACTTGACTGGCCTTCCTCAACCAGAACCTTGTATCTGCTGTTCAGAGGTGCCAGGGGCGAGGTGGGCAAGGAGGGGGTTCGTCTGCTGCCCTGACCGTGAACTTGCCTCCTTTTACACTTTTTATTTAGGCTTCTGCATTCTGCCTGACAGGGGCAGGATACAGGGGCCCCTTGACCCTGGTTACCTTCTGATATGTGCTCCCGTGTCTGTGTCAAGGAGAGCAGAGCCTGGCTCCACCAGTCTATTTGTTGTTCAGCTTCCCTAATCTCCTTAACGTCTCGACTTCCTCTCACAGCTCTGCCACCGGGCTGAGGAGGTCGTTCCCCTGTTCACAACGCACGCAGCAGTTCTCAGAGCTGCCACCCGTCACCAGTGAAAGGCTCTCACACTCCCTGCAGCCTGTGACCTGGACAGCTTCCCAGCTTCAAAAAGCCCTCAAAAAGAGCCCCTTGCCGGCCCTTTTTGCCATGGTTCTCTTCCTCAGTGGAGACTTACCTGCACTGGAGCTGGTCTCCTCAGCGAGAGATAAGTCTGCTCTGTTACAGCCTGCAGCAAGTAATATATAAAAAACCGAACTTGCCAGGTTTAAAAGCTAAATACAGATGATATTGTAATGCCAGGTATTTATTTGAGAAAAGGAAGTATTTGAGACAGAGTATGGCTTCAGCATCTGTGAAACGCCTGACTTCCTGAGGGACTTCCTGAGCTAGGTCTTAGGCCCAGGAGCTGTGAAAAATATGAAGCTTGTACTTAAATAATGAACTCCAGCTGTGCCTGTAAAGTATCTGTATTTTTACACGTTTACATCTCCAACCATGAAGTGTTGTCAGTGTTTTACTCTTCAAATAACACTGCAGGCAATGTGGTTAAATAAAATACTGTTTCCTCTGGGACGAGACCAGACCAAACACTGTATTTTCAGTGTGACAAACAGCAGCTTTTGTATTCTGATTTCCCCTCAGGTTCAATGCCTTCCATCCGGACACCAGGAAGCCCATGCACCGAGAATGTGGATTCATCCGCCTCAAACCTGACACTAATAAGGTGGCCTTCATCAGTGCCCAGAATACAGGTACACACCTGTTGTAGTTTGAGAAAACTGATAACAATTTTTTGCCGTTTAGACAATTATCCTCTCACCTGATGACCCCTCCCCACCCAGAAAGGGGAATAGGGGAATACAAAGAAACACGAGGGTTGAAATATAAATAGATTTAATAGAATGAGACTAAATAATTAAGAATAGTACTAAAGAACCGGTATTAATCCCGATACTGATATAAGATACACAAGGATTATACTAAGCCCGTTCCATCCCAGGAAGCCGTGCACTCCCAGCAGGGACAGCCAATGTGGGACACTGTGAGCACTGCGGCTTCGGGAGGAAGGGAAGGGCTCAGGGCTCCAGCACCAGGGCAAGTAGTTCTCTGGATCTGCCACCATCAAGGGAGAGAGAACCAGGCAGCAAACTTTTCTAATTCATATTGAATGTGACGTTCATGGTATGAAATAATCCTGTTGGCAGCTTGGGTCAAGTTGCCCGGGTCTCGCTCCTCCTTCGTCTCTGCACCTGGCAAGGCTTGAAACCACTGAGACCTTGAATCTTACATAGCCTAGCTGGCTATAAAGTAAATATTGTCACAAATTCAGACACTAGAGTCTTCTAAAAGTGCAGTTTTCCTCAGCATTAGAAGAGAAGTTAGTCCTGTGTCTCTCAACCCAGGACAGAGAGTAATCTCAGTGCAGTCTTTTTTCTTAGCTCCTAAACTAGGAGCATCTCCCTCCTGTCTGCCTTGGTACTTGTTACACACCTTACAGGGACTAAATGAGAGAGAGAACCACATCTACATTATTCTAAGTGAAAGAGTGTTAAAACTCAATTAATACTTAAATTTGCATCTAAAACTCCAGAGGAGGTGCTGAAGGAAAAACTGCCAGTTGCAATGCGATTCTCATCCCACGTGGTATGAGTTAAGTCTGTCTGGTTAGATTTTTCTAAGCAGCATTACATGCCTGAGGTTGCGTGGATTTGCAGTTGTCGCTATGTGCTAGGTCAAATAAAACCATTCTTCAGAGAGGGTGGTGGTCTAGTACATAGCCTAAGAATTGTGACATAGTTAAGTAACCTTTGTAGCCTAATTATATATGACCTTGCTTTCCACTAGGTCTGGTGGAGGTGGAGGAAGGGGAGGTGAATGGACAAGAGCTGTCTATAGCTTCTCACTCCATAGCCAGGATCTCCTTTGCCAAGAAGCCCCACGTAGAGCAGGTGAGTGCACACACTGAGCAATTCATGTAGTATTGCTAGCCCCAGAGGGTGCCTAGTTGAGAGGATGGGTTGATTAGCATGCTTTAATTACAGATTGCCATCTGAGTTCTTGGAAATATTGCATGGCATCCTAGCTTATCCATTCTGTAGCAGCCTTCAGAAGATATTTCATACATTAGAAGACCCAGAGGGATCGTTAAGATAAGAACTGATGTGCTGAATCAGACCAGCCAACCCAGAATCCTGTCTCCAGCAGTGGCCAGTAGCAGGTCCTTAGGAAAGAGAGTAGGAAAGTCTTTTCTAAATACCTCTGTATGCCAGTGGTGTTACTTCTTAATGCTGGTCTTCTGGATTAATTACAGTATGAGGGTGCACATGTACGGTATGTCCAGTATTGGGCCTCATCAGGTTATTTTAGGAATGGCTGCTTTTCACTGGAGCTCCACCTTGTCTTTGTAGATCTTGCTTGTTTGCTTTTCAGGACATTCACAAGTTGCTCTGGGCTCTCTTCCCATCTGTGGCCACCTGGCAGGGCTGGCACATGCTGCCAGCTCCACTCTTGGTTGACTTGCTTCTTGGGTTTTGACTTTTTTCTTTTGTGTAGCGGGGGTTTGTTGTTGACACATCTGGATGGGGTACAGCCAACTGTGAGTAAGATGGCAGTGCTGGAGTCAGTGTGGCATACTGAGGTCACAGCTGGAACCCTAGCTGTCACATGCAGAGCTCTCTTCGCTGACTAGCAGCTGAGAAAGACAGACAGCAAGGTTCAACAAGCTGTCACAAGGAGGCATGTTCTTGCATCTGTCTTGTTTTCGTATGTCAACCAAGTGACTGACTGGAATTTTTGAAGGATGACAAGTGAGGTGTGGCTCTCAGGAGAGAAGACACTATTTTGCTTGCAGCAAATACAGTATTGTCTTATTCTTATTGGCTTAATTTTGCAATCTAGTTTTTATGTGCTATAAAATCAACTCGTGGATAACTGAGTGCAAGTTTGTGCAGGTGCATCCAGTGTCATAAGCATGCTCCCTAAATTCACTAACATGCCAAAAATTGTCTGTGCCTACAGAAACAGTGTCCTGACTCCAGAAAGGCAGTCCTAACTCCCCTGCCTTCAGATGCATGTGTTAAGTTGTTGGGTTTCTCCTTTCCCAGGAGCAGCTGCATTGCCTCCTTTCTATAGCAGAAGAAATAAAGCCATTAAATACTATGGATATCGCCAAGGCAGTGGAGCTCGTAATTACAAACATTTAAATAAAATGGACGACCCTCTTCAGAAGGAGAAGCAGAAGGTGGTTGAGCACAGGCCATGTGGTTTTACCATGGATAAATGGCGCCTGGCTGACCTGGTTATCTTCTGTGATAAAATGACTGGATTTGTGGACGAGGGGAGAGCAGTGGATGTCGCTTACCTTGAATTCACCAATTTCCCATGGCCTTTCCCAGTGCTTCATGTTTCCTCTCCTGTGTGGGACGTCGCAGTCTCCCTGTGCATCTCCGGTGTATGCAGAGCTTGCCCTCACGTGGTACCATCATCCAGCCTTTGACCCAAGCTCTCTTTTAAGAGAAAAATCCCCCTCTTCTTGCCCCGTTCATTTCATTTCCTCCTTTTGGCAGGAGGACCTATGGTGGTCCAGTCAGAAAAAAATGAGCCATTCAGAAGCCCTGAGCTAAGGTCAGATGTTGTGAGATAATTTCTTGTTAAAGACGAGTGTCTTTTGCATTCCTTTTCATTGCCTTTTCCTGCTTGGGGTATTGGAGGAACACTGCCATGCATTACAGAGAGAGCCCCGTCTGATCAGGAAATATTAATCAAAATATTGTTAGCGTATGACCCTGTTCCTGTTGTTGCCCGCATGAATGTCAGAGCAGGGCACGTCGTCTGCAGCCCTGGGTAGCTTTGCTCTCAGCTGGAAGGAGGATGTGTTGGGTATTGCCATTAAGGGCACACTGCGGGCGTGGGAACGCATGTGTGAGTGGAGAGGACGCCGTCTCGGAGCATGCAGACTGGTGATAGCTTATGGACGTGCCCTTGAGTGACCTTCACTGGAAAAAAATGCATTTGCAAAAGTCTCTGCATTTTAGGAATTTCTAAATGGGGCTGGTTTAAATGACTGCAAATTAATCATTCTTGCAGGTTATCCTGCTGGCCCAGGACTTTATTTCTGTTCGCCCCCGGGATTGTGTTTGGCACGGGAAGCAGCAGGCAGCCACCGAGCAGTATAGGCAGCTCTTCTGGGTGATGTGGGGCCCATCTGGGCTGAAATCAGGCAAAGTGCTGGGTGTGCGGGTCCATGCCAGGCTGCCTTCTTACAGCAGCGCTCATGCGGGGAGCTGCTGTGCCCTGGTGGCATCCACACCGTTACATGTGGCCCTTCTCCTGCCGGTCCAGGCAGCTGGAGTGACACCCTCCAGAGCGTTATTCTGGGACAGGAGCTGAGGTTCAAAAAGGATGGTACCGCTTCTCTCCTTTATTTCGGCGACAGCTAGGAGCAGACCAATAACCTGTGCTGAACACTGGACACTCAGCTGCTCCCTCCTCCGGTTTGGAAGCTGCTGAAGCCTGGGTTCAGGCATCTTCTTGCATGGGTCCCAAGTGGTCCAGCGCCACAGGGCAACCCCAGATTTCTTCTCTTGAGGTTTGGTGCAGCACAGACAGACTCACAGCCTGCGTGAGTGGAGGGATGGGGATGATGTCGCCTTTTGAGCCCTCTTGATGGACAGCAGTGCTCTTCTCTGGCACTGAACTCCCTCCTGGCTGCAGGTGCAAGCCAAGGGTCAGCAAGCTCCAATCTCCCCATGCAGCGTGAGCAACACCTTACTCTGGCACAGTGTGGTGACCCAGAGAGAGCCCGAGTGGTGTTGAACTGGTGTGTCCAGCACAGAGCATCTCCCTGAGCTACCAGCTGGGAGCTGCTCTTCTGGTGGAGGGATGTTGGCCTGTCTGTGCTGAGGTGATGTCAGTAGTGCCAGGATGCTGCCTTCCTCCATGGATAACGGTCTTGGGGCATGGAGCTGGTATTTTGGAAAGGGCTGCCTTCTTTACAGACTCCCAGGATGATATGGGGTTGGAAGGGACCTCTGGAGATCATCTAGTCCAACCCCCTGCCAGAGCAGGTCCACCCAGAGCAGGTTGCACAGGAACGTGTCCAGGTGGGTTTGAATGTCTCCAGAGAAGGAGACTCCACCACCTCTCTGGGCAGCCTCTTCCAGGGCTCTGCCACCCTCACAGGAAAGAAGTTCCTCCCCATGTTTAGGTGGAACTTCTTATATTCAAGTTTGTGCCCGTTCCCTCTTGTCCTGTCCCTGGGCACCACTGAAAAAAGACTGGCCCCATCCTCCTGACACCCACCCTTGAAGTATTTATAGGCGTTGATCAGATCCCCCCTCAGTCTTCTCTTCTCCAGACTGAAAGACCCAAGTCCCTCAGCCTCTCCTCGTAAGAGAGATGCTCCAGGCCCCTCATCATCTTTGTAGCCCTCTGCTGTCCCCTCTCCAGCAGTTCCCTGTCCTTCTGGAACTGGGGAGCCCAGAACTGGACACAGTGCTCCAGATGGGACTGTTTTAGGAGAGAAAACTTCTCCTTGTTTACTCTCATGGCTGTAGTGAGCGTATCTTTCCATCTGTGGTGCGTTGACAGCAAGCACAAGGATGGCAAAGGGAAAGTAGAAAGCGCAGGTAAGGAATTCAGCCTGTGCATGCTGTTTGCTTGATTTCCTTATTTCTTCTCTTCCCCCCCTTTTTAGATTACCAGAAAATTCAGGCTCAATTCCGATGGGAAACTCGAACAAACTGTTTCGATGGCAACCACTACGCAGCCCATGACTCAGCACCTCCACATTACCTACAAAAAGGTGACGCCCTGACGCCGGGAGGGCCGGGTCTCCCCGCCGAGGGCGAGGAGCGGGGCCTTGTGGACCCAGAGCGGCGGCAGCTCAGGAGGACGGGATGGCAGACGCCGGAGCTGGCTGCCTGCGCTCGCCCCCAGGGCCACGGAGCTGCCCGTCCTCTTGAGAATGTTACTCAGATGTTTCTGTAATGGTATATTAAAAAAAAATAAAAATAAAAATCTTTTATTTTTATGGCTGTGTCTTTGGGCGTGATTGCAGAGTGGTCTGCGCGTCCCTCTGCTCTGGCTGTGGTTACAGAGGGGCTTTTTGATGCTTCTTCCTTAGTTAGGTGTTGGTTGTGATCCAACCTCCTGGACCCTTCTGTGTAACTGGAATAACGCCACAGAAGCAGCAGGATCGGGGATGGGTTTACACTGAGAACTCCAGCTCTTGCCTAATGCAGCTCAGCTTAAACACTCAGAGGGGGTGCCTGCGTCTTGCTGTGGGACAGAGAGAATTGTCACAGGCCCCAATCCTGATGGTGCCATTCAGCTGACTTGAAAGGACCTGGGTCCGCCCTGAGTGTCAGGACCAGACCTTACCTGGCTTCAGTGCAGAACATCACAAGAGTTTGGGTGACAACTGTGAGCCAACAGCAAGAGAAACTGCCAACAGTGGGGATCCGTCTCAGCAGTTCTTTTTTCTGTCTCGGCCTCGGCAGAGATCGGGACCATTCTCCGCTGCCCCGAGGGGTGGGACGAGGCTTGGAGCCAAGCCACCGAGCTGCTATTTCCAGGACAGGTGCTGGGGATGCCTGGTTTCTTCCATGCCAGTTAGCTCACCCCTGCAGGGATGCACCCCCAGCCCCGCACAGAGAAGGGCTGGTGGCCACGGTGCTTCCACCACAGATGCCCAGTGCTGGGCTCTGTCTCCACTGAGCAAGAGGCATTGCTTCAGGAAAGGCCTTTGGAAGGAGGCATCCTTCATGGGAACTCCTTGGAGAAATGGGCCCATATGATGCCTTTAGGGTATGGGGGGAGGACTCAGGAGGGACCCCTTCCCCTGGCAGACCAGGGCACGTGTCCTGGCTCTGCACCAAGGTTACTCCTTGCTGGCTCGGGACAACCTCCAGCACTCGCAGCAGCAGTGGCCACACCAGTTCAGCACCACAATGACTTCTGGGAGGACCAAGCCCCGGCAGGAGAGGAGGCTCCCACAAAGCCAGGGTCACAGAATGGTAAGGTTGGAAGGGACCTCTGGAGATCATCTCATCCAAGAGATGACCCCTACCAGAGCAGGGTCAACCCAGAGCAGGTTGGACAGGAATGTGTCCAGGCAGGGTTTGAATGTCACTAGAGATGGAGACTCCACTACCTCTCTGGGCAGCCTATTCCAGGACTCCATTGACCAGGACAGGCTGGAGAGCTGGGCAGAAAGGAACCTGATGAAGTTCAACAATGGCAAGTGTAGGGTGCTGCGCCTGGGGAGGAATAACCCCCTGCACCAGTACAGGTTGTGGGTGACCTGCTGGAGAGCAGCTCTGAGGAGAAAGACCTGGGAGTCCTGGTGGACAACAGGATGACCATGAGCCAGCAATGTGCCCTTGTGGCCAAGAAGGCCGATGGTCTCCTGGGGTGCATCAAGAAGAGTGTGACCAGCAGGTGGAGGGAGGTCATCCTCCCCCTCTGCTCTGCCCTGGGGAGGCCCCATCTGGAGCACTGGGTCCAGTTCTAGGCTCCCCAGTTCAAGAAGGACAGGGAACTGCTGGAGAGGGGACAGCAGAGGGCTACAAAGATGATGAGGGGACTAGAACATCTCTCTTACGAGGAGAGGCTGAGGGACTTGGGTCTTTTTAGTCTAGAGAAGAGAAGGCTGAGGGGGGATCTGATCAACGCCTATAAATACTTAAAGGGTGGGTGTCAGGAGGATGGGGCCAGTCTTTTTTCAGTGGTGCCCAGGGACAGGACAAGAGGGAACGGGCACAAACTGGAACATAAGAAGTTCCATCTCAACATGAGGAGGAACTTCTTCACTTTGAGGATGGCAGAGCCCTGGAAGAGGCTGCCCAGAGAGGTGGTGGAGTCTCCTTCTCTGGAGACATTCCAAACCCACCTGGACACGTTCCTGTGCAACCTGCTCTGGGTGGACCTGTTCTGGCAGGGGGTTGGACTAGATGATCTCCAGAGGTCCCTTCCAACCCTGACCATGCTGTGATTTGGTGAGCACGGGCCACCAATGCCATGAGTTCTGGTTTCCTTGAACGAGAGCAAACAGCTGAGACATTTCGCTGGGAGAACAGATGCCACCAATAAGGCAGCAAATAAAATCCATGTGCAAGGCTTTACAGTTCAGTTGTAATTAACTCTGCGCTGCCAAAAGAACTGAAGCCAGAACGGCACATTAATTACACATTAATGTGAATGTTCATCCGCTCTTGGCTGGCTAGCTCTCTGGAGACCGGGGCTTTTATTTCACTTTTGCATATGCTAAACCCACGGTGGCCCGATGGGAGCTGTGTGGAGCCAGCGCGCTGGGGCAGCTCCTGCTGCTCCTCCAAAAAGCCCAGCTAAAACCCAGCGAAGCTGAGAGCAAATCTGGGCAAATGAACATCCATTTGTGACAGCGGGAGCAATGAGGCAAGAGCACGAAGGGCTGCGGCTGCTCTCCGGGCTGCCCACCACGTGTCCCATGGCCCAGGTCGAATTCAGCCAGATGGGTGCTTGTGAACCAGGAACCAGAAAGCTTTCTCCTGCCAAGAGCACCAAACCTCCTGCCTCTGCCAGCATCAGCCCCTTGCTCCAGCTCTCTCCCAGCAGTGATCATCTGAACGTGTTTCATCTCAACATGAGGAAAAACTCCTTTACTGTGAGGGTGCCAGAGTCACGGAATCACAGAATGATATGGGGCTGGAAGGGACCTCTGGAGATCATCCCGCTTTAGCAGGGGGGTTGGACTAGATGATCTCTAGAGGTCCCTTCCAACTCTGACAATTCCGTGATTCCATGATCTAGTCCAACCCCCTGCCAGAGCAGGGTCACCCAGAGCAGGTTGCACAGGAACGTGTCCAGGTGGGTTTGGAATGTCTCCAGAGAAGGAGACTCCACCACCTCTCTGGGCAGCCTGTTCCAGGGCTCTGCCACCCTCACAGGAAAGAAGTTCCTCCCCATGTTTCGATGGAACTTCTTATATTCAAGTTTGTGCCCGTTCCCTCTTGTCCTGTCCCTGGGCACCACTGAAAAAAGACTGGCCCCATCCTCCTGACACCCACCCTTTAAGTATTTATAGGCGTTGATCAGATCCTCGTAAGCATTGATAAGATCCATGCTTTGGCTGGAAAAGCAAGCTAAAGGCTGTGATCACACCACCCTTTGGACCCTACTTGGTTTAATTGCCCCGGCACCTGAGCCTGTCACAGCCCAGCGCAGGGCATGAGGCTCTGGCCCTGGACCTGAAGGACGTGCCTGCATTTGAGAACCAGCCATATCTCCCTTCCCAGCTGTCTCCTGGCACTGGGGAGGCTGGGGGTGGCCGGGGCCCTGTGCTGTGGGACCCTCGGCTTGCTCCAAGCCCCAGTCCCCCGGGGTACCTGGTATGCCTGAGCCACAGACGGCCAAATCCCTTGCTGCTGCAGCATCCGCTGCCTTGGCTGCCGTCCTGGCCTGGCTCTGCTGCTCAGCACATTTCCCCAGGAAAATGAACACTGGGTTTGTTAAGCGAGTTTTGTGGCCAATGCAAGTTAAGTGGCTGCAAACCCCGTGGAGAAGCCGCTCCGTGCAGGGCATGGAGCATAACGGGAGGAGGAGCGTCTGAAAGGGGGAGGGTGGGAAGCACAAGCACAAAGGTGTGACATTGAGGTTCCTCACTGGGGACTTGCGTTGTAAAAATTTGCGCCTGGCCCATGACCCCTGACCGAGGCGAGAGGCCGGGATGCGAAGCACAGAACGACAAGAGTCAATATTTATTCATGCACGTGAGGCAGCCCAGCCAAATCGGGGCACCCGAATGTGGTTTTACACGGGGTTCTTACCCCCTTTAAGCAGTCAGGTACAACGTGGCTCGACTAACCACTAACACCCCCACTGCCGACTGCTGGTCACAGTAAAGCTTTGCAAAGCCACCCTATTGCCGCAGCATTCCTGCCCCTTGTCTATTGACCCCGGCATCCCTGGAGTCAGTCTTGCTCGAGTTAATGATCTGTGATGCCAGACGATGCTGGGAGGGTTTCAAAGATGTGTCAGAGGGACTGGGATGCTGGCGTTATCGGGGTTGTCCCAAGGATAAAGCTGTCCTTTGTCCTTCACGGACAGCTCTAAGCTTCCCAGAAGCAAAGTCTTTCAAGGGCTGGGCTGTCCTTTAGCTTGTTTTACTTAAGTGTGAAAAATACCAGTCTCCAGTAAAATTCCACTACCTCATCACATCACAGCAATATATAACTAATATATATCGTTTATATCTATATAAATGAAGTTAATACACTTTCAGACTTCATAGTCTTTATAGTCTGATTGAAATTGATAGGGAGGGGGGGTTTCATCACGCTTTGCCAAGCCTCCCTCAGAGCCGCTGGGCTCCTTTCCAGGAGTGTCTGTGTGTCGGGTCCGGCCACCCCCCGAGTCACCCCCTGCTTGTGACGCCTGCCCGGAGAGGCTGGGGTGTCCGTCCCTGCCTGGGGCTGGTGTTAGCCGGAGGCTGGGGCTGCGGGTGGACACCGGGGAGCGTGACTCAGCCACTCGAGCAAACTCCGGCCTTTGCCTGGGTGCTGCGGCGTCTGACAGGCACTGCTTCCGCAGCCTGATTTGCTGGGCGGCTGCCAGCCTCCCTGCCATCTCCTCCTCTCTGCAGGCAGCTTGCAGGCGGCTCTGCCTGATTCTCCACTCATCGCCTGCGTCCCCGGTGACAAAATGACCCGCCGGAGGAGAAGGACGCGGGGCTGAACGCCTGTGACAGGCAGGGAGCAGAGGAGCTGGTGATGTGGCCGGAGGATGCTGCAGGGAAGGTACGGGCAGCCCTGCCGAGGGTCGTGCCGGCGGAGGGGCCGGGGGTGGGCATGGATCATGGATCATAGGCTTTGCACCCCTGTCCTGACGGGTGCTGTCACCGCCCTGTGCAGCCGAGAGGTGACCTGAGCCCTGGGGTGAGGGTGCCTGTGCTGCAGCCCCCTTCCCGTGGTGCGTGCTGTCAGAGAGGCTCTGCCCTTGGCCCTGGAGCCCTTAGGGACAGATATTCGGGGTGTTTGATCAGCTCTTCACCCTGGGGTGCCCGTGGAGAACCCGGTGTGAGAGCCCTTCCTGCATGGGCTGCGTAACCCCACCAGCCTGCCTGCCCTGGGGGGCCAGGGACAAGAATTAAGGGTGTGATTGACCTTATTTATACAGCTCTTTCTCAAGCAATTAGATCTGCTATGGGTTGTGCTGCGGCAGAAAGACAGCCTGTCAAAAATCTGCCTCCTAAGGGCAGGTTGGTAGGGCTGCGTACGTCGAGGGAGCCTGGGAAGGATGCTCTTAAAGGTCTTTTTCAACCTAAATGATTCTATGAGACTGACAAAAAGGCTTTTCCTCGCTGCTCCCTGCCTGCAGCAGCGCTGAGCCTGGGGGAAGGAGCCGTGAAGGAAATACAGTGGTAGCCATGATTTTGCTTCTTTCCCCTAAGGGCTCCCCATCCCTGGGTGTGATGCAGACTTTGGCTTGCAGAAAGGCAGCCAAAATCCTCATTAAACACAGTCCTGCTGACCCCACCAGCGCCTTACCTGAATGCTGTGCTTCCTCCGTCACCTCATCACAGCTCCCCTGAGAGGACACCGCTGCCCTTGGGGCTCCAGAGACACCCAGGAGCTTTTCCACCCCTGTTCCAGCAGCTCTCCCAGCTCAGCAGCTCAGGAGCTCAGCAGTTCCGGGCTGTGAGCGTTTGGGAGGGCTCTGGAGTTTTGCACCCCCTGCTCTGCATCACACCTGGGTGCACCTTGCTTTTAGCGCTGGGCTCTCAGGGGACCTTGGCGGGGGGCACAAGACCCCCCTAGGGAGGAGTGCCCTGTCTCTGCAGCCAGTGTGTTGGTATGGATTTCCCATGCAGGGCCATGCTTGGGAGACCTGGTTTCTGCTCTCCCTGCTGCCAGAAATATCCCGGGTGCCTGCAGCAGAAGGAAGCCAGGATTGTGGTGGGCTGGTGGACGGCCAGACAGCAGAGCAGGCGGGCCGGCAGCTGTGCTGGCGGGCAGAGTGTGGTGGGGCCAATTTTCAGAGGCTGACAGGCTCCCTGGGGCACACTGAGGATGGTTCACCACTCCTGTGGCCCCTGTGTCAGGACCATGGCGAGGGTCCAGCAGGTTCCCATGGACCTCTCTCCATCAAGGAGTGACGGACAGGACCGCCCCGTGCTTTACATCCATGGGTGACCCTTCTTGTTTTCTGCTGCACTCAGAATGGAGATGTTCAGGACCTCCCAGCCTAGGAACAGGAGAGAGGAGGCCAAGAGGGGCAAGACACAGCAGCCATGGCCGTGCGTGGCCGGCGTACCAAGGTGCTCCCCTCCGAACTGAACAAGGTGTGCCCCGAGAGAGCAGACGACCCTGCCACACAGCCCAGGAAGATGAGCGACTTTGAGGTGGTCCCTAACCTCCAGCAGAGCAGTAGCAGTTTCTCAAAGAGCAGGCGGAAGGCACATTTCCCTGCTGGCAGCAATGAAAAGGCAAGTGCAGGAGATGCTGGAAGAGGGGGCGGTTGGCCACACATGACAGAAGAGCATTAATGGGTTATCTGGTGACTCATTGACGGGAGCATTAATAACAGATCACTTTAGTTTTAGGCACAAACAGAAATACTCCAAACATCTGAGGTACATGCCCAGCATTCCTACCTCCTCTCCTTGGAGTACACCTGGCTCTGTCCTTGCAGATAGCGATGGAGCTTTCTTCCTTCACAACAAAAGAAGTACCCAGACAGACTCCAAGCACCGGGGTGTCTGGCCCCTGGCATAACTTCTGGCCCTTTGCAGAAACCCTGACCCATTGCTGCTTTTCCTGCTCCCTCAGGAAAGTCTCATCTCGTGGATTCCTGAAAACATCCGGAAGAAAGAGTGCACTTACTTTGTTGAAAGCTCCCAGACATCAGACTCTGGGTAAGTCAGTCAGTCCCTCATACCCGTCCCCTGCCAGGAAAGCAGAAGGAGTATTTGGTGACAAAGCTACGGCACCAGAAAATCCCACCTTTCCGTCAAGGGGGCTGATGCCAACAAATTCCTTTATGACTCGTTCCTCACCCTGCTGTGTGTTGCCGCATGGCTGATATCCTGTTTCCCAGTGAGGAACCTTTCCGAAGCTTTCACATGCAGTCATTTCCATCCATGCTTTATCCAGAGCAGTTAAAGTTGGCTAAATTTCCCGCCCCCCCCAACCAATGCCTTTGTTTCTGCACAAGTTCTGAGCTGGAGGACGAACTGGGTGGGCACTGCTGGTGCCTGTGGTGTTCTTAGTGAGAAAGCCAACACCTCCTGCCCGGGCTGAGGCAGGTGGGACAGATGGGCTTTGCCTTTTGGGTTTCCATTGCTTTGGGCAAAGCTGGCGGTGTGTGTTTCAGGAGGATTGTGTGCGAGTGTGGCTATCTCAGGGAACAGCACCTGGAAGATGCTGCCAAACCTCCCATCTTCCTGGGGAAGGAATGGGACCCCAGCAGGCACATCCAGGAAATGCCAACAGATGCCTTCGGTGATATCCACTTCACGGGCCTGGGGCAGAAGATGGGGAAGGTGATCTGTTTTTCCCATCTGTGGTGAAAGGGGAGCCAGTGTTCAGGTCTTGCCATGGCAGATGAAATGGGAATATTTCACTCCTGAATGAGAGAAGGTTAGGAAAGCGTGGAAATGCCCCAAAAGCGTCACTGACCAACCAGAGGAAGGGGGGGGGTGGGGGGGTGGGACAGGATCCCTCTTCTCTCCCAGCCCTGTGTCTTGTCCCTTTCTGGAACCACGAGACTGATCTTGATGCTGTGAGGCCCATACTTCAAGGAGTGGCTGTTCCCTGTCCTCGTCCTTAGGTTCATCTTGGGAATGCTTGGTCCCGGGGAAGCAAATGGGAACGGGGTCATGCACAAAGACCTGGGGTAACAGCAACAAGACTCTGCTGAGAAATGGCATGGGAGGCCCTGGTTCTTTGCTGGGACAGGAGAAATTGTGGTGGAGGTGCCTTGTTACCCTGACCCTGTTGTTTTTACCCAATACTCCCTGTTTTGCAGTATGTGCGCGTCTCCTCAGATACCCCACCACGGGTCATCTACCACCTCATGACACAGCACTGGGGCCTTGATGCACCCAACCTGCTCATCTCAGTCACCGGGGGAGCCAAAAACTTCATCATGAAGCCAAGGCTGAAGAACATCTTCCGGCAAGGGCTTGTCAAAGTGGCCCAAACCACTGGTAAGAGATGCAGAGGCTCTCCCTGTGACTGCAGCAGGAGAGGGGCTTGTCATGTGGCCATGCCAGGTTCAGTCAGTTGGGCTGCTGTGGAGATGCCGAGCTGGCCCAGGAGGCCTGTAGGTCCGTGTCTGGACTACCCCCACCAGGGATGGACTGCTCTTGCTAAGTTGCTGCAAACAGGCTCATGAGGAGTTGGACTGAGAGATGTAACACTGTGTGGAAAAAAGCATCTCCTGTGCTGCCAGGGCTTGATGTAGTGGGCAGGGAAGACACCTTCTGGGTGATGGAGCATCTCTGAGGACCAGGAGTTCCTACAGCCAGATAGGGGGATGCTAGGTGATTGCTGGGAGCAGAGCCTCTCCTTCCCAAGCCCCTCTCTGACCCCCAGGGGCCTGGATCATCACAGGAGGGTCCCACGCTGGTGTGATGAAACAGGTGGGAGAGGCAGTGCGAGACTTCATCCTGAGCTGCAGCCACAAGGAGGGCGAGATTGTCACCATTGGCATAGCTACCTGGGGGACCGTGTACAACCGAGAGAGCCTCATCTGCCCCATGGTGAGCCAGGCAGAGTTGGAGATGCGTTGCTTTGCCTATGCCTGGACTGCTGGCGAAGTCCTGCCAGAGATTGTGGTTGGAAAGGGTGCTTCAAGACGTGCTTGTGGCTGGCAGCGCTGGTACAACTCAGCCGCACCAGGAGTGATGGTCCCGAGCTGATGTTTGCTGACAAGCCCCTCTACCCTACCCAGTGTCTTACGTAGGCACTGCGCTTCTCCTGGGAGGACCCTTGTGGGTGTGAGGGCAGGTGGAGCAGAGACAGAGGAGCATGGGGCAAGGCTGATGTGAGGACTGCAGGGGGGACAGGGATGGCTGTTTGGCCAGACTGTCCCTGCGTGCTGGCCTGTTCCTGTCCCACTTGCTGGTTTGCTTTGGGCATCTGGTGCCCCTCTGCAGCCCTGCCAGACTTTTCCCAGAGTCTCTCCTCCTGCATCTTACAGGGTGGCTTTCCAGCTGAGTACGTTTTGGATGAGGAGAACCAAGGCAGCCTGTCATGCCTGGACAGCAACCACTCCCACTTCATCCTGGTGGACAATGGGACCCATGGGAGGTACGGGGTGGAAATCCCCCTGAGGACCAAACTGGAGAAGTTCATTTCGGAGCAGACCAAGGTGAAAGGAGGTAATGGCAACACATAGCCAGGCCTGAGGCAGGGGAAGGCACAAAGTGGGATGGGACATCCCATGGTAAGGGGTGCCCGTCTGGCCTCTGGTGGGAGGGGAGGCTGTGGTGTCCCTGGAAGATCCAGGCGAGGTGTTTGAGAGGACTGTCATGATAAATGTGGAACCTGGTTCCTCAGTGACGCAAATCAAAGAGCCTTTCTCTGCCAGCTGCTTGGCTTATGGGGTCATCGGAGGGGTCCCCAAACTTTGTGATGCTGAGCTGATCAGGGAGAGTTGTTTCTCCCAAAGGGCCAGGCCTCCAAGGGGGCTTCCAGGTGGTATCTTCTCGCTGTGCGAATGATCATCTATTCTAACAAGTGCTCCAGCAGCATGGCTGCCAGGATATCGTCATCCTTCTGACCTGGAACCTGACATGTCAGGGGCAGTGCTCCCACTTTGCCTTTCACACCCCACTGCTCAGAGAGGACTGCATTCAGCTGCATGGGGGGCTGCTCCACAGAGAGGTGACACTGGGCTCTGCTTCCCCACAGGTGTCGCCATCAAGATCCCCATCGTGTGCGTGGTCCTGGAAGGAGGCCCTGGGACACTCGACGTAAGGAGCTGCTCCTGCCCGCTCCCAGCAGGGCTGAGAGGAGGTGGTGGCAGTAGGGGGCAGCTCCTTGCCCGGGGTGCTGCTTCCCGGTGTCGGTGCAGGCGTAGGGCCACACTAGCTGAAACACAGCCATACAGGAGTGCTGTGGAGCAGAAGTGTGGGTCTCAGGCTCAGAGAGGGTCTGCTGGCCTCTGGGTAGGATTAGGACCAGCCTCTCTGCTCTGTTGCAGACCATCTACAATGCCATCACCAACGGGACCCCCTGTGTGATTGTGGAAGGATCTGGCCGTGTCGCCGACGTCATTGCACAGGTGGCTAACCTGCCTGTGCCCAAGATAACTGTTGCTGTGATCCAGAAGAAGCTGAGTGTGTTCTTCCGTGACACCTATGAGCTCTTCACTGAGAGGAAACTGGTGGAGTGGACCAAGAAGGTGAGCCTCTTACAGGCAGAGAGCTCCACTCACTGAGCTTGTGGAGATCAAAGAGGTCCCCATGGGTCCTTGCCCATGAGCAGCAAGGCTCCCAGCATGAAGTTTAAGGCACATCTTCTTCTGACCATCCATCATCCTTCAGCCATGTTCTGCATTGTCCTGGCGGGCACCCCAAGGGCCCAAGCTCTGCTCCTTCACTGCCTGCTTCCTTTGGGCAGAGAGGTACCATTTGGGACCAGCCCCAGCCAGGCTGGGAGACACAGCAGAGAGGGTCTGCAGGCAACCCAAGGGAGCAAGGAATGCCCCACGCAGGACAGGGGCTGTGGGAAGCGGCAGGGAAGAGATGCTGGTGCTGATTGCTTGCCCACGGCTCTCCATGTAGATCCAAGACATAGTGCGGAGCCGGCAGCTCCTGACCATTTTCAGAGAGGGCAGATATGGCCAGCAGGACGTGGATGTGGCCATCCTCCAGGCCCTGTTCAAAGGTGAGGGCTGGGGAGCTGCTTGTGGGAGGATGGGGTGAGATGAATGGGTGGGGATCACAAGTCACCTCCTGCAGCTGCTTGACTTATGGGGGTCACCAAAAAGGTCCCCAAACCTTGTGATGTTAAACTGATAGGGGAGAGATGTTTCTCCCAAGGGGTCGGGCCTCCAAGGTGGCTTCCAGATGGTATCTTCTTACTGCGCAAGTGATCCTCTATTCTAACACATGCACTTTGCATGCAGCATCCCGAAACCAGGACCACTTTGGCCGTGAGAACTGGGACCACCAGCTGAAGTTAGCTGTGGCCTGGAACAGGGTGGACATTGCTCGGAGTGAGATCTTCACGGATGACCACGAGTGGAAGGTAAGGGAGTACCTGTGCTGCTTGTCTGGTCAACCGTAGAGCCTGTCAGGTCCCACTTGAGGACTGTGGATATTGAGGGCACTGTTTACCTTGGTTGTGCCTAGGGAGAGTTTCTGAGGGCATTTCTCCTGGACCCTAAACTCCCACCACATTACTAGGGGGTCTCAATCTGTCCTGTCTTCCAAAAGTGCACTCAAACACCCAAAGCAGAGGTGAGCACACCCTGCAATGCATTGCCTGAAAGTTTGTAAAATTCGGCTTATAATTGTTTGCAAAGGCGATTGATTGGCATTTTGTTCAAAATTGGTGTCTTTTTAAAGACAATCCACCAGCCAAAACCACCTCTTGTCAGCTCTCCCCTGTGGTCACTGCTCATGCCATCTTGTCAAATATCAAGTTGTCCCTAAATTTATCTCACCCAGCCTGGCACTTCCCTGCTCAAACTTTACTACAGAGTTGGGCAGAGAGCAGCACAAGCCAGCTCTGCCGTCCCATGCCTGATCCAACTGCTGTAAGTTGAAGCTGAGCAGGGTCTCTGTCCTCTCTGCTGGGGCTGTGGGATGTGGAAGGGATTTTCCCATTTCATTCAACAGTTTGGATTCCCCAGCTCACATGACTTTTGTGGGATAGGAGGGCCTGGTGGGAACCGGGATCCCAAAGAGGAAATATTTGATGGTGTGAAAACGCACAGCCTGAACAAGATCTACACTTCTGTAGGGCAAGGAGGATGAGGAAGGCTCTCAGATTAGCTGATGCAGGCCAGGGCTGTTACAAGGTGCTGCAGCCCTGGGATGATGTGGCTGGTATGAAAAGCTGAGGCTGAAACCAAGCTGTGGCAACAGGTCAGCAGGTACCTTTCTGCCAGGACAGACATGTACCCCCTTACCCACAGGCTTTGTTTTCACTTCTGAGCACATATAAAGGTTTCCTTGGAAAGGAAAACCCCACAAAAGCTGAACTGGGTGACCATCAGGAGCAGCCAGTCTCCCCACAGCTGAGATCCAGCTGGCAGCACCATGATCCTTCAGCTGAAGAGCTGTGCACAGAGAACAAGCCTGTGAGGTCCTGATCATTTGTGTGGTGCATCCTTGTGAGCTGGGGAAAGAGGGTCTACCCTCTACCCTATCCCATCCCTCCACCCAGCAGCCAAGGGAGCAGAGGAGAGGACATACAAACCCAGCAGTGTGTCTCTGAGGGATGTCCCACAAGTCCCATTACCTCCCAGCTGCTGTATCACACCCAGAAACTCCTTGTGTGCTCAGGGACAAAACCTTTCCCCCGTCTGAGTGAGGAGCGTGGTGGGGCCCTGCACCAAGGCCATGGAACCCCTCACCTCTGCCTCTGTCAGCCCACAGATCTCCACCCTGTGATGGCAGCCGCCCTGATCTCCAACAAACCAGAGTTTGTGAAGCTATTCCTGGAGCAGGGAGTGCGTCTCAAGGAGTTTGTCACCTGGGATACCCTGGTTTACCTCTACGACAACATGGCACCATCCTGCCTCTTCCACAGCAAGCTGCAGAAGGTCCTGCTGGAGGAGAGAGAGCGCACAGCTGGCTCCAAAATGCCAAGAATCCAACTGCACCATGTCTCCCAGGTGCTGCGGGAGCTCCTGGGCTGCTCCACACAGCCTCTCTATCCCAAGCCCAAGCCCATGGAGCGGCCCCGGCTCTCCATCCCTGTCCCGCACATCAAGCTGAATGTACGCATCTCCAAGTTATGTGGTGGCAGGGTTGCATTAGGGAGGGGGACGTTGGCTCAAGGAACCATCCTGGAGGTTGCAGCTGGGCCTCTGTCCTCTTGCTTGCTCAAGAATCCCACTTAAAGGTCCTTAAAGCCCTGGCCAAGTCATCTTCCCCACATTCAAGGTGCAACTCTCACCCTCCTACACCTGCAGCACCATGTGGCTATGTGATTCCGGTGGGCAGAACCCAGTGGGGTGGGTGCACTGGGCAGGGGATGGGCTCATGGTGCTGAGTGACATGGTTTAGTGGTGTTTTTTGTAGTGTTATGTTGATGGTTGGACTTGATCTTAAAGTTCCCTTCCAACATAGACAATTCTCTGATTCTCTGATCCTCGCCCTAGAAAAAGTGGCATTTCCAGGATGAGTCCAGTCTTGGCCACCCTGCTATCTGCAGCAAAGGCCCTTCCATGGGTGGCAGGAAGGCAGGCACCCTGGGTTCGGAGGTGGCTTTGTGCTGAGGGGCTGTCTGCTTTCCACAACCTCTTGGCAGAAGAACAGGTCCGACCGTTGCACACCTTGCAGGTTCAGGGGTCAAGTCTCCGGTCCCTCTACAAGCGCTCTGCCGGCCGAGTCACCTTCACCATGGATCCAGTCCGCGACCTGCTTATCTGGGCTGTGGTCCAGAACCGCAAGGAGCTGGCAGAAATCATCTGGGCTCAGGTATCACAGCCCAGAGCTGTTGGTCCCAGCTGAGAGGCTCAGATGGAGCCAAACCTCCCAGCCCCAAGAGGAAAGATTTCACCTGCTGGCATTTGGGACAGCAGACGAGCTGGCCCATGCCAGCACCTGAGCGTCACCCCCAGCCAAATGGGAGACAGCTGGCGAGCCTGGATGAACTTGATGTTCATCCTCAGACACACACCATGATGCCAGATCCCTCCCTTCCCAGCCAAAACGAACACTGAGAGCAGAGGTGATGTGCTGGGCCAGAAGTCCACTCTTCCTTGCAAAGGCTGAGAGAGGGCTAAGCACACTGCAGGCAGGACACAGGGGCATGGCAGCTGGGCTGGAGAAGGTTTCCACCCATAAACAGCATCCCCAGGGCAAGAGGCAGGGTGGCCAGCTGCATGCTGTGCAGAGTCACACCGTCCCCTCACACATGGCTTCCCACTAGGAGAGCAGAAGTGTCCCTGACTTCCCTGTGGTGGTGGGTCACTCAGAGGGGAGCACAGCTCAGCCCTTGTCATGGCAAGCTGTCCATCCTGAGCAGCAGTCTCCTCGGGGACACCCTCCCTTCCTTCCTCCCTCTCTCCCGTGGGAGCCCTGGAGGGCCTGGCAGGACTGCCGGGACTGGCAGGATTGGGTGCAGAACCTCACGCTCTCTCTGGCCTCTTCTGCTCCAGAGTCAGGACTGCATGGCGGCTGCGCTGGCCTGCAGCAAGATCCTGAAGGAACTCGCCAAGGAGGAGGAAGACACCGACACTACCGACGACATGCTGGCCCTGGCCGAGCAGTATGAGCAGAAGGCTATCGGTGAGCGGGAGGGGGCCAGCAACCCAGAACTGCTCTGACACCCTGCAGAGCCAGCTAGCTTTGCCCTGGAGATGTCTGGGGGTGATGGGTGGGGTGGGTGGTGCCAAACGGGGGTCCCCTCCTCATGGTTGGGGTCCCGCTGCTGCAGGGGCTGTGCCCGGGTGGTGGTGGGAGCACAGAGAGTGCCACTGCATGGTAGGATATTCAGATCCTGCTACAAAGGGTGACTCTGCCGGCACCTTGCTGAGCACCCTGGAGCTCAGCCTTGAATCCCTGGTCCCTGCCTGGCCAGGCGTGTTCACAGACTGCTACCGCAAGGATGAGGAGAGAGCCCAGAAGCTCCTCACCCGTGTCTCTGAGGCCTGGGGGAAGACAACCTGTCTGCAGTTGGCGCTGGAGGCCAAGAACATGAATTTTGTGTCCCATGGGGGTGTCCAGGTGGGTTCCCAGCAGTGGTGCTTGGAGGGGAAATGCCCATGTGTCCCCTGCCCCAGATCCAGGATTCCTTGTTGGCAGCCGTGGGGCTCTGCTCTGCAGCCCCGTTCTGATGGGAGCACTTCTGTAACCACTGCTCCTCTTCCTTCCTCCTCACAGGCCTTCCTAACCAAAGTCTGGTGGGGGAAGATGTGCATGGACAATGGGCTTTGGCGGGTGGTCACATGCATGCTGTTCTTCCCACTTCTCTACACCAACCTCATCACCTTCAGGTACTTCTGGCAGCTGGGGCATGTGTGCACCAAGGCTGGCTGAGAGAAGCTGCCGTGGCACCTCCCTGAGCATCTGAGCCCCACTTCCACCCCTGCTCCCCACAGAGAGAAGAGGCTGCAGCCTGTGGGCTGCCTGACGCGCCTTCGAGCCTTCTTCACGGCACCTGTCGTCATCTTCCTCATGAATGTCCTCTCTTACTTCACCTTCCTCCTGCTCTTTGCCTACGTCCTAATGGTTGACTTCCAGCCATCACCATCCTGGCGGGAGTACCTCATCTACTTCTGGCTTTTCTCCCTGGTGTGTGAGGAGACCCGCCAGGTACGGGGCAGGCAGAGCAGAGGCTGGGAGGAGGTGAGAAGAGGGAGAGACACTTCCCAGGTGCTCCTGGAGGGTCCTGGTCCTGCGTAGCTCACGTTCCCATGTGGTTCTCATGTCACCATCCATTTGGAGAGGTCCCAGCACAAGGGACTGCCAGATCCCTCCCTCTCTGAAGCCAGAGAATGTCCTTGGCTGTGTCCGGCCTGGCCCTTGTACTTGCAGAAAGACATGCTGTTTTGAGCCAAAACCATTAGGAGATGGAGGGACCACCTCCTTCCTTGGGCATTTATTCCCAGAAGCATTTCCAGGCTTTGCTTGACGTGGGTTTTTTTCAGCTTTTGTTTCAACATCTCTGTACCTTTCTTCACCAGACTAAAGAGCCCCATGCCTCAGGTATCTCTCCCCGTGCTCCTTCCCTGTAGAAAACCCTGTAGGCTCAGGTTAACTTTGGGTAAGCAAGAGAGTCCAGTGATGGCCAGCAGGTCTGTGTGGTCCCTCCCCTCTACAAGGCATGGGAATATCTTACAAGGCTTTCACTTGAAATACCAACCCACCAAACCCAATACCAACTCTTCTCTTCCCAACAGCTGTTGTATGATCCAGAGGGGTTTGGGGTTGTGAAAATGGCTTCCCTGTACTTCAGAGACTTCTGGAATAAGTTGGATATCTGTGGCATCCTCGTCTTTATCGCAGGGCTGACTTGCAGGTGAGTTGCAGAGCCACTTGCAGTGCGCAGGCTCAGGCCACCGCTGTAGGCTACAAAGCTACTGCAAGAATTGTGCAGGTTTTTTGATTGCGATTTCTGCTTCCAAAGGCCAATGAAGATTTTCATGGTCATGTGTTGATTCTGACCAATTTGCCTCTGCTGTCAGTGGCTTCTAGGAGAGATGTTTTTTATGCTGCAACCCTCACCCAGCACTCAGGGGAAGCTCACCGATACTGTAGAAATGTAATGCTGCCAGATCAGAAAAAAACCCCCACACCGGTGGCACTGAGATGTTTCCTTTCTTCTCTTCTGTGCCCAGGTTGATCCCTTCAACTTTATATCCCGGGCGAATCATACTGTCCCTGGCTTTTATCATTTTCTGCCTGCGTCTGATGCACATTTTCACAGTCAGTAAAACGTTGGGGCCCAAGATCATCATTGTGAAGCGCATGGTGAGAGCTCCCCTTCGTCCTGCCAGGGTGATCAGCTGGCGCAGTTGGATGCCTGCACGGGGTGGATGTGCCACCCGTGTTATCCTATCCTAGAGTGGGGTTTGCTCCAGGACACAGTTTTGTTTCTCCTCTGTCTTTGCAGATGAAGGATGTCTTCTTCTTCCTCTTCCTGCTAGCAGTGTGGGTGGTGTCCTTTGGGGTTGCCAAGCAGGCCATCCTGATCCACAACGAGGAACGCGTGGAGTGGCTGTTCCGTGGTGTAGTCTACCACTCCTACCTGACCATCTTTGGGCAGATTCCCTCCTACATTGATGGTAAGGGATACCAGCCTGTGACAGCGTGTGGTATGAGCAGGGTGGCTGCGACAAGGCTGAGGGGTACCAAGCTCATGCCACAGTCTGCCTAGCTCCTGCTGTGTTGGCCTGTGGAAGTCCTGCACAGAGCTCCTCTCCAAGCACAAAGTAAGGCCAAGAGGGAGCAATGATGGGGTGTGGGGATGGAGCCCTGCTCCAGCACATTCAAAGCGTTGTCACCGATGCAATCCCAGGGATTGCACCTGCCCAAGCAGTCAAGAGAGCACGCTAGCAAAGGCACAGGAGCATGAGTCCATCCAGTTCAGCGCCACAGCTGCAAAGCTGGTGGCAGTGAGCAGAGCCCCTGGGATGATGCAGATGGAGGTCAAATCCCTGCCTGGTGCTAAGGTCCCTTGACACTGGCCACTTTCAGACAGCACAACGCGGGACACCACGAGGTTTGGCTGCAGGAGAGTTATGCCGTGCTCTCTTGCAGGGGTCAACTTCAACATTGACCAGTGCAGCCCCAATGGGACCGACCCCTACAAGCCCAAGTGCCCAGAGACAAATGAGGACAACAATAAACCCATCTTCCCAGAGTGGCTGACGGTGATCCTACTGTGCCTGTACCTGCTCTTCACCAACATCCTCCTCCTCAACCTCCTCATTGCCATGTTCAAGTGAGTGTGACCTGGTCTCATGGTCCTGACAGTGAATGGAGCTGGCTTTGCTTGCAGGCTTGGCCGTGGCCAGGGCACTGCACACTGAGAAAGTGCAAGGGGGGTCCTGAGGCACACACTGACCAGACCACAGGGGTGCTTTGGAGGGGGCTAGATGTGGTGGAAGTAGTGGGCAGAGACCAGGGCTGATCAGGGAGATGGGTAGGAACCGGGGCACCATACAGACACAATGTGCCCCGTTCATCCCCATGGCACGGCTGACGCCTGGGCTCTGCCCCAGCTATACCTTCCAGCAGGTCCAGGAGCACACGGATCAGATCTGGAAGTTCCAGCGACATGACCTGATCGAGGAGTACCACGGCCGCCCACCCGCGCCTCCGCCCTTCATCCTCCTCAACCACCTGCAGATCCTGATCCGGCAAGGCTTGCTCCGCAGGCCACCCGTGCACCACAAACAGCTCAGTGAGGACCAGCATGCCCATTTCTCCTGCCCATTTTCCTCTCCCCGGGCCATGGCACCGTGCACCGAGGCACAAGGCTTGGCGTCGGGGCTGCGGTACCAGGCTTTGGGATGCCCAGGGATGCTACACCACTGCCATCCCCTTCCTCTGGCAGAAGAGAAGCTGGAGAAGAACGAAGAAGCTGCCCTCCTCTCTTGGGAGATGTACCTGAAGGAGAACTACCTGCAGAACCAGCAGTGCCAGGAGAAGCAGAACACAGAGCAGAAGATCCGAGACATTGCTCAGAGGTACCAGCACTCCTGAGATGGGCACATCCTTCTGTCCTCCAGTGTCCTGGGCAGGGAAGAGTTGGGATTAGTGCAGGGCTGGCTGCTGAGGAGCTTCCTCTCTGCACTGTCCCTCCAGGGTTGACATACTGGCAGAGCTGCTGGACTTGGACCGGGTGAAGAGGACAGGGCTGGTGGAGCAAAGACTTGTCTCTCTAGAGGACCAGGTGAGGCAAAAGCTGAGTAACTGCCTAAGAAAGGTGGGGTTTTCCAGGAGCTGAGTCAACTGAACCAGAGCACAAGAGGAAACCCCTCTGAATCAATCCCCTTTCAAATAGTTTGAGTTTCCTTGCCAAAACAATAACGTCCAAGAGGAAAAGCCTGATGGCAAGTGTTCTGTTTGACTCCAAAGTGAACAGGATGAAGGTGGGAAGTGCTGGGATGAACCTCTGCCTCCACTGGTCACCCCAAGCAGTTAGATCTGACCCAGCTCTTCTCTTTGT